>NC_142042.1:59160988-59467117 GCF_982192425.1 Myodes glareolus | reverse complement strand
AAATATTGTACCAATATGCTTTCACTACATGGAAGCTGTGGGGCAAAAAGGAGAAACAGCTACAAAACTAGTAAGATTAATTGAATAAAATAATAAGTTCACAAGCATCTGTTTTTTTTTTTAAATAATTTATTTGAACTTACTTCATGTGCATTGGTGTGAAGGTGTCTGATCCCCTAAAACTGGAGTTACAGATGGCTGTAAGCTGGGTGCCTGGGAATTGAACCTGGGTCTTCTGGAAGAACAACCAGTGCTCTCAACCACCAAGCCATCTCCCCAGCCCTCAGAAGCACCTCTTTTAACTTGATATAACGCACATTGTATCGGTCAATTGACACATTGTTTAAGCTTGTTGAACAAGAGCTGAGTGAGGAAGAGTTTGGCTCCTCTAAAACTCCCACCTTGGGGCAGGCTGGCCCCACCCCCTCTGTAATGAGGAAAAAGAGAAACAGTAAGCAGCTAAGTGTAATACAGATATTGTGTCTTGAGGACAGCTAGAAGAAAGCCATGTCCAACAGAGCTTCTTAGTGTTTATTTCATAAGAATACCTACAGTGGGAATGGGAACTTGGAAGTGCATCCCTAGGGATGCTCCCCATGAATGAGCAGGGCTTCAGCTTGATGCAAATTTAGACAATGTGGGAACAGGGAATTTTGACTGAGAAAATGCCTCCAAAGATTGGCCTGTAGGCAAGACTGTGGGCATTTTCCTGGTTAGTGATTGATACTAAAGGGTCCGCCAGGGTAGTGGCGGCACTACCTGTGGGGTTATGGGAGGTAGGGAGGTTTAAGAAAGTGTGGAGGCCCAAAAATGTGAGCCTATTTCCACCTTGTCTGAAGGTCAGAGAGTTTGAAATTGCTCAAAATTGTTGGCAACAACCAGGGCCACACATCCTGACTAACTATGGTTAGTTGGGTTTTTTTTGACATTAAGATGGCCCATCCAGGCAGATCTACTCCACCCTGACCAATGGTCAGGATATTCAAGCATACTTCTACTCCTTCTTCTGTACTAGGTTTAACCTTGGAAGTGGCTGCCTTCAAGATACTTGGTCTGGGGTGGGTTCACTGCCTAAACAACAGAATGTTTTTCTCATGGATTAATTGCTTGATGGTTCAAAGTAGTAAAGCAAGTAACTGTTCTAGTTGTCCTTGTATCATAGTAAAGCAGTCTTTTGTCTTCTTCCTCCTGCTGTATTGGGGTATAAAAGTGTATGGGAAATTAAACGCAGGGTGATTCCAGTACTCACCGGAACTCCCTCCGGATACCATCCTGTTCCTGTTTATTATTTTCCCTCACGTCTTCGTCCTCTTTACTTACTTCTGATCCCCATGCCCTTACCCTGGCAAGTGGTATTTTTGTCAAAGCTGGTCTCTGGCCAGAAAGCAGATTGAGCAAGCCAGTAAACAGCGCTCCTCCATGGCTTCTGCCTCAGTCCTGGCTCCAGATTTCTGCCTCAAGTTTCTGCCTTGACTTCCCTCAGCGAAGTTCTGAGAGTTGGAAGATTAAATAAACCCTCCCCTTCCACGCTGTATTTGGGCATGGTGCTTTTCACAGAAATGGGTTTATGATGGTTATTTCAAGTGCCAAATTAATTGGATGGTGTTTGGTTATCAATCTACTGCTTCTTTTAATTCTTTTACTTTTGCTTACTATATACCTAATAGATTCACTCACTCAAAACCAAATGTACAGCCATGGCAGATCATGCTTTGGATTATACAGAGCACTGTAAGGACTACAGGCTCTACTGCGAGACTTTTTGTACACAGGTTACACGCAATCCATCCCCTCATGCTGCAGTAATCACATGAGAAATGCTTGTGGATGGGATCTGGGGTAATAAGCATGCTTCACTTGGACTGTCTGAATCTAGAGGTGCAGGATCTGTGTGTGTTCACTTCCTCTCAGGGCCATATGCCAACCATGCTGGTTCCAAGTGTGAGGATGGGGGAGAAGTGGAAAACTTGTAAACTCCAGCTCAGACCTTGAGCACTTTTCTCCCTCAGCATCAGCTGGAGATTATGGGATGGTTTTGCTGGTGGAGAAGGGGATTCTTTCGCCCCTGGAAATCAGGTCTGAAACGAAACAATTTTTTTCTTCCTCTAGTGTGAGTTGCTACAGCAGACAGAGGTGTGGAATTAAGACATTGCCACTGTTAGGAGGCAGGAGGCTCATAGCACAGGCTTCGGACATCTTAAGTAGCAGGGTCCGGCATACACTGCTATACCGAGAAGAGAGAAATATCTTTTACTCCTGTCTAATGCATAGAATGTACTTGGTGAAGCAGGTATAGCCATGGTCAGCCAGACCTTGTTCTCAGGACGCTGCATCAGTTACCTGCTCTCTTTGCAGTCCGAGAGCATCCATTCGGCTGCCTTTCCAAAATACATACCATGTGTTTCTTATTTCACATTGGAAAAGCCCATAAATAATGAGGACTTTGTGTTGTAAGCAACAGAGGACTTTTTTAAAAAGCAGAAGAAATGTGCAATTGGAAAAGACCACAGTAGCTACTTTTCTCATTGCCCACAAAAGCAAGTCAGCAGAGGGATTTCTTTTGGCTCATGGTGTCCAGGTGGAGAGGGTATGGAGGCCAGAGTGGCTCCTGCCCATAGCAGTGGGAGAATTAAGCAGTTTGCCTACACCTCCGTGGGATAGGAACCAGGAAGAGCTTGACCAAAAAGTAAGCTGAACTATAGCTGAAGGGTTAGACTATCACTGAAGGCCTGGTCCCACAGTGGCCTACTTCAGCTAGCCAGGCCTTACCTCTTGAAGGTTCCAGAACCTTCTAAAACAGTTCCACCAGTGGGAGACTACGGGGAACAGGCCAAGTCCTGGGTGAATGTGTACTGTTGATACAGGCACAGGCATGTCAAGGACGCCAGTGCCTCAGGCTCATGGGAATGGAAGGCCTTCCCCTGGTATAGACGAGGAAAATTTGACTGTTAGCTAAATAAAGAAGATACAGAAGGTATCAACCACAGCTTCCTCCCCTGGATGACTGCAGCCAGAGATGCCCTCCTACACAGACCCCACTGAGATTAGCTAACCTACTTCCTTGTTCATGCTGTATACGATAAGTGCACCATCTCCGGGCTGCTGTTGGAAGAGCTGGAAAGCGTACAGCCAGCTGCCCCCCAGCTTTATGCTTTTTGTGCCTGCCATTGCTTCATTCCCTGTCGCCCCAGTCAGGGCAGGTTCAAAGCTGTGCAGGTCTCAGTAGGAAGCAGAGTTCAAACCAGGAGCCTGCCAGAGACATTTCAGTTTACAAGTGAACAATGGCCCTCCCCCTTTTCTGCCAGATGTATCGGGCCCTCACAGTCCAATTTCAGGGGTTTCCAGGTGGTTCCCTCTTGAGCTTCCAGAGATAGAGCTGATGGAGCCCTGTTACTTGGGGTCCCTTCAGAACTAAGTACATACTTCTCTTCTCGTTTATTATACAATTACATGCTAATATCTGATAGGACTAGTCTCTGAAACTAAGCTTGTCTAGACCATAGTGAAACCTAGTGCATTTTGGAAATCCATGAGGTGTGTGTGTGTCAGGGGATGGGGGGACTGTGGTGAACCCACAAGTATTAAACAGTAAATGTACAGCTGACAGATCTATTGGACTAACCCACGGGGGTGTGGACACGCCACATGGAGCAGCCCATTTTGCAGAGCTGCGGAATCGACCACCTGTCTTTTGGATACGTCACTCAGTTCTGTAGAAACCTTGTGAAACCATGGCATTTCTCCCTTCTATAGTATCTCCAGCAGTGTATAAACCTGTCTCTTCCTGTCGGGCAACAGGATACCTTCCCCACAGAGTGAAGCCCTGGTGTGAAAGTAGTCACTAGTCAAGCTTTGGTCCTCATAGCCAAAATCTACATAACAATAGTCCCACAACCTTCTTTATTGACAGCAGTCACTTATGAGAAAGGAGCCCCAAACAGGAGCCCATTTGTCTGCTCTAAGAGAGGCCTCGGGAAGGTGTCATGTCATCTACAGGCCCTTCGCTTTAACTTAACAAGCTACTAATATTCTGTATTTACCCTTCACCTTGGTTTCAGTTAAGATCGTAGCCCAGGAAATTAACTGTTTACACAGCCTGAGTCACTGAAACTACTTCAGAGAGAAAAAAATCTCGCCTGGGCACCCTGCTGGAGTCAAAAGCAAAGTTCCTAAAAGAGAGATTCCCCTTTAACTCAACCAGCTAGACTCTAATGCAAATCAAACCCTTAGGTCACTGTGGCTACCACGGTTGTGATCTGTGCCACCAGGGGAACTTCATAGCCACCCCCTCTCTGAGTGTAAGGCCCCTCCTTCTCAGCTCCACTGGTCTTTCCTATTTTCAGGACTCTGAAAATGCATGCTTGATCCTATTGTTACCACATGGAGCTGCCAACTTCTCTGTATGCCTAAACTGAAAGCTCTGTGGAGAAGGCCCTCTTTCCCCCCAATCCTTCCTCTTTCCCTTCCTTCGCCCAAGAAATAAAGAAACACGCAGGAGGAACATCCTGTTTGTTCTACCCCTTCTACCCCTTTCCCCAACCTGTTTTCACCTGCCACACCAAATCTTTCTGGACCCTGAGAGGTTCGAAAGGTTTAACCCCAAAATCCAGGCCATAGTTTGCACCTGCCACACAGGAGGTGATCCACCTCCCCAACAAAGGGTCTGGGTATGCTAATGTTGTTCTGTTCCTTCTTTGTAATTTGGAGGGTGCCTGAAAAGAGGTGTTAGTTTGGCCTCTGTGACTATGTGACTGAGCTAGCATACAGAGCAGGAAGACAGGAAGACATGACAGAGCAGGCATAGGTAGATGTGTGGACGTGACCACAGCCTGGTTACCTAGGAAACAGAATGCTAATGAATTTCCCCCTCAGGTTATGTTTTGGTATATAAGACTGTTTGGAGAATAAATGCAGAATAATTTTCAGAATGTGAACTCAGGATTTCATGAGGGATCACTGAAATTCTCCCACCCGGCAAAGCCATGTGAGTTCTGTCTTTAATCCCACGCCTCCCCTCTGGTCTGTAGAAATAATTTATGGTCTGGGCTGACACCGGGCCATGAGAAATGCCTCAAATATTCCACTGGTCATTGACAGTAGGATCCACACTGTGTGTAATCAAAGTCAAACTGAATTCTGTTGCAAATGTGGACAGAATGCTAATATACATCCAACTTCCCATGAATTAGGTAACTAAGTAAATCAAAGGAAGATTGTGTTTTCATTACAGATTCACCACTTTCTCATCACGTAGGACATAATCACTTGCTACTTTTGAATTACCAGCATAGCAGCTCGAGTCATACTGCATCTGAAGCTTTATCATTCACAGTGATGTTCATACAATATACGCTCTCTTTCAACTCATTTTATATAATCTCATTCAAAAAAACTGTTATATGAAAATTAAGCATTGCTGTGTTCCAAATACATATATATGCCTTACAGCTATTTTCAGGATATAATTAAATCAAGTTACTTTAGAAAGCACCCTGAGTAGCACCTGCTAAGGGAATGCTACAATATGTTGTGATTTTATGACCAAGGAAAAACCACTGGATGTTCATTGGTGAATACTTTCTAATTTATTTATTGTTGTTTTATGTGCATTGATGTTTTGGTTCCCCTAGAACTGGAGTTACAGACAGTTGTGGTATTGTTACAGACATGTGGGTGCTGGGAGTTAAACCTGAGTCCTCTGGAAGAGCAGTCAGTGCTCATAACTGCTGAACCATCTCTCCAGCCCAGATGGATATTTTACAATACACGGGGTGAATGTGTTTAAGAAATCCAACCAACCAGTGTTATAATTGGAACAGTTTATGTTTAAATGTTCCCAAGACACAGCAGAGAATGCCTCAATATTTCTTTTTGTTTAGTAAGTAAATAGAATAATCACTGTGATTAGTTTTTCCTGAGCTATTCATGC
This sequence comes from Myodes glareolus, assembly GCF_982192425.1. Lineage (NCBI taxonomy): Eukaryota > Metazoa > Chordata > Mammalia > Rodentia > Cricetidae > Myodes > Myodes glareolus. The sequence continues at coordinate 59,461,188 of NC_142042.1, read as the reverse complement.
TGGTGCCTGTTCTGGGGAGCAATAGTTGTTATGATCTACTGACATGGTCTGTCACCTGGGTACCCTATCCTTTAAAAGACAAGCCCTGCTCACTCCCAAAACCCCCTTCCACCGAGGCAAGTGGATCTCTCCCCCCTCCAGTGCATTCTCTCTCTTTCTGTCCCTCTTCTGAAGAGGTAACTGCTGCCTCTCTCTCTTTCCTTCTTTCTCTCTTTTCTCCCCCACTCTCTTTTTCTTCCTTCTCCCCTTACCCCTTCCCTTTTCCCTCCATAATCCTCTAAATAAACTCTATACCCAAACTCTCTCTGCATGGCTTATCTGTCTGTCTCTCACCCGCAGCAGTCTCCCACCCACCAAAGCCTCAAAGAACCTGTGAAGGCCTGGGGGACCCACCAAGGCCCCTCGTGGGACCAACTGTTCCTCATAGGACTGCTGCCCCTCATGGGACCAGCCTCATCCCCCCTCCCCCCACCATATGTTTAAGAATAACACTGGCTCCATGACTCGGATTTGAACCGAGGTTGCTGTGTCCACAATGCAGAGGTCTAACCACTATACAATCTTGGCGAGCCACCTGTTATTCTTAAACACTTGGTGGGGGGAGGACTCTTCCATGAGGGGCGGTGGTCCCACAAGGGGCAGTCATTCCCATGAGAGGCCACGACGGGTCATCTGAGACCTCGGCAGGGTAGCAGCAGGTCACCCGAGGCCTCAACTGGGCAGCGGTGGGTGACCCAAGGCCTTGTTGGGTCCCCCAGGCCTCTGCAGGTCCCCTGAGGCCTCAGCAGTTCCCCTTGTTGGGTGGGAGACTGCAGCAGGTGAAAGACAGATAAGCCACACAGAGAGAGTTTTGGTGTAGAGTTTATTAAGTGGGTTATGGAGGGGAAAGAGAAAGGAGGAGGGGCAAAGGGAAAAAAGGCGGGGGAGAGGCAGTAGTTGCCTTTTCAGAAGAGGGATAGAGAGAGAGAGCACAGGCTGGGGGAAGCAGGACATCACCAAATGTGCAAACACATGAGCCTGTGAAGGAGATCTCGCCTTAAACCCTAACACCTTCCAGAAGTCAATATGAAGTACTTAAGATTGCCAAGAGTATTTGAGCTCTTACAGAAACCATGCTAATATTTCAGTCTGTCCAGAAGCACTGACTGAACCCACTCTTTCTTTCATAATAGGAACACACTCTGGAGTAGACATTTGCTAAAAGGTTCTGTGTCACTTCAGATCATTTTAGAGGTGATAATGTAAACTAATCTACACATACTGCCAGTCCTGGTATATATATATATATATATATATATATATATATATATATGTATATATATATATATGTATATATATAATATATTAGCTATTGACTCAAAGGGAGAGACAAAGAAATGAGCTACGGTGGCTCTTTGTCCCCCATACCTAGGAGGACTTTCTTTCCCAGGCGCCAGTGCTCTGAGAGTTCTACCGTCCTGTGCTCCCTGGTGCCTCCTCAGTGTGCAGAGTTACCTGGCCCACAGGTAACCCTGGTGGTGAATGACTTCTAAGGTGGCCTCTGTTACACCATCCTTGATTGACTATTTAGGTACACAGATGTATACTCTTTGCTGTGAAAATGAATGTTCTATGAAAGAGGTAGGAAAATGCTCTGTGATAGAATTAACAGCCTAATATGATCGTGTTTCTAATGTGTTGGGTGACACCAATAAACTTTATAGATACTAGGTAGTATTTCAGGAGCACACAAAGGTTGCACACAGTATGGGATTTAATGCACTTTACTTGAAAATCTTGATGCCATTTTGTCTTAGGATGCTGTACTTGTTAGCCTTGTTCAAAGCATTCCTTTAGAGTAGAATATGAGTATGTTTGTCTTTGTGAAAAAATAATCTTTTTGCTTTTTAAATCTGATGTGAAAACCGATACCCAAAGAGACCCCATCACTAGTATTACAAACTACATATATCCTCTTCCGTGCTTACCAAAGATGATGAAATATGTATGGAATAAGCATACTAGCATTTGTGTGTCAAGAAATACAAACTGATCTATAATGGGCAATTTTATTTCAGAATTTACCCAATAGTATTATTCCCTTCACAATGTTTACTCAAGGATAAATATATGGTTTTTCCTGAAGCTGCTGGAGTCGCCGTAGTGGAAGGGCAGCTGGTAGACGTTACAGGGAGGCTGCTTGGGGCTAGCCTCCTAGTTTACATTGACAGACAAGGATAAGTGACATATGTATATCTCAGCTCAGGAGCGGTCAAATCAGAAAGCCAGATCTTCTTTGTGGTCAAGAGGGTTTTTTTTTCCTAGTCAAACTTATACATAAATTATTTTCTAGAGGCATTGTGGCGCAAGCACCTAGTGTAAAGTTCCATCTACTTACCTCTATTACTGACAGATGGTACCCTCCACTGTGTATGCCATGGCATAGACAAGGCTGGGAAACACTCTTTTAAATTAATTCTTAGTTGCCACTCTTTTTTGTTTATTTCTTTGTTTTGTTTTTCAAGACTGGACTTGTCTGTGTAACAGCCCTAGCTGTCCTGGAACTAGCTCTATAGACCAGGCTGGCCACAAACTCAAAGAGATCCGCCTGCCTCTGCCTCCTAAGTGTTGGGCTTAAAGGTGTGCGCCACCACCGCCTGGCTTACTTACCACTCTTTTATCTAGACTCCAAAATTTGTTCATATGAAACAATATATTAGACTATACATTTAAGGGGTTCCTTTGCTTCCCCCATTTGCTTCAAACATTTATTTGTAACTGCTCTTCCTCACATGTGTCTTAGGATTGGACACTATGCAGTGACACCATATACTTAACCGTGTTAATTTCTAACAGCAAGATATAGAATTGTTTCAGGTGACAAACTGGGGGTAGGGGAATACTTAAGTTTCCATAAGTTTAACAGAAAAAAAACATACTTTCAGTTTGTAAGGTTTAATGTGTAACTTCAAATGCAACATATTTTATAGGCATCTACGAGCTTTAAATCTCTAAAAAAAATGACTTAATTTTTAGAGTTTAAAACTTGCAGTCTTTGAAAAACTTCCCACATCTTTCCCCATAGCTTCAGACATCCTACGCTCACCATTGTCTGTGCCTCTCCAGACAAACCTAACAAGGCTGACCTACTTAAAGTGTTATTCATCTTCCTCAAGGGAAGGTTTAAAAGCAGGTAATCATAACTGTCAAAATTTAATACGTCTACCATAGTATCTGTGGTAGATTTCAAAAGATCATTTCTTTCCTCAGGCTAAGGAGTTAATACTCTGTAAAAGCAATGAAGAATTACCAAGCATAGTTACCATGCTCCTTTTAACTCAAGATATTGAGCTACTTAAAACAACAATTAACATCTGTTAATTAGCATCTACCAGAAGGGGTAGAAAACAGCACCTTGCAACTAGCCAAGTATAGATTAGATAAACCAGGGATTTTTTCCCCCCTGACTAGAGAGCATTGGAAAGCTTGGGGAAATTAAGAACCAGGAGAAAGATTAGATAAACCAGGGATTTCCCCCGCACCTTCCCCCCCCACCCCACTAGAGAGCATTGGAAAGCTTGGGGAAATTAAGAACCAGGAGAAAGGAAGAAGGAAAGTCCTTGGCTGCAACTACTCCATTGTCAATATCGTCTTGGGCTGTAGGGTGGAGCGCTTGCCTTGGTCCTGTATTAGCTGTAATAGGGAGGAGGTGATCTGCGCTGGTCATCACAATATTCATATATATAATATCCTTATTGTATCCTCCATCACAGTGAGAATCTTCATACCTACCCCTGCCACTACCTCCACCATCACTACGAGTTGGTCAGCCTATGTAAATACCTGGGGTAGATCTGTGCTTTCTTGGCAATAAAATAATCCATATGAATTCTGTAAGTGGAGACTGCTCTTTCGTTTCCTGGTCACGCAGACCCGAATAATCAGACACTGTAGTCATGTTAGTTAGGTTTTTCTAGATGTACAGAGATATATTTCAGATAGATAGGTAATCAATCTTCAAACAAGTCAAAGACCTACGGAATATGGCATTTAAAATGTTTTAAGAGCTTAAACTTTTCTCAACAGTGAGACACGTCTGCTCCTGGCAGCACCAATTTACTTCAAGAGGAAGATGGGCATTGAAGTGTCTCCTTATGGCGTTTGTTAGCCATTTGGACAAGAAACTGCTTTTGCCTGGACTGCTTGATGGTATGCTGTATGAACTGGACATGGAGGACCCACAGAAATGACTGCTGAACTTGCCTAAAGGTGAGACATTCCTTCAGAGTTTCTACTTCCTGTCTGCCAGACATTCTGCAGGACACAGAAGAAAGTGACTGACAAACTGCCAATATAGATGGAACTGTCTTTCAAATTTCCTGCTTCATGGAAAAGTCTGCCGGTTACTATGGACCTGTAGGCTGAAGATGGATGCCCCAACAGTACAGAAGAACTTTGGGTAACTGTCCAGGCAGTGAGATGTCTCTGTTAATTCTAAAATTCTGGAAGTTGCTTACAGTGCACTTCCTATTTACTTAGGTAATATTATATCCTTCTGGGGTCTTTGAAGAGTTGAAGACAGATAGTTATAGTTTTCCTTAGTTATGATAAAAGATAAATTAGATATGAAATACATCCCACATCAGAATTCTTCTACTGTGCATCCCTATTCCATATGCCCTTTCCATAGCCTCCTTAGGGCCATCTATCGTCTCAAAGTACACAAGAGCAAAGCCACATGATAGCCCGGTCCATAGATTACAAACCGTACTGACACCACTCAGCTGTCCAGATTGTGACAATGCTTCCTGATGATGTAGACACAACACAGAGTTGCCAAATGCCCCCAGGCAATGGTTGGGATCTGGATTTATCCTGCTGTCAGATGTCTTCTGTAATTAAACAGAGAGTGACTCGGGCTCCCTTGCCTTGGGTATTCTGGTGTACAGGGCCCACTTCAGACTGTGTTCTAGGCGAGCGATATCTTGATTAAGTGTAGCGTCCGTGAGACTGCCCCCTTGACCTAGACGTGGGTTTTGATCTTTGTTGAGAATGGGATTCAGAGATTCTGTTCTGCTCTCCGCTTTACTGATCAGGCGTTCCCGCTGGAGATTGTCACTGAGAGACTGTGTGCCCTCCAACTGTCCTCTAAATCATGTACCTCAGCCAGGCCCCCCCCAGAACTAGATAAGGGACAAATCTGGGCGTGAGGGCTGAGGGCCTAGTCAGCCCGGGTCTGGACTGTGGGGAAGAGCGTGACAAGGGTGTTGTGCTCTGTTTGCCCTAGCTCACACGCTCCAGCAAAATGCCCATTCTGTTTTTGATTCGTCTAAGAACAATGCAGAAATATGAAAATGTCTAGAAATTGTTTGTGTTGCTTAAGCATAGATACATTCTAGGGTTCCCTTGGAAAGTATGGCTTTCATAAACGGAAAGTCAAGTTGAGAAGGGGCACTCGGGCTGTGGTTACTTCCAAGAACAACAATGCAGTTGATACTACAATTATTTTCTCCACCGTAGAGGCATGCTCTCCAACATCAAAGCCACATTCTGTGGTGTAGGAAGCTAGAAACCACTCAGCATTGCTGGGGGAACTCCAAGACTGTCCCCATAATTCTCTGTTACCTAGCTATATCTGTGTGTGATTTCCATCCCTTTAAAGTACTGTTTTGTTTCTAAATAAAATGCATGGCAAACATGCTCAGAGTCTTAGCTACAACAATTGGAAAGAGAAAGACGTGAAAGAAACACCAGCAGAAAAGGAAAAAGTAAGACAGGAGGTGGTGGCGCACGCCTTTAATCCCAGCACTCGGGAGGCAGAAGCAGGTGAATCTCTGTGAGTTCGAGGCCAGCCTGGTCTACAAGAGCTAGTTCCAGGACAGGCTCCAAAGCTGCAGAGAAACCCTGTCTTGAAAAACAAAACAAGCAAAACAAAACAAAAAAGGGGGAAAAAGTCAAACCATTCCTGCTTGCAAGTGACATCATTCTTTACTTAAAAACCCTATTGAGTTTATTAGAAAATTCTTGGACCTAATCAACACAGCAAAGTTTCAAGATAAAAAATCAATATTAAAAAGAAAAGAAAACCCAGAACTGGGCTTTTATTTATACAAATAATCTGAGAAAGAAATTAGAAAAACGATTCCGTTCACTACCCCGGGAAACTAGATAGTTGGAAATAAATATAGCCAAAAGAAGGGAGAAACCTTTAAGACAAATTTTTCAAGTTATTGGAAAAGGAAATCACAGAAGATATTAGATACTGGAGAAATAGTCCATATTCCTGGATAGGAAGAATTAATATTATGAAAATGTCTATACCACCAAAATTAATGTACAGAATTGATGCAATATCTATCAAAATTTCCATGTCATATCTCACAGGTTTAGAAAAAATAACTGTAGAGTTTATAGACCCACAGAAGACCACAAATAGCCAAAGCAAACCTAAGAGTAAGAACAATCAATGGTGATATTACAATACCTAGCATCAAATTATACCACAGAGCTATATAGTGAAAAAGACGGCCTGGTCCTGGTGTAAAATTAGGCAGACCAATGGACTAGAAATAGAACTTGAAACTAAAATGGCAAATCTATGCTCACTTAATTTTTGGCAAAAGAGAGAAAAACTACTTTACAAAGAGTAGTAGCCTGTTCAATAAATGGTGCTGGCAAAACTAGATTTCCATCTGCAGAAGAAAGAAATTAGGTACTTATCTTTCACTCTGTACAAAAATCAGTTCAAAATGGATCTATTACCTTAATTTAAAACATGAAATGCTGAAACTTTTTAAAAAAAACATAGGAGTACTCTTCAACATATTGAGGCAGGCAAGAATTTTTAAATTCTTTTTTTGGGATTTATTTATTTTTATTTCATGGGTATGGGTGTGTTGCCTGCATGTGTGTCTGTATACCACCTGTGTGCAGTACCCACAGAGGCCAGCAGAGGGTGTTAGAACCCCCAGTGGAACTGGAATTCCAGTTGGTTGTTAAGTCACGTGAATTAAACTCAGCACTCTTAACAGCTCAGCCTTCTCTCCAGCCTGGAGAACATTCAAAACAGCACAGGCACTAACCCTAAGTGTACACAGGTGGGACTCCATTGAAAATAAAATTCTGCTCAGCAAAGGAAACAATCAGCAGAGGTAACAGCACACAGGATGGCAGAAATTCTCTACCAGGTTCACCTCAGACAAGGGCTAATATCCAGAATTTACAAAGAACACAAGAGATTAAATACCAATACCAAGGAAATAAAACTGCTAGTTAACAAATGGGCAAATGAACGGAATTGACAGTTTCAAAGGAAAGAGGAAAAGACAGACAGACAAATGGCCAGTAACTATTTCTGAAAGTGTTCAATCTTCTGAGCCATCAGGGAAATGCAAATTAAAACTACCATGAGATACTGCCTCACCCCAGACAGCTGACTGTCTTCAAGAAATCTGACAACAAATGCTGGAGAAGATGTGGAGAGAAAGGAACCCTTATTTACTGGTGGTGGGGTGAATCAGTTTGGAGATTTCCCCCAAAATTAAAAATAGAATTATCATATAACCCAGCTATATCACTCCTGACCATATATCCAGAGAACTCCACACCCTACCACAGAGATATCCGCACCCCATGCTTATTGCTGCTTTATTCACTACAGCAAAAAATCATCCTAGCTGTACATCAACAGAGGAATGGATGATAAAATGTGTTATATATGCATGTGTGTGTGTGCGCACACACACACACACGCACAGGCACAGGCACATGTACACACACACCATGAATAATGGACTACTAAGATCTAAGGAAAAATGAAGTTTAAAATATTGCAGAAAATTATGGACTAATAATGTATACTATTAAGTGAAGTCACACAATCTCAGAAAGAAAGAGACCACTTATTCTCTCAAATATATGGAATCTAGCCAACAATAATATATGTAAACTGTTAGGAATATTATTTTAAGATGCGTTACTTTTGTTTAACTCTAGAACACTTGATAGTCACTTGAAAGAGATGAATGGCCAATAGCGAGGCAGATAGAAAGGATAGAAAGGATAGGTGAGGTTGGCAAACAGAGGTGCAACATAGAAGGAGAAAACCGGGAGAGGGGTTCAGAGTAATAGCCTGAAGAGGAGGAGGGCATTAGGGGTCAGCCACCCAGCTACACAGCAATCCACAGACTAAGAGTAAGATTTAAAGAAGAGAGTGGGGAAAACACCGAGGCCAAAAGGTAGACAGAATAATATACATTAAGAAAAGTAGACTAGAAAAACCAAGCTAAGGCCAGACATTTATAAATAAGAATAAGACTTGGGGTGGGATTTGTTTGGGAGCTGGGTAGTGAGTCCCCCAAAAGAGGCCAAAGAGCATAACATCATATCATCACTGCAGTGAACAAACACACATGTGGGTCCAGTATGACAGGAAGAAATGAGAACAAGAGAGGCTAAATGAGAGGGGATAGAAAGGAGAGAGGCAAGTAATGGACAGAAATTATAAAAGAGGACATAAAAACTCATTGTTTCCTACTTCCAATTTATGTCATTTTTGCTTTTGCTGGTGATTAAGTGCATAAAATATATTCTATAGTGAACGTGTAAAATTTAATCTGAAGCTTCACAGCTTCAGCTGTGAATGTCAATTCTTACTATATACATGGTGTAGGAGGTCCTTCTGTATTTGTGTAGCTTTCATTGGTTGAATAAAGAAACTGTCTTGGCCTTTTGATAGGGCAGAACTTAGATAGGCGGGGAAGACAGAACTGAATTATGGGAGGAAGAAGGCAGTGTGGCAGACGCCATGAAGTGTAGAGGACCGCAACCACATTCGCCATTGCAAGATGGCGTTGACATCCGGTTCCCCCGCCCGGTGAACAGGATAATGCGCATGTGTTGGTAAATTTCCAACGCTGTAGTCCCTGCCTCTCCCGAGGCGTCATCTGGGATGATGGGTAGCCGACCAATCTGAGAGTGACACGTCCGAGGCGGGGACTGTTTCCTATAAAAGGGCTGGGTTCGCCTCGCTCTGGGTCTCCGCCATGTCGGCTTATGCTCTCGCTCTCAAGATGCATTAAAAGGCTGTTCTGCAGAAGGATCCTACGTGCCCTGCGTCGTTCTTGCTGGCGAGACAGTAGCGCGGGACATCTGGTGCCAAATCCCTCGGGACGCTGAGGGACCCTGACAACTGCTCGCACCGCCGGAGACCCCTTGGACACAAGGAGGATTCAGAACTGCAGGTCTGTATGCTCAGAGAGGTATGGCTTTTCCTGGATTTTTCGGTTTTGAGCTTGACTTGTTTCCGCATTGGGAAGGTTTCGTAGGGGCCTTGCTACCTCTTTTAGTAGTCCTCTTATTTTTTGCCAAAGACTGCTTAAAAGACGAATCCTGCCAGGCGGTTGCTGCAACGGAGGAAGTCCAGGATAGCATTTCAGAAACTGAGTACAGTGAGAGGTTAGGTGCGCGCACAGTCTCAAATAAGGAAAAAGGACCCTCCAGTGGTTTTAAGAAAATAAGAATGGGGGAGAAGACTGATTTACAAGGTCGAAAGATTTCTGGAACCAACAATAAGAGAAAAGGAAAGGACAGTAGTTTATATCCTCTGCAGGAGCTTGAAGCTCTGCAAATTGAAAGTGGCCATGAAAGTGAGCATGAAAGTTCTGGCTCAGGAGAAGAGGTAGAAGAACTAAATACAGAGGAGGAGGCAGAATTAACCAGCGGTAGGGCCATGAGGTCATCCCAAAGGGCCCATCCGCCTCCTTACGAGCTGCGCCCTCGCCCGACTGCCCCTTCGGCGCCCCCTTATGAGGAACACCTTGGGCCAAAGACTTTTTCATTTATCCCTGACAAGGTCAAGAGAAAGCTGCACCTGGCCTTCCCCGTTTACGAAGGGGAAAATGGACGGGTGTATGCGCCTGTGGAGTACAACCAAATAAAAGAATTAGCAGAGTCAGTTAGAAAATATGGAGTGACCGCTAATTTCACATTAGCCCAATTGGACAGGCAGGAGGCTCTTGAACCGCTTCGTGAACGTTTCCCACGTTTGCTTGTGATTCATTACATGGATGATGTACTCATGTGTCATGAGGACTTACAGGTCCTAAGGGAAGCCTACCCATTGCTCATTAAGAGTTTACAGCTATGGGGTCTTCAAATAGCTGCTGAGAAGGTCCAGATTACAGACACTGGCCAATTCTTAGGTTCTGTTATTCTTCCTGAAAAGATTCTACCACAAAAAATAAAAATTTATAGGGACGATTTGCGAACATTAAATGATTTCCAAAAGTTGTTAGGAGATATTAATTGGCTGCGACCGTTTTTAAAAATCCCCTCTGCTGATTTGAAGCCATTGTTTGATATCTTGGAAGGGGATACTCATATTACCTCCCCTCGGGCCTTGACGCCGGCAGCAGAAGCAGCCTTATTACTAGTGGAGGAATCCATTAGGGAGGCACAGCTGTGCCGTATTGATGAAACTCAACCATTTGTTCTATGTGTGTTTAAAACAAGAAAGCTACCCACTGCTGTGTTATGGCAGGATGGACCGTTACTGTGGATCCATCCGCATGCTTCTCCTAACAAAAGTGTTGATTGGTATCCAGCTGCTATAGCTCAAATTGCCCTTAAAGGCCTTAAAATGTCTGTTAGTCATTTTGGTAAGCATCCAACGGTTATGATAGTTCCCTATACCTCCTTTCAGATACAAACTTTGGCCGCCACCTCTGACGATTGGGCAATTTTGGTTACCACCTTTTCAGGAAAAATTGATAATCATTATCCCAAACACCCTCTGCTGCAGTTTGCTGCATATCATCCCATTGTGTTTCCCCGAGTTACGTCTTCTGCCCCGCTAAAAGACGGGGTGATGGTGTATACAGATGGCTCCAAAAATGGTGTGGGAGCCTATGTTGTGGATTCTAAAATATATACAAAGAACTTTTCTGCCACCTCACCCCAGGTGGTGGAATGCATGGTGGTTTTAGAGGTTCTTCAAAAATTTCATTGTCCTCTTAATATTGTTTCTGATTCTGCCTATGTGGTTAATGCTGTTAAATTATTAGAGACCGCTGGAATTATAAAACCTACTAGTACAGTGGCAGCTCTTTTCCAGAGGATACAGGACTGTTTACTAAATAGGAGAGCTCCATTTTTTATCACACACATAAGAGCACATTCGGGGCTCCTGGGCCCCATGAGTTTAGGTAATGATCTGGCTGATCATGCTACGCAGCTTGCTGCGGTAGCTCTTGCCTCCCCGTTACAGACCGCTAAAACCTTTCATGATAATTTTCATGTTACAGCTGAAACCCTGTGTAAACGTTTTTCTCTTACCAGAAAGGAGGCTCGTGATATTGTAACCCAATGTCACAATTGTTGCCAGTTTCTCCCTGTCAGACACACTGGCGTAAACCCCAGAGGGATTGCACCTTTGCAAATATGGCAGATGGATGTGACTCATATCACTGCCTTTGGAAAACTTCAGTATGTGCATGTGTCAATTGACACATGCTCTGGCGTTATTCATGCCACACCACTTACAGGAGAAAAAACCTCTTATGTCATTCAACATTGTCTTGAGGCATGGAGTGCTTGGGGGCAAGCCCACATCTTTAAAGACGGATAATGGGCCTGCCTATACTTCTCAAAAGTTTAAACAATTTTGTGCACAGATGCAAGTCACACACATTACAGGCCTGCCTTATAACCCCCAGGGGCAAGGTATTGTAGAGCGAGCACATCGCACACTCAAATCTTATCTACTTAAACAAAAAGGGGGAATATTGAAGGAATTACCCCCGACACCAAGAGTAGCCATTGCCATGGCTCTGTTCACTATAAATTTTTTAAATCTGGATGATAATGGCCAGAATGCTGCAACACGACATAGTTCGGATCCGCAGCGGCCCAAGGATTTGGTTATATGGAAAGATGTGTTTTCTAATGAATGGAAAGGCCCGGATCCCATCCTATTGAGATCCAGGGGAACTGTTTGTGTGTTCCCGCAGGACCAGGAAAATCCATTCTGGGTGCCAGAAAGACTGACCCGAACGGTGAGGGGTGACCCACAACACGCGGACTCGCCTGAAGATTTGGCTTCTGTTCCTCCTACCATTTTGCGGATGGATGACAACGGTTACGAAGGAGCAGCGATGGGGGATACTCTCAGCCTTCCTGAAGCCGACACCAGTCAGCCATAGAGTGGCAGTGTTTCCTCGTTTTTTTTTATTTTACAACCAATAAGACTCTGGGGCTCCCCTACCTTCTATTTATAAGCTTATTGGGTGGGGGTGGGAATGTTTGGAACAGCCCTATGCTGAGGATCAGTGTTTCTCCTCTGGATGGTCTGCTGACTCAAATCCCAAAGTCGTAGGGACAAAGTGTGGTTATTGCACAAGCGCTGGCTGCCCTGGAACAGGGAACCTCTACTGATGTGGTTATCTATGCTGAAGCAGTAAGGTTTATGCCAACCAGCTCCTGCACCCCTAGGACACCTCTGTCCATTGCACAGGGTGGAGTGCTTGGCTTAGCTAGCCCTGAAGGCTGTCGAGCTAAAGAGCATCGCACAGAGAATGGCCCTCTCTGAGAGATATGTCGCCCTGCATAAGGGTTTCCTGCCGTATATTCCCTTTCCCAGAAAAATGGCAGAGGGCAGGCCGGATAAGTTCCAGGTGTCATGAACCTAGGGGCAGATTCCATGCAAGCCCATTATAATGTTTCCACTTTGGGAAGTGCGACCTCTATCTCTGCCTTCTGAGGGAGTTGCCTTTCTGCAAAGAAGTAAAAAAAGGGGGAGATGTAGAGGACCGCAACCACATTCGCCATTGCAAGATGGCGCTGACATCCGGTTCCCCCGCCCGGTGAACAGGATAATGCGCATGTGTTGGTAAATTTCCAACGCTGTAGTCCCTGCCTCTCCCGAGGCGTCATCTGGGATGATGGGTAGCCGACCAATCTGAGAGTGACACGTCCAAGGCGGGGACTGTTTCCTATAAAAGGGCTGGGTTCGCCTCGCTCTGGGTCTCTGCCATGTCGGCTTATGCTTTCGCTCTCAAGATGCATTAAAAGGCTGTTCTGCAGAAGGATCCTACGTGCCCTGCGTCGTTCTTGCTGGCGAGACAGTAGCGCGGGACAATGAAGCTCCTGCCTGAGACTGACACTGGTTAGAATCCTTCCATGACTTACGTCCTTACCTTCATGGTAAGTCATGGTGTTACAAAAATTTGTAGAAATGAGTTAGATCAGGATGTGAGAGTTGGCCAAGAAGAGGCTAGATATAATGGCCATGCAGTAATTTAATTAATACAATTTCTGTGTTTCTGCTAGCCAGGCAGGATGAACAAAGGGCCTGTGATCCTGTTACAGATACAATTTCATTAAATTGTTTAGGTTGTAGGTCTGGTTAGTTTTGATGTATAATGTTTTTATTTATTTTTTATTAATTACATTTTTCTTGCTATTGTCTTTTTTCCTTTCTTTTTATTGTTTTTATTGAGCTATATATTTTTCTCTGCTTCCCTTCTTCCCTCCCCACCTCTACCCTCTCCCATGATCTCCACACTCCCAATTTTCTCAGGAGATCTTGTCTTTTTCTACTTCCCATGTAGATTAGATCTAAGTATGTCTCTTTTAGGTTACTCTCTGTTGTCAAGATTCTCTGGGGTTGTGAATGTGGGCTGTTTTTCTGCGCTTTATGTCTAAAAGCCACTTATGAGTGAGTACATATTATATTTGTCTTTCTGGGTCTGGGTTACCTCACTCAATATGAAGGTTTTTAGATCCATCCATTTGACTGCAAATTTCGGGATGCCATTTTTTTTTATGCTGTGTAGTAACTAAATTGTGTAAATGTGCCACATTTTTCTTATCTATTCTTTGGTTGAGGGGCATTTAGGCTTTTCCAGGTTCCAGCTGTGACAAATAATGCTGCTATGAACATAGTTGAGCACATATCCTTTGGATATATACCCAAAAGTGGTATTACTGGGTCTTGAGGAAGGTTGTTTCATAATTTTCTGAGATACTGCCATACTGATTTCCAAAGTGGTTGTACAAGTTTACACCCCCACCAGCAATGCAAGAGTGTTCCTTTTCCCCACAACCTCTCCAGCATAAGTTGTCATCAGTGTTTTTGATCTTGGTCATTCTTACAGGTATAAGATGGAATCTCAGAGATGTTTTGATTTGCATTTCTCTGATGACTAAGGATGTTGAACATTTCCTTAAGTGTCTTTCAGTCATTTTAGATTCCTCTGTTGAGAGTTCTCTGTTTAGGTCTGTACTCCATTTTTTTTATTGGATTATTTGTTCTTTTGATGACCAATTTCTTGAGTTCTTTGTGTAGTTTGGAGATCAACTCTCTGTCTGATGTGGGGTTGGTGAAAATCTTTTCCCACTCTGTAGGCTGCCGTTTTGTCTTGTTGACCATGTCCTTTGCTTTACAGAAGCTCTTCAGTTTCAGGAGGTCCCAATTATTAACTGTTTCTCTCAGTGTCTGTGCTACTGAGGTTATATTTAGGAAGTGGTCTCCTGTGCCAATGCGTTGTACATCCCACTTACTCTTCTATGAGGTTCAGTGTGGTTGGCTTTATGTTGAGGTCTTTGATCCATATGGACTCAAGTTTTGTGCATGGTGATAGATATAGATCTAGTTTCGTTCCTCCCCCCCTTTTTTTAAAGATTTATTTATTTATTTATTATGTACAGAGTGTTCAGCCTCCATGTATGCCTGCAGGCCAGAAGAGGGCACCAGATCTCATTACAGATGGTTGTGAGCCACCATGTGGTTGCTGGGGATTGAACTCAGGACCTCCGAAGAGCAATCAGTGCTCTTAACCTCTGAGCCGTCTCTCCAGCCCTAGTTTCATTCTTCTACGTGTTGATATCCAGTTATGCCAGCACCATTTGTTAAATATGCTTTCTTCAGAATTCTACAAGGTTTTCAAAGAAGAACAAATACCAATACTCATCAAATTGTTCCACACAGTAGAAACAGAAGGAACATTGCAAATTGTTTTACGAGGCTGCAATTACCCCCATATCTAAACCACACAAAGACATTACTAAGAAAGAGAAATATAGACCAATATCACTTATGTAAAAAGACTCAATAAAATACTGGCAAAACAAATTCAAGAACCCATCAGAAAAATCATCCACCATGATCAAGTCAGCTCCATCCCAGAGATGCAGGGATGGTTAAACATATAGAAATCTGTCAATGTAATCCACTATAAAAAAAAAAACAAAAAAATATATGATCATCTCATTAGATGCTGAAAAAGCCTTCAACAAAATACAACATCCCTTCATGATAAAGGTCTTGGAGAGAGCAGGGATACAAGGAACATACTTAAACATAATAAAGGCAATATACAGCAAGCCAACAGCCAACATCAAAATAAATGGAGATAAACTCAAAGTGATTCCACCGAAATCAGGAACAAGACAAGGTTGTCCACTCTCTCCATATCTATTCAATATAGAAATTGAAGTTCTAACTAGAGCAATAAGACAACAAAAGGGGATATAAATTAGAAAAGAAGAAGTCAAACTCTCACTATTTCTGATGATATGATAGTTTCCATAAGCGACCCAAAACTTTCTATCAAGGAACTTCGACAACTCATAAACACCTTCAATAATGTAGCAGGATAGAAGATTAGCTAAACAACAACAATATCAGTAGCCTTCCTTTATACATATGATAAATGGGCTGAGAAAGAAATCAGAGAAACATCACCGTTCACAATAGCCACAAATAACATAAAATATCTTGGTGTAACTCTAACTAAATAAGTGGAAAACCTAGATGACAAGAACTTTAAAATCCTTGAAGAACGAAATTGAAGGAGACGCCAGAAATGGAAAGATCTTCCATGCTCTTGGGGAGGTAGAATTAACATAGTAAAAAATAGCAATCTTACCAAAAAGAAACTGATTCAATGCAATGCCCAGCAAAATTCTTCACAGACTCGAAAGAATAGTACTCAACTTCATGCAGAAAAACAAAAAACGGAGGATAGCCAAAACAATTTTGTACAATAAAAGAAATTCTGGAGGCATCACAAACCCTGACTTCAAACTCTACTACAGAGCTGCAGTCCGGAAAACAGCCTGGTATTGGCATAAAAACAGACAGGAGGACCAATAAAACTGAATCAAAGACCCAGACATCAATCCGCACACCCACGAACACCTGATTTTTGACAAAAAAGCAAAAAATATAAAATAAAGCTTATTTTTAAAAGAGCATTGTTTGCAGGTACAAATCCCTCAGCATTGCTGGGAGAGTTCATATAATCCTCTGATACCTATACCTTTGTTTACTATCCGCCCCCTTGGGGTGTAAGAGAGAAAGATTTGCTTCTAACAATATTGCCAGACAAGCATGATGGAATTCACTGCACACCTGTGCAACTACGTCAACTATGACAAAAGTGAGCAGAATTTTCAGAGGCGAGGAGATGGAGGGGTAACTGTCTTTTTTTTTTAATTTTAATTTATTTTTTAGATTTATTTATTTAGTATGTATACAGTATTCTGTCTGCCTGCGGGCCAGAAGAGGGCACCAGATCTCATGACAGATGGTTGTGAGCCACCATGCGGTTGCTGGGAATTGAATTCAGTACCTTTGGAAGAACAGGCAATGTTCTTAACGGCTGAGTCATTTCTACAGCCCCAGGGGCAACTGTCTTTAGTCTGTGACTTGAACTACCTCACAGAAATCAATTCTGTCAGAGCTGCACGGAACCTTAGATACAGATTCTTCCCCCAGGGTCTACCTCCAGATAAGCCACCTAGTCCGTACCTGCAGTTCAGACCCATGAGATTTTAAACAGAGACCCAGAGGAGCCTCTTCTAGATTTCTGACACGAAACCTTGCATGCTAAAGATACATTGTGTTGTAAGCGGCGATAGTGGTTTGCGGTATACCAACCAGTAACAAGTGCTCAAGGAACTAGGAACCTGGTATCCAGGCCACCCAGCCCGAGCCTCACCTGCACCTCCATGCTCTCTGGCTCCTCCAGCAGATGTAGCAGTTTCTGTTTCTCTTGAGACAGCTGTTCCACGAGACCCTCCTGGGCAGCCAAGCTCTGCCTCAGCTCTTCAATTCTCCTGGGCCAAAGAAACGAAAGGAATCTCTTTGTGTAATCATTCGACCACTACTTATTCACTCGTTTCTACTTAGGCTCCTGCCGCAAACTAGGGACCTTTCTTACTGGATGCCACAGAAGAGTCAACTTTAAGAAATCTGGTCCAGAGGGACATGATATCTCAGATAGGGCGAAAAGCCCACTATCAGTACTTAAAGGGGGAGCGACATAGCTACAGTGTGTTCTCCTGGGGAACACGGAAAAGGCAGCCAAAGAAAAAAGACCACCAAAGACACCCACCTGTCCCGCTGTGCCAGGGCTTCGGAGTATTGGTCAGGCTTCACCCGGTCTCCCGGTGCATCTTCCCTGTCCTTGGCTGCATCCTTCAGCTTCTCGGAGAGCTCCAGGTTACACCCCTTCTCCACCTCCACCAGGGCTGCCATCCGTGCGGCTTCATTCTTCGCTAGTCTGGATTCCTGCGAAAAGAAGGGAAATTGAGCGGTGGTCTACTCCCATCTAGGTCCGGAGTGCTAAGATACAGGGGCTCTGATGGGTGAGAGGAGAAAAGGAGATCAGAGGGGCCAGAAGATAGGGTGACCCGGAAGAGGCTCTGGGGGACCACTTGCCCTGGTCGCTGTAGACCTGTGGGCACTCCTCACCTCCTGTAGCAGCTGGATCTTGTTTTCTAGGAGCTCGTAAACATGTTCTGTCTCCTGCTGCCGTTCCTCAACCTGGCGCCGGAGCTCTGCTTCATTCTGGCTGTTGAGATCCTCCACATCAGCCCTAAGACCACATACATAGCATTTGCTAATTAGAGCAGACACCGGGCTTCATGAGCAGCCTCAAACTGCTCCAGTCATGCGCTCACACGGGGAGGGGAAAGAGGATCTGGGCTGTGGCGCTGTTCCCAGGACCCACTGTCCAGCCTTTGCATCTGACCTTTTAGGACCTCTAGCTTTGTTCTTCCTTGTTAAGCAGGGTAGGTCTGCTGCCCTGAGATTGCCATGACTGCAATAGCTTCGGAAGAAGCTCATGGCAGAGGCAAGGAGTCAGCAGCTAGGATCGCAGTCACGGACTTTCCCATTTAAAGGACTCTCCTAGAGGGATTTGCTAGCAGCCTGCATCCCTGCTGTTTGGGTTTTAAATACTCATCCCATTTAGGTTGCTAGGATATGATATTCTTTTGGGCAGCCACAGAAACACCCTCCTTTCCAATCAGGAATGGATGGAGGGCCTTTCCTGAATCTGGGACACCTCTACAGAGTTCTGTCGAGTGTTCCAGGTCCCAGGCAGAGAGCAGATATTTAATCTGGGTACACTCTGGTTCTGGCTGCATGTGGCTGCTCTGATATCCCTAGGAATGGTTGTCCAGGCACCAGCATGAAAGGGGTAAGGTATCACCGGTTTATTTATAGGGAACGACAGCTGTCCTTGGCTATTTGAGGATTAGAAATCTGGGGGCCCAGATCAGGTGCTGAGGTATCTTAATTCCGGTTCGGTTTTGTTTGTGTTTTAAACCATTTTTGGGAACCATGAACCATCTTCTTGTTCTCAGAGTGTAGAACTGCATTAAATCATAGGCTTATCAACCACCAAGTCTAGTGTGCTTTAATATTTAGACCAGAAGGCTGTTTCCATGGAGATAAATTGGTTGTTCCCAGAGATTGCAGAATTCCTTGGATTTTAGTGGGTGCTAATCAGCACAATTCCAGAAGCTAGACCCATCTTTTGGTGTTGGCATTATGTAGCCTTTGTGAAGTAGGAAGAGACAAAAGTCAAAGAAATAACCTAAGCATCCAACAGTGGCGACTGTAGGGAATCAGCTTCTCCTTTAGCCCCGCAACCCTTGAGGAAGTCACCTGATTGTCCAGGACTAGGAGCTTTAGAGAATGGGGGACATTTTCATCACCGGAGATAAATTCAACTCCCTATATCCCTATTCTTCATATTTTAGAAAAGTTGTCACCCTTATCAAAGTAGATATAAAAATGATATAACAATTTTTAAATGTTACAGAACTCTTAAAATGTTTTGCTACATTGTTTTCTAGAGTGTACAAAAGCAGGCAAGTTTTCTTAACACATACCACCAAAGATTCCACCCTAATAAGAAAATCCTTTTATTTATTTCTTTGTTATTTAGTAATGCCAACATCTTACATATACCTGAAGATGACTTTCAGAATTCTGATCTAACTAGCTATCTTAAAACCCAAGCCATGCTATAGATACAAAGGGGTTATCAGATCACATTGAACATATTTGGATCACAGAATATATTACACCACCAATCACTTAAACCTGGTTTTTAACAATGACAGAAACCACAAATTACAAAATTAACCTTCTTTTCATTTATTGAGACAATGTTTCATTGCATAGTCTGCCTCAGCAAGACTTTGCTACATAGTCTGGTTGGCCTTAAACTCCTGATCCTCCTGTCTCAGCCTCCCGAGTACTAGGCTGGCAGGCATGAACCATGGCAAATGGCTAGAGTAACTAACCATCCTGACAAAAGTATATAAAAGGGGGGAAAATAGTTTCCTTCCCACTAGAAGAAAACTCCCTTTACTCCCTTAAAGAAAGTGGTTTTCAAGAGTTTGTTTGCAACCCTCCAGGTTTGTTTGTTTGTTTTCTATGCATAATAAAGCAAATATATGGCCATATTGGTTTCAGTTGTCTATGTAATATACTTGCCCTTTGAAGAGTGAATTTCAACTGAGGCATTTTCTCCATTGAATCAGCCTGTGGGCGTGTCTATAGGGGCATTTTCCTTTTTTCTTTCTTTCTTTTTTGTTTTTATGAGACAGGGTTTCACTGTAGTTTTGGAGCCTGTCCTGGAACTAGCTCTTGTAGACTGGCCTCGAACTGACAGAGATTCGCCTGCCTCTGCCTCCTGAGTGCTGGGATTAAAGGCATGCACCACCACCGCCCTGCAGGGCATTTTCTTAATTGCTAGTTGATGTAGGAGGTGGGCGGTATTATTCCTGGGCCAGTGGTCCTGGGTTGTAAAAGGAATTTAGCTAATCAAGTCAGTAAGCAGCATTCTTCCACAGCCTCTTCAGCTCCTGCCTTGAATTCCCGTCTGACTTCCTCTAGTAATAACTGTTGCCTGACAAAGTACATTCTTTCCAATCCAAATTAGCTTTGGTCAATGACTTATCACAGCAACAGGGCACCAAACTAGGACACCCGTTTACCCCACGAGACTTGTGAACAGCGCTCAGCGCTCCTCCTCTTTACTTACCCAAGCAAGGGCTTTCTGCCAGAACAGACAGAGGGCATGCTTTTTAACAGCTGTGTAATAGGCCACAGGACAGATGGACTGTTCAGCCATTGGCCAACTAGTGGGTGTTGGCTTCAAGTTTTCTGCCTTTGCAAAGAATGATCCTTTCATGGGTGCCTTTATTTATGAGGAATAGAGTTCCTCTAGGGATTATCTGAGTCTTTTTACCTTGAAAATTAATAAACCATACCAAAATCAATGTCATACTGCCCATGTCCACCAGAAGAACATGAGAATGATGCTTTTTCCTGGACATTATGCCAGCTCTTGCTTTTGTTTCTGTGTTTTAGACTGACTGACCATTTCTGACAAATATTCTTTGCAAACACTCAGCGCTCGCTGCCTCCTGACTAGTCCTTTCCTCTCTAGCAGGAAATTTGCAGTCTCAGCTCTGCGAGACTCACCCATTCACGGCAAGGTGCAGCCGACTAAGAAACAGATGCATCCAAGGAAATATGAAATTCACGGCTTCACATCCCAATAAGACCTGCATTCCAATGTGAAGGTTCAGGACTTTGCACCTGAATCCATTCCTCTCTGGTAAGTGAGCCGGAGCTCGGGGCAGGACAGAGCTGGGGCAGGATGGAGCTGGGGCAGGATGGAGCTGGGGCAGGATGGAGCTCCTATGCACACGCTGCTCGGCACAGAGTTTGACCTGCAACTCACCGTGTCTTCTCCAGGTGCTGCTTCCTGTCCCGGAGTTCTCGTTTCAGGCTCTCCACCTCAATCTTCAGCTCAATATTCTGCAAAGCACACAGACATTAACCGTCATTAGCCTATTTGACTTCAGCTCTGGTCCACGCAGCCTCGCAGTCCTTTGCAGACCCTCGGCATACGTGGACATCCAGATGGATCTGTAAACAAGTTCTTCAGTTCCGAGATTCCCTGTTGCTGCTCTTCCTGCCTGTCAGTCACTGCCTCTGGATGACCAATGATGCCCTAGACCATCAGCTATCTAAAAACGTTAGAGGAAAGATACATAGCAAAACAAACATTTCCTGCCACTATAGGCGACAATATGCTTTAAAATGTGAAGGGGGTTAGTTATGTGTGTTCCTGTGGGTGGGTGCATGGGCATGTGCAGGTATACAACAGAGGTCAGAGGGCACCAAGAGTCATTCCTCAGGAGCTATCTACCTCCTTTGAGGTAAGGCTTCTCACTACTTTGGAACTCTTCTAGGTTAGGCTAAACTGTCTGGCCAGTGGGCTCCAGAAATCCACCTGTCTCAGTCTCTCCGATTACCGGTGTCACCTACCACACCGGCTTTCCCCTGGGATTATCTGTGTAAACCACCACACCGACTTTCCCCTGGGATTACCTGTATAAACCACCACACCGCCTTTTCTATTTTATTTAATTTTTTTGGAGTAGGTGCTGGTAATCAAACTCAGGTCATCATGTCTACATGACAAGTATTATCCCGACTAAACTGTCTCCCAGCCCTGGGTTTAATTATTTAAGGAAAAAAATTGTGTGTGTTTTAAAAACAGTATCATAAATTTTATTATGCAATTGTATTGTTATAAATTTAGTGGTCTTCGGTGGTGGATCTATGTCGGGAACGATTCTTATTGGGGTAAGGCAGCAACAAGTAAGATTTTGGCAAGCAGAAGAAGGGAATAGAGGAATGCCTGTAAAGTAGGGACAAAGATTTAGTTATGTTTGCATGGTGTGTCCCCTGCAGATTAAACAGCCTGCTGTATATGAGGAATGGGAAATCAATAGACAACACTAGCGAAGCCAGGAGGGGGCTCGGTGGCTAACAATACTTCTGTAGAAGCATGAGGACCTAAGAACATATCCTCAGCACCCGTGTAAAATAACTGGTGAGGTCATGTGTGTGTCTGTGACTCTAGCATGGAGAAACAGAGGTGAAGGGGTGAGAAGGAAGACGAGGAGTGGAGATGTCAGAATCCGGGACTTGCAGCTGCCAATCAAGCCAGATCCAGGTTCCGTGAGAGATCCTGCTCCAGGAAATAAAACAGAGTGACAGAGCAAACCTCAGACTGGCTTCCTCCTGGGCCATGTTCTCCCACACATATATGCATTCCTTTACATATGTCACACATATACACATGTGAAATACACAAAGGGACGAAGAAGGGATGCAGCAGATTTGTGAAAGCCGTGTGAAGAAAACTGGAGGGGAGCCAGTGGCAATCAGAGACTCACCAGTCATGTCGGAAGATACACCCAGAAAGTCTCACAGCATGAACGCCTAAACGTGAGCTGAACAAGGGCAACAACAATAGGCTCGCTAAGGCGGATGGAGGAAAGACCACAGCCTCAGCCCTACACAAAGAACTACAGGCAACCAAGGAATGCAGAGAGCAGGAGAAAGTCTTCCCTGGGAAAGAGCACACCAACACCAACTGGTTCCTCAATACCAAATGGTCAGTCCTAGAAACATACAAATAACATTATACAGACCGAGTAGGTTGTAGTTATGTATTTAGGAATATATATATATATATATATTTGTGTGTTTGTTTACATACACATAAGCATGTAACAGCAATTTATAAAAAAAAAAAAAGAGGCCATGCATTTGAAAGAGAGCAAGTAAGGGTAGATGGGAGGATTTGAGGGGAGGAAAGAGAAAGGGTAAACAGTGTCGTTGTATTATAATCTCAAAGACAAAATAATTTTTAAAAATTCAATGAGTACAAGGGGAAACAAGAGTGAAGAGGCCACTGGCCAAAGACCAGCAAAGCAGCCGAAGTACAGGGAAGGTACACACACCAGGGGTGCCAGAGCAGTGCGACAGATTTTATTCTGATACCTGCGTACCAGCCACCAACTTCTTGGTGTCAAAGGCAACACAAAGACATCATATGATACTTATTAAAGATTTCAGAACTCATGCCTCATAAAAGATGGGTGAGACGGGAATACTAGCTGGGAACAGTGGAAGCCTGGTTTAAATATTTGGGCTAGTAAGCATTTTCTAGCAGGCAAGAAGTTGGGCTCACAGTGTTTTAGGTCCTGTTTGCTAGTGAATGTCTAGCTGACATGTTGGCAGGAATGACAGGGGACAGTCTGTGCTTTGGGCTTGAGGAACAGCATAGGTCGATGTCAGATGAGATTAGAATACCACAATTTCTTCAAGGCTTGCAGTACAGAATTTAAGAAGAAAATGATAGTTTGGTCTTTCCAAGTTGAAGTTATCACATCATGAACACTACATGAAGTGTAACACTAGGGTTCCATGACTCACAATTAAAGCTGTAGACTGTCCAGTTCAAATTGGATTTCAAATAAGTAATAAATCGTTTTTAAATCATAAGCATCTTCCTTGCAAGATGTAGGTAAGTTATAGTAAAGCATTGCCACTGCTCGGATATTCAAATTAAACTGAACAGTTTGTATTTGTTCTTATTAAAAAACAATAGGCGATTCTAGTCCTGTAACAAGATCAAGCACTGGCAAAGAGTATTTCAATTTATTTTTATGAGGAAAAGGCTCAATAGTTTCATATCAAGCCCATGTGGCATTCTAAGGACTATCTGTGCCAAGGATTTACGATGGTGTATGTGTGTGCATGTTAGTGGTGTGTGTATGGTGTGCGCATACAGGTACATGTGTATGAACGGGGAGGTCCAAGGCTGATGTCAGGTATCTTTTGTTGCTCTTCATCTTTGTATTTTGAGACAGGGTCTCTCTCTCTGAGCCTAACTCACCAGCTAGGCTAGGCTGACTGGTCAGTATCTCTGTCTCCCCCGAAGCTGGGGTTAGAAGCCTGTCCCCACTGAGTTCAGTTTTACATGAGTGTCGGAGATCGGAACTTAGGTCCTTGTGGTTGGGCAGCAAACACTTTTCATCTGAGCCATGTTCCCAGCCTCCCAGAACGATGCTTTAACATATATACCATAATTATGATATTTATAATTGTCACCAACAACAACTGCAACATTACCGTCAGGGGACAGTGACGGTCTGTTTTCTCTGACATCATAGTATTTCACATGGATTTGGCCCTCCGAACGTGGTGCTGAGAAAGAGGACTCCTAAGATGACTATTGTTCCTGCTACTAGCAGACTCAGTTGTTGAACTCGGTAAACTTTGTTAATGTTTCCCTGCTCAGAAAGTGATGAAGATTGGGTAAAATGTGTGGAAGTCTTCTCAAAATTTTTCTTTTATTATTATTGTTGGTTGTATCTGACGTGTGTATGCATGTCTTGACACACATGGAGGTTAGAGGATGGTTTAATGGAGCTGTTTCTTCTCGTTCTACCTTTGCATGGATTCCGGGGATGAATTCTGGGTCCTCGTGCTTCTATGGCAGGGGCCTTTACCTGCTCAGCCATTTTGCTAATCTGATTTTAACTTTAACATAAAAGCAAATTTAATCTATGTTTTTGAAGTATTGGCAATGATGGTTTTTGGTTGGTTTGTTTTGGGGGACAGGGTTTCTCTGTGTAGCTCTGGTTGTCCTGGAACTCACACTGTAGGGTCAGGTTGGGCTGTAACTCAGAGATCCACCTGCCTCTGCCTCCCAAGTTCTGGGAGACTAAAGGTGTCCACCACCCAGCTGGCAATGATGGCCTTTATTCCCAGCTAACTTAACTAAATTGGGTAAGTCTCGACATCTGCTGAGCCATCTCAGATAGATTAAGCTGAGTAAATAAACAAAATCTCACAGCTGGAAAGCCAATGGAAATTCCTGGGATGCATAGATAACCTGATCAGTTCTTGTGATATTGGTTAGGGTCAGGGTTAGGGTTAGGGTTAGGGTTAGGGTCTGGTCAGCAGACAATGCTTCCAAAAGTCTCCTGTAAGTAATTTTGCACGAAATCTGCATGTTCTAAAGCAAATCAAGCCCACCTACAAGGAATGTGGGGCTGTGGGAGGTTCTGAGGACACCAGTCCTAAGTCACAGAGAACCAGAATGCCTAGGTTCCCACCATGCTTCCCACCATGCCTAGCTAAGCACTCTGAGCCTCAGGGGCTGTGTGGCTGCTTTCTTTATCAATGAAGACAACCAAGACCATTTCGCAGGATTAAGTGAGTTGGTGTGCAAGTCACAGCCAGACACTCCCTGTGTGAAGGCGTTCACCAGCCAAGACTTTGGCAACCATTCACTTCAGGTCTTTTATTTTACAGCTAAGGAAGTTGAAACCAGGAGGGTGACCTCTAAGGTAAAAGAAACAGAATGCAGCCTGCTGCACTTGCTTCTCTGCTTCAGACAGATACCAGCTCTGGAAACAATTCTCGCTTTTGTCTGATTTAGTGCCCTGTGGTAAACCACAGTTAGAGAATGGGCTGCATGGAGTCCATCTTTGAAAGTCTTTATGGAAGAAATGTAACAGCGACAGCCAGAGTTCAAGGCCAGAAGAGGTACCTGGCCCCTAAAACCCTTAGGCTTCTCCTCTGTCGAGGGGACTAGAGTGGTCCCAATCTCATAAGATATTAATAAGGCTAAATGAAATAACGTATAAAAGCAGGCACAGTGCTGGCATGCTGTAAACATTTAAAACACTGGCTACTCCCGACAACGAGAGTAACGATCTGCCCTGTCCGAGATAGCTGAAGCTATGAGATGCCATCACATAGTAGACTACTTCGTATCATGGAGAGGAAACTGTTACACTAAAAGCAGCTGAGCATGAATTCCCAACCTGAACTCTCTTCACTTTAGTCTACTGAGATAAGTAGTGAAGAGAAATGAAAAGGGGGGCAGGGGTATAGAATTATGAATCTCCCATAATTGATGGCACAGTTGGCCCTGTTTGTCTACGCCCACATGTAAGTGTTCTTGTGTAGATTCTAAGTATAGTGTAAGTAGGTCTCAAACTATATTTGCTTATCATATCAGCAGATCTCGTCAGAGTTGCAGGAACAAGTCTAGAGAAATCAGACTTTAATCCCAGCACTTGGGAGGCAGAGGCAGGCGGATCTCTGTGAGTTCAAGGCCAGCCTGGTCTACAGCTAGTTCCAGGACAGCTAGCTAGGACTTTTACATAGAGAAATCCTGTCTCAGGAAAGAAAAAAAAAGGAAAACAAAACAACAACAAAAAGAGAGATCTAGGGAAATTTATATACCAAAGAAAGGGGAGCTGGGGTGGGAAGGGGGTGAGTCAACTCTTTTGCTGTGTGCCCCCAAAAAGAATATCCACCCAACTAACTCGAGCAAAGTTTTCAGTGCTGAAGCTGAAGTCAAATAAGAAAGCCGTTAGGCTCCATCACAATGTCAGCACGCAGAATCAGAAGCCAGGGCTGACACTGATCAGACTTGGACAACATTTGCCGTGATCTGCAGTGTGCTGTGTTAGGCAAAACTGCAGCAGAGTCTCAACGGCCATCCACAGTCAACACCGCTCTCTAGGAAAAATGATCTCCCGCCTGCATTTCCTTCGGAGTTCACCTGGGACTGAGGTAAAGAGAAACAGCAGCGTGGCCAGTCAGCTCACTCTTCCTAGGTCTTCCGCCTGAGCTCGAAATGGGTTGGCTGCTCATGTAATTCACAGTACAATCATCTTTCTTAAAAATAATGCTTTCAAAAAATTTCCCAGCACAATTCATGGCAGAATAAATCCAACAAGTGGGCACACTAACAAGAGACTGATGGACAGATGGACAGAGGGAATGATCTTCATGGCAGCTATTTCTTAGGATGGACAAGGATCTGGGGAGGTGTTATTTCTTAGGATGGACAAGGTTTGTTATGTTCCTATATGTTTTTCTATCTGCGCGTCCTTGTCCTGGTCATGTATAAGCAAAGCCTTCCACTCCTTGCAAGCACAGTATAATGATTGTATAGAATCTTTGCATGTGATTATGTCTAATAAAAAGCTCAGAGCGAGAGGCCTCCTGGGTCTTTGGAGCTTCTTGCATTACCAGCAATCCCATGCTTAAAATTTACATTGCAAATTCAAGTCTCATTTCATAGACTGAGTTCTGCTATCTAAAGCAGAGATGTAGGATAACACTGTGAGACTGAATGAAAAATCCTTTAATTTAAAGTCTTAACAATATGGGGCTAGGAGATGGCTCAGTGGTTAAAGGGCTTGTGTTGAGAGCCCAAGGACTAGAGTTTGAAATCCTGGAAACTCAAATCAATGGCAGATGGCATGGTGGCATCTATAATCCTAACCCTGGAAGACAAAAGCAAAGGGTTTTCCCCAGAGCAAGCTCACTAGCAAGACTCGCCATGCGGGTGAGCTCTGTGATTGATTGAGGGACCTTATCTTGATGACTGAGGTAGAAGGGTGATGGAGGATGATTTCCTGCATCAAACACAGGCCTCCATATGCATGTGCATACACACATGTGTGCATACGTACACACACACACCACATGCACATCACACCACACATACATGAAAAATGTCAAATTAAAATATAAACTAAAAGATTTCCTGTTTTAATCTGGGAGCACTCTCTAAGTGGTGTTCTCTGTGCTCACTGCAGACAAAGGGTTAAATAAACTGGATGCCTGCCTCCTCTCCTGTCTCACTTTCCTCCTCTTTCCCCTGAAAGGGTCAAAGGTCAACGGTCTACTCCTCCGCGCTACAAGGAAGCTCAGATACATGAAGGTATGGAGCTCTGAACACGAACACTTGGCAGAGGACATTGAGTATGGATTGAATATCAGCTGGTGTTAAGGAAGCGCCTTCAAACTCTGTGTATAATAACGCTATGGTGCTTATGTTTTGAAGAAAGAACTTATTAGAGGTCTCTTCTGACCCGTTGCCAGGCAAGGTTGTATGATGTCTGAGAGTTGCGGTAGGAAGCTGAGAACAGGAGAAGAAAGGGCATTGCAGTGAGGTTCCCAGGGAACTGCTGAAGCTGGGGACGATGTCCCCAGGACGTGGAGCAGGGACACAGAAAATACTGTCCTCTTTATCTTTGTGCACATTTTGAATCTCCCATAAAGTCAAAGAGGGAGTTTTCAATACAAGATAAGCACTTAGATTCTTTGCATTGTTTTCTTTTTCCTTTCTGGAATTACCTAGAGTCATAGCAAAGACCATCTGGCTCCCTTCATCAGCTTCTTCCAGCCCTCCGCGTCACAGAAAACGGTGGTGCTCCGTCTGTTTCCCGATACTGATGAGCAGAGAGAAGAAGCCCACCTCTGAGCACCTCCCAAACAGAAGGAAGCCAGTCTACAACTAGATGCAAGGAAGAAAGGCAGAAATAACTCGCAGGTCAGATGTGTCTCAAGAGGAGCCTGCAACCTCGTCCAGTCAGAGAGCAAGTTCTGTCACCTCACCCCTCACTGCCATTGTCACCTTGGCTTCCTCTCTCATACCTGCTGGGGTTACCCAGCCTGGTGGTCCCCCTTTGCTCTGACTTAGGTTCATGCCGTCGCCACCAGTCAGTATCTGGCAGTGCATCTTTCTGAGCAGAGTTCTGAGAGACAAGGTCCCAAGACCCCTCCATGCTCAGTGGTGCCACCTTCCTCCAGAAACAAGGACTCTTCCTGATCATGCAACCAATCATGCAGCTGTCCTGGAATGCCACCAAGGCTCTGCCTGAGCCACTCCCGGCCTGCGGTGTCTTCTCTCCTTCTAAACCCGACATTCATTGGGATTCACTGCAGTACAAGATGAGGAGAAGCCAGCATCCATCCTGAGCTTGGTGTCGTTAGGATGCATGGGCAACAGGTGAAAGTCAGGAATCTCCCAAGCAAGCCAGGACTTGTGGCCATCCAACGCCTCTTTCTAGAATGCACCCACCTCACTCCTTCTTACATCAGTTATTTTAAGCATCTGCCCTCCCCCTAGGCTTTAACAGACGTACTTTGCCCTTGGTATCTTTCCATGTAAGTTTAGGGAGTGAATATTTAAAAACATTTTTCAACGGTCTTTTATTGCATTTTTGTTTGGGTATTAAACTGCAGGGTCCTGTGTGTGTGTGTGTGTGTGTGTGTGTGTGTGTGTGTGTGTGTGTGTGTATGCTGATATCTTCCAGTTTTTAATGATAGGGACCATGACTTATGTCACACACATGCACACATACACACACATATATACACACATATGTAGTCTACTTATGCACACATGTATATATCTGTATATGTATATGTGTGTATACAGATATATGTATACATATGAGAAAGAGAGAAAAAACACTGACAGCATGTCAGCATGCATGATAAAATCAGAGAGTACGATCTTCATTGGAGATTAAAGTTGCCAAACTGAAGGGCTTTTCTTGGCCTCACAGACTCGAGCTCAGTGAGGTCTCTGTGCAGCAAGGGGCAAGTCAGGTCAGCCTTCAGGGAACCTACTGCACGTTTGGAAATAAAGAAGCCAGAGAGGAGCAGGCCTGCTACAAACGAGTCATTATTTGGGACAAAAATAAACGTAGCAAAATCCAACCCTAACCAATCCTGTAAATTCAAGCAACTCAAACAGAAATAGCTTGGTGGGAGGAAAGGTTTGAGCTTTCATGAGAGCCTTCGACCGTTCTGTCCACCCCAGTGAGAAGTAGCTGTTAATGCACGGGCTTCACACCCTTTCTAGTAAGTGAATAAGTTCCTTTTCCCTGGCTTCTTTGATTATACTGGGACAACATCACATCTCTGCAGAAGACAGTACAGCACACAGTATTTTTGTAAGGAATTCTAATTTTTTTTGGAGATAGGTTTTCCCTGTGTAACAGCCCTGGCTGTCCTGAAACTCGCTCTGTAGATCAGGCTGGCCTCGAACTCACAGAGATCCACCTGCCTCTGCCTCCCGAGTGCTGGGATTAAAGGCGTGTGCCACCACTGCATAAAGAATTCTATCCTTCTGACTGCAGTACGAGGTGGTGGTGCCTGTATGATCCCAAGAGTTTAGTAGTTTCTGAAGGAATTCTTTTCTAAGTAAATTTTCCTTTTAGTCACAAAGTTTCAAAGCAAAACTAGAACTCAAGAACTCCAGAGGGCGCAGACATTAACAGTTCTGGGTCATAGGACTCCAGTGGGTGCAGACATTAACAGTTCCGGGTCATAGGATTCATCCCAAAGCTTTGTAAACATTTGATTCATTCAAATTGGGACCTTTTCCCTCCTGCCTAAAATAAACTATCATAACCCTGCCAGTATGCTATGTGAATGAGAGACAGCTAGCCAGCAGGGTTCCTGTGCAAAACGTTAAGTTCTTAGACTTTCCCAGAAAGGAAGGCTTGGTTTCTGAGGCACAGCTCCCGCCGTCCCACAGAGTCTAAGCTTCAGTTGCACAGCTAAGGCCCAAATTAGGCACAGAGGTTGCGCCAACAGGGACACGTGTCTTTCATTGCCGGGAAGGGACAACAGGGCAGTGTCTTGCCATCGTCAGACTGTGCAATGCCAGGGTGGTGCCCAGCCAGAACCAGCTTGAATGCCCGGTCTCCTGAGGAGATGGAAAAAAAAAATAAACAAGTGGAAAAGTTTGGTTTCTACGATAGCAAGCCCTGTCTCCGAACTGTGCCGCTTTGTTCCGGGTGCAGCCTCAAGCCCAACCTCCGCCACCTCTTCGTCGGGTCCGAGAGCCATGCCTATTTGCTTAGATTGGACACACACAGACCTCGACGTCTGAGCGTGCTGATGTTCTAAGATTAGGTGTTTGTGCAAGCGTGGCTTGGGCTGGGGTGTGAGTGTGGGAGAGGATGTGTGTATGTGTGTGGGGAGAGAGGGGAGAGAAAGGGGGAGGGCTGGGAGACAGGAACACGGGGAAAAGATGCTCTTTAGGCAGCAGGCAAGGTAGCTGATGTGGAGATGGCAGCACTTGTTTATTTTGTTCCCCAACCAAATACCTAATAAGCATCAACCCTTGTATGGGCAAGGCACTCTAACGGCTTTTAGAAATGCCAAGTCAGTCACAGCCCCCAGAGGGTTTATAGCTTACGTCTAACCAATTAAATAGTTGATTTATAGTAGATTGCAAATAAGCCGGAGAAATAAGCAGCTTGCCATAACCCAGGATCAGATAGCCATGTAGAAATGTGCACAGGTGGCAGATATAAATAGCAGCAGATACACAGATTATTGTGAATTCACCATGTGACTCCAAAGAGACACCACCAAGCCCACAGACCCCGCATCACGCCTCGGGCTGCTCTTCCTCCCAGCATCCCAGTTCTACGCGGGTAGAAATGTGAACGGCCTCACCTATCGGTCACAGGAAGATGAGACTCTAGTGCTGCGGCTGCGCGGCAGGGTAAGATGGCGACCAGCTGGGGCGTAAATATCCGCTCTCACGCATGCTGCTACATTGACCCACAAGAAAATGAAAACGTAGCCATTTTTTCACAGGCAGTTCATCCTCTCTGTTCTAAAAACCATTTCAGCAACTTCAGGACAGGTCCCTTGAGTTTTAATTTCAGGTATAGCAAATAAAGTAATTAATACTTCAATTTCTTAAAATATTGACACATTGAAGGTATTCAATAAATGTAATTTCCACAAGTAGTCAGAAGCATGAATCACAGGTGAAAGAGTCAACTCTGACCAACACTCAGTTCAGAAATCCAATAAAAAATAAAATAAGGTATGTTTGGAATCTGCCGGTGGCAAAGGGTAGAGAGATCTCTGAGTTTTCTGTTCAGTTTTGCTGTGAGCTAAAACCACTCTAAAATAAAAAGTTTACTTTTAAAGACGGATAAATGAGGGAGAAAATGAAGTGTGCGGCTATTTTATTTACTCCGAGCACAGAGGTCCCAAGATACGCAACTTTTCACACTGACCTGCAGTTAAACCTCAAAGTGTCATAGGCTAGTCCTTTTATCCGGCCTCTCTGTCAGCCTCTTGGTTGTGTCCCAGAGCCTCTGTTGGTCTGACCCAACTGACCAGGCAACTGAGAAGACGCAAACACAAATACCCATGATCTCAGTGAACCTCTCCCCTCCCCGGGACATTCCTCAGCAGGACAAATCTCTTGGACTTGGCTGGAGTCTGTGTTCACAAATAGGCCTGGCTGGGCTTAATTTAGTAATTTGCAGGCTCCTGGTAAGAGCCGGGGTGAGGCAGGAGCCCCTGCAATCCCCCAGGATACTTCATGGGAGACAGGAGCCCAGCCCCATTGCAGGAACTAAAAGGGTTGCTCCAAATGCTATTTCTCTCAGCTGTTTAAGAAGTGCATTTCATAGGAACCACCCTTTGTTTTTCTTAATCTCTCCTCAGGCAACAGGTAGAGGATTTATGTGAAGTACAGTAACTATCTTAAAGGCTGGGCGAGGTGGTGTGCACCTTCAATCTCGGCACCCAGGAAACAGAGTGAATTCTGTTGTTTGTGAACCAAACAGGCTGGTTCGTCTACATAATGAGTTTCATGCTAGCCAGGGCTATGTAGTGAGACCCAGTCTCAAACAACAAAACATTCCAAACATAAACAAATTGGTAGATACGGCCTGCCTGCCGAATACACTTAAATTCTTGATGGCACCTGACATGATCTGGCCCAGGACTCTATGGTCTCACTTTGAAAGCCTGGCCTGGCCTAAAAAGCAAATCCTGTGATCATCAGATCACTTTCTGAGCTTAGACCTCTCCTGGAAACCCAGGAGAGTGTTTACCCTACAGACACCCCAGCTGTGCCATCACAGGCCACCCATGGCTAGAGAAATTAACTAGAACAAGCCGAATGTACCATGAAGATTTCAGGGACAATTCACAGTGACTTTTTAATATTAGCTATTGTGAAAGAATAGTAAAAATATTAAAAAAATTAAGAATTTTTGTACTTTGATTTTTATGTTGAAATCAGAATGTTTTAAAGGCATTATTTAAATGCAATATTTAAATGCATTATTGCCACTGATTTTCACACGGTTCTGCTCTTTTTTGTTTTGTTTTGTTTTTTTGAGACAGGGTTTCTCTGTCTAGCCCTGACTGTCCTGGAACTAGTTATGTAGACCAGGCTGGCCTCAAACTCACAAAGATCCACCTGCCTCTGCCTCCCGAGTGCTGGGATTAAAGGCGTGCGCCACCACTGCTCTGCTTGGTTCTGTAAATTTTTAAAAACGTGGTCACCAGAGAACGTTAAATGGCATGTGTGGCTTGTGTTACACTTCCTCATGTTGTAAGTACTTTGTGTGAGGCGATGTTTGGTGCCTTGCAGTTCATCCCGTGGTCTAATCACACCAGAAGCAGTTACTGGATGTAACATAATAAGCACTTAATACTGACAAAGTATTTGGTGAAAAATAAATAAGTAAACGCCACCATCTCACAAGTCAGTCACTGATCCTCTGCCCAAAGACCCTTGTCTCATCTGCTTGCCTCTGTGTCACAAAACAGGTTAAACATGTGGGAGAGTTTCAGTTTCTACAATTACAGCACCCCTACCCAAACAGGAACACTGTTCTGGTCACTGTCTCAAGTCCAACCTACACCAGACCTTAATAGTAAAGATCCTGTCAATCATCATAGCAGAGAAGGCGCTGAGCGACAGCAGAGGGGGTGCCACAGCTCACTCTGTGATGTTTGGACACCGAGCTGCACGTCAGGGTGGGCATGACATCCTCCACTTGCCGCTTCACTGTGGCTAGCATGTCCTCGCAATAGAAGATGATCACATGCTTACCAAGTGAGTGGGTGTTGCTCAAAATAAACTCTGACAAGTATTTCACTGCCTAGTTTCGTCCTTTTCTTAACTTAAATGCTTCCTAAGTCTACCAGCCTCTCTCTATGCAATTCCAGAGGAGTCAGGTTCAACTGGACTTCTCTGGGCAGCTGGGTGTCGGGAGGAAATGACAAAAGGCAGAGAAAACAGCGTCTCAGCCACTGTTCCTGCACAACGGAGTCTCGCCCGCAGCTTACCAGGTGCTGGCAACCAAGCCTCACAAAATCCTGGATTTCTGTTAGGAGCTCAATAATACTTATGCTGAAAGCTATGGAGGATAGATACTTGGTGTTGATCTAGACCACAAAGCGTAATTTATGGGGGAGATTTAAGAAATATATACTTTTAAAAAAGTGCCAGAGAGAGATGAAATTATCTGTGCCAAATAGTTATTCAGAACTGTAATCAGATGAGGAAAATAGATGGAGAAACAAGATTTGGGGGCGTGACAACAAGGAAAGATCCGCCTGAGCAGGTGCAGTCTGGGCTGGAAGGACCCTGAAAGATGGGCAGGATTTGTACTGCAGGGAGTCCAGATAGGTGCAAAGATGTCTCAGCACAAACCAGCTCCCGGGAGAGAAAGTAACTCACTTCAGGAGTATGCTTGAAAATGTATTGGCGGAACAAAGAAGAGTTCTTCCTTCCCTGAGACTTGATACGCTCCTCCTGTTCCTTCTGCCGTGTACCAGCGCCGGCTCTCACACACCCTTCCTCTGACGGCAGACCCTCTTCCAAACACCACCCTGGAAGCCTCTCCCTTCCTTGCCTCTCAGGATGTCACTACCCACTGAAAAACCCTATTGCTGTATGATATGTGGATACCCATCAATCTTTAAAAACAACTGCTCTACCAACCCAGGACCCTCACCAGCTTCATCTGTTTCTTCCTTCTCCTTGGAAGGTTATTGTTCCCTTTCACTGCCCGGAGACTCGCCTCTCGTTGTTTAAGCCCACTGAAACCAAGCACGTTTGCCTCCCCTATTTCACCAAAATGGCTCTAAGGGAGATTGTAGATGGCGCTAAAGCCAAAGGTGAATTTTCAGTCATCACATCCCTCAGTCACTCAGAAGTTTTTCAAAACTGTGAGCCCTCCCTCTTCTCAGTCTCTCTGGCTCCAAGGACCCCAGCTGATGGCTTTTCTTCCCACGTTACCATGGTGAGCCTGTTATCTTCCTTTGCTCACTTTTCTCCTTTTTTCCAAAGTGTATCAATATGGGTATTCTAAAGCGTGGTCCTGGACCTTTTCCTCCTTAGACACTCATCTGACCCAGTCTCAAAACTTTAACACCATTTGCATGCTGACACCACTAAAATCTGTGTCTCTAGCCCAGCCCTAGACGTTCTGACCTCCTCAATCGCTTGCTTGGCACATGAAATATCTAACAGATATCTCAAGCAAAAAATCTCTAAAACTGAATGTCTTCCTCAAACCTCTTTCTCCTCCTCCTCCTTCTTCTTTTTTTGATTTTCGAAACAGGGTTTCTCTGTAGTTATTGGTGCCTGTCCTGGAACTAGCTCTTGTAGAACAGGCTGGCCTCAAACTCACAGAGATCCACCTGCCTCTGCCTCCTGAGTGCTGGGACTAAAGGCGTGCGCCATCACTGCCTGGCCAAACCTTCTTCATCTATAACTTTCCCTGTCTCAATTAAGGCAGCCCTGTTCTTCCTGGTGTTTAGGCCAAGAGTCCTGTGATCCTCATCAATTCTTGTCTTTCTCTCTCCACTGAATCCATCCATGTAAATCCCATCAGATCTGCTGCCTGCCCCACTTCTTTCGGTGTTAATGGTTGCTCTAATTTGGACACCATCAGTGTTATGATTTCAGTCACAATAAGGCTGACACTTCCAGGTTCTAGGGCCATGCATGTGCAGACAAGCCCTCAGGCAGAAGTGCCTAATGGCCCTGCCCCCTCCCCCCACTGTGTGACCACGGGCATGTGTGTTTGCATCATCCACATATGACTCAGCTAAGTCCTTGCGCTCATGCGTGAGCCCCATCATTTGTGTATGACGTAGCCACGTCAAACCTCTGTGTGCGTGTGCTAGGCAGCTTTTAAGAGCCGCATGTCCCGTCTCTCTCTCTTTCTCTCTCTCTCTCTCTCTCTCTCTCTCTCTCTCTCTCTCTCTCCCTCTCTCTCTCTCCCTCCCTTCCTCCCCTCTTTTTCTCCCCCACCACCCTTCTCTCTCTCCCTCTCTCCACACTGACTTTTCTAGGCCTGTACACGCCCCCTCTAATAAACTCCTAAGGTTTGTTGCGTGTTCCATGTTTCCTTCTCATTAGCACCAGGTAATTTCAGTCAGCCCTCAAAATGGACTACAGCAGACAGACGCTTCCCAACTGTCCTCCTGCCTCCTAGCCCGGCCCTTTTATATCCTGTTTACAGTGTTATAACCAGAACTGATCTTTTCCAGAGTCAGAGAGGATTGCCACTTGTAGATAGATCCTCATTCAAAACCCTCAATGCCCTATGTGACTCAAAAAAAAAAAAAGCCCAAAATTATTTGTTGTAAGCCACACATTGGGGTGACATCTGTTGGGCTACAGCCTCAACCAGGATTGGAGCATGAGGATTAGAATTATTAAGCAAAAGAAACAGGAATACGAGAAAAATAAAAGACAGAAACACAGGACCGCACTGGGAGGGAAATTCAGGGGAGGGGGAGGCAACAGATTTCATTAACATGATATAAGGAATAGACTCGAATTCTCCGACCTTTGGTCTAGGTGGAGTGGATCCACCTCTATACTCAAAATATTCATTTAACCACACCCTAGATCAGGATCTCTTGTTTGTAGGCACACCTGTTGTCAACAACGTTGAAGGAGCAAAAATAAGCTCCAACTCTCTGACCTTTAGTCAGGGTGGAACAGGCCCCTGTCTGTGGTCCATCTGTATGATTTTATTAAAATCATACAAGCACCACCTGATCTTCACGGCCCCGTCGTCTCTGAGCTCACGTTCTTTCCCCTTCTCACACGGTTCCAGCCGACTCTTCCATTGTCTACTAACCTGGAAAAGTCTTCCGGGTGTCATCTGGTAGGCTAGCCTCCTCGTCTTCTATCAGTCACTATTTAAAAATCACTTTATATTACAGAAAACAAATTTTTCAGTATCTTATAAACTGGACTATGTAGGCATTATACGACCTAATTCCACTCTTGAATATTTACCCAAGAGGAATAACAGATTCATCGCAACTTTACCCGGTCGTCAATCACTGGACACTACTTGTGTGCTCATTAACAAATGAATAAACAGATTTCTGCCATCGGTTTTTGGGATACTCCTAAACAATGAGAAGGAAAGCACTATTGATACAAATAATGCGGATGAACAGCAAGCGAGATGAAAGGCCGAGGTCATAGGTTGTACTCTGTGATCCTTTTGCATAGAATTCTAGAACTTAGAAAACTGATTTATAGACAGAAACCAGATCATTGACTCCAGCAGCCTGGAGGTTTAGGAGGATTGACACCACAGGGATGGACAGCAACTGTTCCCGGAAATAGTTGATGTTTTGATTGTGTCGTGACTGCTACCCAGGTGAAACACTTGTTAAAATCCAGTGAATTATACACTTGAGGAAGGAAGGAAGGAAGAAAGGAAGGAAGGAAGGAAGGATGAAAAGAAGGAAAGAAAGAGACAGACTGAAAAAAAGAAGAGTTACTCAGTGGATAGAGGAAGGGGAACCGTAATCAGCCAAGTGCAGAGGGTAAGGACCTCGGTGAGGACCACCCACGGGAGGATAGTCTCCTTGCCTCGGATCAGGTTACTTCATTGCACTATAAATGCTATGAAGTAAGCCCGGGAACAGAGAGCCCTCCTGGTCACTCACTTGTCTCTTTACTTCCTTTCCATCCTAACTCTACGAAACAAACAACAGAAGTGGACGGCAGGGGCACTGGGTAGACTGTAATGTGGGGCTCTCCGTTCTTGACTCTCGCTCGTGCCTGTGTGCCATTCCCTCCCTTGGGTCCAGGCAAGACCTGGGACTTGTTTCTAACCAACTGGCTATGGCCAAGTTGAGGGAACACTCCTCTTGGGAATTTAGCTGCAGACAGAGGCTGGAGAGCCTCTCCTTGTGGACTTGAAGTAAGTAGGGATGGAGGGAATGCCCACAGGGCAAGAAACCAGAGGGGGCCAAGGAACTCCTGGAAGCTTCTAGATGACTTTTAGGAAGAAGCCATGGGCCTCAGTTGGACTGCGCAGGAAACAGGATCTGTTGATAACACGAGGGAGCTCAGGAGAATATTCTTCTGTAGACCAGCCTCTAGACAACACTGCAGAATGGCCAAGGTCGTGGTTGCTAGGCTGCTAAGCAGAGAACGCTGCTGAGCTGTAGTATGATACTGCGTGTGTGCATGCGTGCTGAATCACTGTCGAGCTACGGCATCCCTAGACATTCTTTCATAGTGTAAACCTGTTCTCGTTCTCTACTCTTATACTTTGGACTCTGCTACGGTCAGGATGTAGTTTGTTCGCCAGTGAATCAAGCTTTGATCCTTTGATCCCTGCGTGGCAATGTTGAGAAGAGATGGGACCTTTGAAAGGTGGGGCTCAAGCTGGGTGGTGGTGGTGGTGGTGCAGAAGCACATGGATCTCTGAATCTGAGGCCAGCCTGGTGTACAGAGTGAGGTCTAGGACATCAAGGGTTACAAGAGAAACTCTGTCTCAAAAAACAAAATAGATAGAGAGAGAGGGAGGGAGGGGTAGACAGACAAACAGATCAATAAAAGGTGGATCCCAGTGGGAGAAAGAGAGGGGGTGTTCTCATGGGATCCCCATTAGTTCTTACTAGAGTAAGTTGTTATAAAAGAGCATACTGTCCCCCTACCCCCACTTCCTGTCTCACCGTGTGGTCTCTTTCTTCTTCTCTAGCTATAGCACATTCTCTCTCTCTCTCTCTCTCTCTCTCTCTCTCTCTCTCTCTCTCGTTCCCACAAAGGCTTGCACACGAGGTTTGGGCCTCTGAGAGCTGTAACCTGAGCGAACCTCTATTGGCCAGAAACTTCCAGGCTTCAGCATTTAGTTCCAGTAACAGGGAAAGGGACTGAGACTCATACAGATCCTATTGCTCTGCTCTTCCTCTTCCTTGGTTCCCCTCACATAAGGGTTTGCACTTTCTGATCACACAGTTAATTACTTACTGTCTTTCTATTAATTGTCTGCCCATGACAGAAAACTCCATGAGGTCTCTTCTGCGCTCTGCGCTAATATTTATCAATCACCTCCAGTAGAACACAGAACACACACATACACCACAAACTCAAAAAGCTAGCGTTCCAGCTTAGACTAGCTTGTTCTTACTCAACAGGGACAAGAAATGGCTAATTATCGCCTGTTAGGCACTGAAATGCACTTGTAAGCCTGTTCTTCTCCAAGGTGAAAAAAATTCCCAATTCTGCTATCCTTTTAAATTTTTTATTTTATTTGCTTGCTTGCCTAGGCCAGTCTTAAGAAATCCTTCTGCCTCAGTTTCCAAGTAACTGGGACCCTACAAATATTCTACCACCCTCAGTTTATAATCCCATTTTTTGTTTAGTTTTATGTTGGTTGAGTCACTTCCTGTTTCCTCTGAATTTGTGGAGTTCACGCCATACTCAGCATGAGTCTGACAGGCCCTGCAGAGCAAAGACAGCCCTGACTCTATTACATTCCACGTGGCCATTTCCACCTGATTTGCAGGACAAAACGAGGCCAATGCCACCTTCTACCACAAACCCATCAAGAAGACAAATCCACTGCCTCTTGCAACCGTCTTGGCAGAAGCCACTATGAGGACACTAAGGTATCCTCTTACCAAGTTCTTTCTCTTTCAGTCACCTTGATACAATGTGCGGTCACCACTGAAAACACATCATTTGCATTTAAAAGAGCTGCAGGACTTTAAATAAACCAAAGTTTCCCTTATTCTGTGTAGAATTAGACCCGGTAGCTGCTGGGACAACAGGCAGACTCCCCATGCTAATGAGACATGTGGCCCGTGAAAAACAAGAAAGACATCTCCTTCACAAGCTGTTAGGAGGTTGAGATTAAATATGGATAAAATGTATAAACCGGAGCCTGGCACATAGCATCCACTAAATCCCCTACACCCACCCCTGGGATTAAATCAAAAAGTATTTAAGATTTTGAGAAAGGAATGGGGCAGGCACTACAAAGCTACGGAGGGTCATTTTCCGCCTGGCTGTTTATTTTCTCTCATTTTATATCAAGGTCCTTAGGTACTAATTAAAGACTCTGGCTCCTTTAGTTGGTAGAAAGAAGAGAGAGAAATTAGGAAGAAGTCATATCCCAAAGCCTGAGGAAGAATCCCATGGCTAATTGATAACACCACCGTGAAACAGCATCAATTCAGGCAGGATGAAGGGACCCCTCTACTCATACCTCTACCTTTGCAGAAGATGTAGGAACCAGTTACTGCAATTCTCTGAGACACTAGGAGGTAAGCAGCAGCCTGGGCTTCTGCATGACCCAGCTCTGAGAGGGTTAGAAAGAAAGAATAGGGTTTAGGCTGGATACTGCTTCTCACCACTTTGAGCCTCAAGGCCTGCTACATTCATTGATCTTAGTGCCAGGAAGACTCTGGGTCCAGCTCTGAGCCCATCCATTACCAGCTTCGGAGCGGAGCGATGACATGATATGGCATCAAGAGTGGGCAAGACCAAGTTTGCATCTGTGCTGAGTGGAGATCCCAGTTTGATTAGAGAATGTAAGACAGGGATGTCTGCTGGAACATGTCTAAGAAAGGCGGCTACGGTGGCTTTGCGGAAGACCTGGGACCTTCCAAGGGACAGTGATGTGACTTCAAGATCCTCTATCTGGCCCAGACTCTATTTGTGCCAGAGGTCATGGCACTGAGGCCGGCAGCTTTTTCAACAGTTAAGATTTCTCTCTCCAAGCCTTTCTCGGGCTGTTTAAGATCCTGTGTGCATTAAGACATGACTGTAGAACTTCCAGAAGGCCGAGGGACAGGAAGCTGGCATCACGAAGTAGCTTGTGCCTTTCATTCCCTCCCAACCCTCTGAAGCCAGGTTTCCAAACAGCAGGCATGGAAGCTGCCCAGTGAGGCCCACAGTCACTTCTAAAGTTGCTTGGCAAAAAGCCACCCGACTATTGCTTAGCTTTCCTCAGAACGGTATGTACCATGTCTGCCTTCCAGGGTATGATTGGATTAGCTGCTATCTAACGTGATAGGGTGGGCTCGTATGCAGCGCTCACCTGCCTCCATCCATCCTGTGCTTCCCTCCCTCCCCGTATGATATAGCCTCGTTTCTCCGAGCAGTTGAACTTCAGATACTTCTTTTAGATGATGCTAGCCAATGCAAAAGAAAATGCCCACCGAGCTTTTGAAAAGCTGTGGATAAAAACTCCGGGTGGAGGGTGGTGGCCAGATACAGGTGGAGAAATTGAATATTTCTCTTGTTATCACAGGATAGCATCAGTCACCTGTGAATGAGTCTAGCGCCTGTTGTGTGTGTTCTATGTCAGCCCATAACAGGCAGAGGGGAAGGACAACTAAGTTTTCACAAGCACAGACGTAAGGAGCCTGCCCAGGAGCTTGTGCGCCTTGGATTTCAGTCTCAGCTTGACCGTGTCGTGTAGAGCGAGGACACGACTGCTCCAAAGCGTGGCTGAAGAGAAAGGTTTTATTGTAGCTGTGAGGCAGGGTATAGCCGCAGGCATCTGAAAGGGTTCCGGGCAGGGAGAGACCAAAACATGGCCAGTGGACTGAACCAGGCCATGAGAGGAGAAAGAGATGGAAAGAAAAAGAGAAGCTAAGAGAGAGCAAAGGGGAGGAAGGGCCAAGCTCAGAGAGAAGAGCCGAGAGAGCGCCTGGCCGAAATGGCTGTGTTACACAGGAATCAGAAGCTGGGGGAGGGCAGAGGTTTAGGGTTTAGCTGGAGAGGTTTAGGGTTGGGAGGGGGCAGGACCAGAAGATCTGAGAGGAGTCTCAGGTCCAGAGTGTTCCCAAGGTCAGCATGTGCTTTGGTACACTAATAGACACCCCAGTTAGCCATTTGTCTGGTTTCTTTTGAACCAGACACAGGTTACATTAGGCAAATTAGCATTCTGGACCTTGGTCTCTTTATCTTTGATGTGAAGGGTTTGTTCATTAGGGGGAATTAAAAAGCCTGGAACACGGCAGCTCTCGCTACTGCTACTATTCTAACACAGTTCTCTTGCAAAGCAAAGGGCTTTTCTGGATCCTTTCTAGGTCTAAACAGAGGCTCTAAGCTCTTTCTCTCCCCTCTTTCCAGCAATCCGAACACACCAAGGCAGAGCTTTTGCCCTCTCCCTCCTGCCTGGACAAGATGCTAAGCAGCAAAACTCATTTCCTGCTAGTCACAAAGCTTGCACCTGAGCAAAATGTAATCTCCCTAAACCACATTGAAAACACCCAGCTCGACCCCTTTCGTTTTTACAAGCAAGGACATTCACTCAGTAGGAAAATTGCCTCTAGCAGTGCAGGCTCGCAAAACCCAGGCTTCCCCTGTAACTGTGCTAATTATAATTCCCACTACTTGGTAACAACACTAGCTTCCCTGGCATTGGCTGAAGCCTTCCCGGCCCTGCTGGCACCTCCTATCCTAAGCCATCAGGGGGTGAGGGGGTGAGAGAGGGCAAATTCCTGCTAGGTGCCCAGCAGCAGAGACCTCCAGGTGAAGGTCCTGGCCCAGTGCCAGGAGTTAAAACACTAGAGGACTCAGAAACAGTGACTTCACCTAACTAGGAATCTTGATTCCCACGCTTTCTCTCCTCCTGGTCAGTCACAAAGTCCTTCAGATATTTTAGCTCCTAAACAATCCAAAGCCCTGGGCCCCCCTCTCTGTGCCCCCTGCCCTTCCCTCACTCAACCCCTGGATTAGTTTGTTCAGTCTGTCTCATCTCACTGAACTAGACTGTCCCACCCACCAGAGGGATCTGGCATGTCCCCTGAAGTTTACGACCCATCACTGGCTCCTGTGCAAGGGCATGAAGACTGAACCCCACATAGACTTCAGTCTCATGCTGTGCCTAATGCCCAAATTAGGCAACACAAAACGACTTATGATTCTGTTCCCACACCAAGCCATTCATTTGCCTTTAGGTTTTTGCTTGTGACAAACCTTCTTCCTTGCACCCCACAATTGGCTAACAATACTTAAACCTTTTGGAAGTTCAGGGGTTATCTCCTCAAAGAATCTGTTAGACATCTTCCTTTCATCTGCTTATTCATCTGGGGGTAGCAATGCCTTGATTCCCTTACACTCGGTCTATCTCTCTATTACCGCTTCCATCCCATTCCATCTCTGATGTTTTACTGATCTTCAAAGGCCCAACTTCCAGCTTAGTACCAGGAACATAGCAGAAGCCATACAAACACCTACTGAAGAGGAGACAGATACAAAGGTCCGCAGGATTTGTCCTCTGCTGGCCTTTCTAGTGTCACCTTCACGTCACCGCGAGCCCTCCATGCCTCACATTCCAGCCACACAGAATGACAGAAAGTCTGCCAAGCACATGGTGTTCTTTCGTGACTCTAGCTTTGTCCACTGCTCCTCCAGTCTGGGATGCCTTTCTCTATCCCTTCATGAGTTACGGGTGGTTGTGAGCCACCATGCAGATGCTGAGAATCAAACCAGGTTCTTTTGTTCTCAGCTACTGAGCCATCTTTCCAGCTCCAACACCTGCATCCATAATCTACCTTCTCCCAGCCACAGAGCCTTGGCCAGCTCCTGTGAGTCTGAATTTCCTAACGTCCTATTCCGCCCCCCGCCCCCGTCCCCCGTAAACATGCTGCAATAATCTAGGTATTAAATAAATAGAAACGGTTATCACTGTCGTATACCTGAAGGCACGTGCTAGGGAACATCTACCTTCTTATCGAAACTGACCTCTGTGGCTGCCATTGCCAAAGTCAATTAATGCTTTTTTTCGTAAATTTAACCGAGTTCACAATAGTTTTCTATTTTTTGTATGTATACAATGAATGTTGTGTGCATGCTCATGTGTATGTGAATAAACATATATGTGTATGCATGTATTTTGTACGTATACAGTGTATGCTTGTGTACACTCATGTGTGTGTTTACAAATATATATCTATGTGTGAATGCTGTGGAAGCCAGAAGATGTTTTAATCCACTCTCTACCTTATTTCTTTGAGACAGAGTTTCTGGCTGAACCTGGGGCTCACAAACTTGGCTAGGGTTGTCTAGCTAGCAAACCCTTAGTCTCTACCTCCTTGGTGCTGGGATCATAGACGCCTGCGGCGGTGTTCACTGGCTTCTTTTTGTTTGGTTGGTTGCTTGGTTTTTGTTGTTTTTGGTTTTTGTTTTGTTTTGTCAAGATAGGGTTTCTCTGTGTAGTCCTAGCTGTCCTGAAACTTTCTCTGTAGACCAGGCTGTCCTCGGACTCAGAGATCTATTTACCTAGGGCTAGGATTAAAGGGCTGGGCCACCACACCCAGTCGTTGTTTTAACAAGGTTACTGGGGACTGAAGTCAGGTCCTTAAACTTGGATAACAAGTACTTTACTTACTGAACAATCTCTCCCAGGCCCTCTTTTTTTTCTTTCTGAATGACTTATTTAATTATTACTAACTTTGGAAAAATGTTTGTTACATATACTTTAAGATGTGTATGTCAATGAATATGTACAATTAAAATTTTTAATAAGGAAAACGTGCGATAGAAAAGAGACAAAAGGGTATAGTAGCTAAACTATTTAGTGTGTGTGTGTGTGTGTGTGTGTGTGTGTGTGTGAAGGCCAGAGGTTGACACTACCTTCTTCAATCCTTAATCTCATTTTTTGAGACAAGGTCTAGAATGACTGTCCAGCAAGCCCCAAGGATCTTTCTGTCTCTGTCTTCTCAGCATTGGGATTACAGGTATGTGCCCCTAGCCAATCTATTTATAAATATATTTATATTATTACATTTATTTATTGTTA
Source organism: Myodes glareolus (assembly GCF_982192425.1). Classification (NCBI taxonomy): domain Eukaryota; kingdom Metazoa; phylum Chordata; class Mammalia; order Rodentia; family Cricetidae; genus Myodes; species Myodes glareolus. The sequence continues at coordinate 59,416,365 of NC_142042.1, read as the reverse complement.
AATAAAAATATATATTTATCTATAATTTTATAAAGAAATAGCTCCCACCCTGGAAACCCAGAGTGGCCGTTTGCCATGTGTGTTCTTCTCTGTGCCCTCTGTGTGTTGACTGCCAGTCCTCAGCTTTCCGAGACTCTTAAAGGCATGCTTATCTACTGGTCCTCCTTTGCAGAAGGAGTTAGGGACGTTTATTAAATACAAATATTTATTAAGTATTTGCAACCAATATTTGTGTGCTTGGTTAGAACTTGTTAGAACTTCACATCTAATAGGATTGTGTGCAAATGTGCACACGTGTACACACACACACACACATACACACAGATGGGGGAGATAATAAGGGTCCTAAAAAAGAGCTTGAAAAAGTTGGAATTCATGCATACTGTAAAATGGTTCAGCTGTATGAAAATAACATGAATTTCTCCAGAAATTACACATAGAATCACCACACTCCAGTAATTCTTGCCTGGGTATAGAAACCCAGCTCATGCAGACATTTGCGAGTTTGTGTTCACAGGGGCCTCATTCACAATAACCAAATGGTGGGAGCAGTAGGCATGGATGACAGATGAACATGTAATGAACTGGTATTTCGCCTAAAACACAAGGGGATTCTAACCCAAGCTATAATACAGATAGACCTGGAGGGCATCATGTGAAGCAACCAACTCCACAAAACTGTCCCCTGACTCCAAATGTGCTGTGGCATGCATACTATACACACATCACGTACACATAAACAAAACAGATTCTAAATCCCCCTGCTGCTGCCTGGTGCAGTGGGACCTCCCAAGCCGGGAGACGCATTCCAGCTAGCACTGAAGCTCTGGGATCCGGGGTAGAGAGAAGGGCTAGACTTAGGGAATCAAGGCCTTGAAGAGGTTGCCCAGTTGGAAAATCTAATAAATGCAAACATGTAGAGTGGCCACCTCACTTTTAGAAAAATGGATGTGACTCCAGGACCAGCCATGTGCAAAAGGACACAGAAGGATCACAAAAGGGCAGATGTATTATTTCACTTTTATGAGACAGCAGAGATAAAATTAAGATTGAAGCAGGATGAAGATGGGTGGAGAACCAGGCAATGGGAAGCTGGCGTTTGACAAGGAGTTTCAGTTGGGGGCACAGCTCTGTGTGTGTGTGTGTGTGCGTGTGCGTGTGCGTGTGTGCGTGTACGTGTGTGTGTGTGCGTGTGCGTGTGTGTGTAGAGGCCAGAGATAATGTTGAGTGACTTCCTCTATTGATGATGAACTAGAGGGGCCGTATTATACAGGCCCATATTTTTACATTGTATGGCGGCCAAAATTTTCGGGCATGATTTGCACCTGCCACACAGTAGGTGATCACCCAGCCTTCTGAGACAAACTGACTCCATCCTAAACAAAGGGTCAGGATATGCTAATGCCGTTCTGTTCCTTCTTTGTAATTTGGGAGGTTGCCTGGGATAGAGGTGTTAATTCAGTCTACGTGACAGAGCAGGCATTCAGAGCAGTCATAGATAGAAAGACATGACAGTGACCACAGTCACCCCCCCCCCACACACACACACCCTCACTACTTAGGAAGCAGAATGCTAATAAACTTCCCCACAGTTCACATTTTGGTATAAAAACTGTTTGGAAAATAAACACAGGTGATTTTTAGGATGTAAACTCAGGACTTCATAAAGGATCCCTAAAAACTTCCTCCCGATAAAGCAATGTCAGTTATGTTTTTATTCAAACTCCCTCCGGATAAAGTCATGTCAGCCGTGTCTTTATTCCCACACCTCCACTCTGGTTCAAAAAATAATTTATGTCGGGGCTGGACCCCGACACTGAATTTATTTTTTTCAGATAAAGTCTCTCACTGAACCTGAAACTCACTAATTTAGCTAAGCTGGCTGACCAATGAGCTCTGGGGAATCTGTCTAACTCCATCAGTTCCTGTTGTGTTCTCCCCACACACCTCTGCATCCCCGCTCCCGCCACTACCATCGCCTGCCAACATCCCTACTCCCAACACTGGAGCTATCAACATGAACCTTATCTTGTGATCATTGGAAAGAAAATCCCAAACTCAATTCTGGAGTTTAATTCAAGTCCTCTTTCACCCATCCCCTTAACAATAGCTACATAGTTTATACTTCTGTCTAAACTTATTCCAAAGAGCTACATAGTTTATACTTCTGTCTAAACTTATTCCAAAGTCATTCTTCCTCCTAGCTGTGCGCGGCTAGGTTTGTACAGCAATAACAAAGTAGCCATGGGCTGGCACTGCTGGAAGAGTGGCGAGTTTACACTTCTAGCTCAAATGCTCACCTCGTGAGCAGTGTCCCTGAGTCTGTTTGCACACATACATTCCTGGATTAATCTAACATCTCTTGATTATTCATAGACAGGAAAACTACAGTAAGGAATCCAGTCAAACAGGCCAAATATGGACAAATCTACTACCACCGGAATAGAAAGTGATTTAAAACAAGAAATGGTCTTAGTAGGTCAACATCTCTATATAATTTTATCATCTCTCAGTTTGTCACTGACATCATACCGCAGGACAGGCACGATGGCTGAGTTCAGCTCACTGGCTCATTCAGCCTTGCCCCAAATCTCCAGGACAGATGCCATTACTACATTTACCTCCACTCAGAGAAATGATAGTACAGCCGTGCATTGCTTAAGGTGTCACTAAGTAATTTCACAACTACGTGAGCAGAAGAGAACAGATGGGATAGGCTGCTACATGCCTGGGCTACTGTCTGACATGCTGCAGTACTGAATACCACAAACAACTGAAGCACCACAGTAGTGGCATATCTAAACCCCTGAGAAGACACAGGACGATCTGTACAATGGATAGAAGATAGCAGATCTGTAGAGGACCTGGCTTGTGAATGGAACCTGAGGGACCGGAAGCTGCTTGTGGTCAGGGGAAACAGGTGAGTGACTGGGAAGGCCTGGCGTGCTTCTCAACACCACTGTGGACTTGATGAACACTGGATCATTGGCCTACATCAAATTTGCCTTTAGTTTTTTCATTAATAATTAGCCTTAGCTTGTTGTAACTTCTTTACTTTGCGAACTTCTAAATTGTTTTATTTTGGCTCTTTTGTAACAGCAAGTTAAAATATAAACACACTATACAGAAAAAAATATACTGTACATATACTGTACAAAAATATTTTTATATCCTTATTCTGACAGTTTTTTTCTATTTATTTTTTTTTCTTTTTAAACTCTTCTGTTTAAGAAAGAAAACTAAACACAGAAGCATACATTAATCCAGGCCCATCAGAGACAGCATCATCTACACCACTGTGTCTTGCCCATGCTTCCCCACCCCTGCCTCCTCCCCTCCCCCACCCCCAGCCCTGTCCATCCTGTCCTTATGGAAGAGCCTCAGGGCACTAATGGAGCCACCTGTCATCTCCTATGACAGATGACTTCTGACATCACTCCTGCAGGACCTGCCTGAGGCTATTCTTAAACTAACCTTTTCATTTTGATAAGTAAAGGGAGATTACTTTAACCCAATGGTAAAAGCTATAGTAGCCAGGCATGGTGACCCACACCTCTAATCCCAGCACTTGGGAGGCAGATGGAAGTGTATCTCTGTAAGTCTGAGGCCAGCCTGGTCTGTGTAGTTGAGTTCTAGGACAGCCAGGGCTACACTGAAAGACCCTGTCTCAAACAAAATAATAATAATAATATTTATAATTACTATCATAGTGCAGTAAACACTATAATAAATAAATTATAATAATAAATCTGTAATAAATAAAAACGGATAAGTATGATCTTCTGTTATTATAAAGCATCCATGTGGTGTCCAGCGCATGTGTTATGCTTTCATGGACCTGACTGTGCCCTAGGTTCTGCTCACATTAGCCCCACCACAAACATGAAGATAGAGTACCTTTCTAAAGTGTTACAAAGACTATGACATTGATAGGCAATAGGATTTGTTTAGCTTCATTAGAAGCTCACAGAGCCCCCATCATATATGTGATCCTTCACTGGTCATAACATTGTTATGTGGCACATGGTCTATATTTGCTCAGTTTAAATCAGCAGTGAGAGAGGGAATTAAGGTCCAGCCTCAGGAGCGTCGCATCCACAGCTTAGCAATATCACAACAGCAGGAGGAGGGCAGTTTATTGAGTAATAAAATCAGGAGGTCGCTCACCATAGCTATGAAAAAATGCTACATCCAAGCCTCAAAGATTGCCCAGAAACAGGATCAACTAATCTCAAAGATGAGAAAATTGGCTGGCAAGGTGGCTCAGCCAGGAAAGCTGCTTGTCACTGAGGCTGACAACCTGTTGTTGAACGGGAGTTCAATCTTTGGGTCTCACATGATGGAAGGAGAGAACTGACTCCTGCAGGCTGCACACACGCACGCACACACACACGCATGCACACACACACACACATGCACACACACACGCACGCACACATACACACACACTAAACTGTCATTTAAAAACTTTAAAGGTGAGAGAACTAAAGAGGTTTCAGTCTCAAACCAGGAAGTTCATGGCTCATAAAAGAATGGCTCACGGCCCTCTCCTACTTCTGTCTAAAGGCCAAATTCACGTTCATCTTCCAATATTATTGCCAATTTCATTTTGGAAGAACTTCTCTTGACAAATCAAAGTATAGCTGGAGAGGTGGCTCAGTGGTTCAGAATGCACGCTGGTCTTCTAGAGGACTCGAGTTCATTTCTCAACACCCAGGTTGAGTGATTGACAACTACTTGTAACTCTAACTCCAGGGATCCCGCATGGCACCAGCCCTCACAGATGTTTACCCCGCCATGTAGGTATAACTAAAATAATGAATAAATATTTTATTTATTTTTTTATATTTATTTATTATGTATACAATACTCTGTCTGTGTGTATGTCTGCAGGCCAGAAGAGGGCACCAGACCTCATTACAGATGGTTGTGAGCCACCATGTGGTTGCCAGGAATTGAACTCAGGACCTTTGGTAGAGCAGGCAATGCTCTCTGAGCCATCTCTCCAGCCCTGAATAAATATTTTAAAAGATAAAAATAAAAGTATGAAACCATACCCAGTTAAGTTAGATTCTTTGCAAAAGTGTGAACGCTGTACAAGCATTTCTTTAAAGAAAACCAACGCTTACGAAGCGCACGTTCTCTGGGATCATTAGTCATACACTGACCCATCCAGTCTAGGATGACAGCATTCCATTTCTCTTCGCTTTCTGCTAGGGGACCCAGCCTTGTCACATTTTAAATTCCATTTGTAGGATGCAACCCTTAGGCTTTTGTAAAGTGCCGAAATCTGGACAAGAAAATAATCCTCCTGGAGCTAGAGACTGGCTGGTGGTTTTCAGGGTGCTGTCTGGAGACCACATGTTGATCACACAGCAGTGGATCCCACATATTCCAGGACTGGGCACAGATCTAGCCGCCACACACTCAGCTAATGGGAGAAGATGTAGGGTTAGGTAAGAAAAATGAGCAGGTTGGTCAAGACTCCACCCAGAAATGACTTAGAGACCAGCTGCCATCTGGCAGTGCTCTGAAGCCTGTCCTGCAAGGAGTGGGCCACACCTAGCCCTGGACCACCTGCAGTGTTAACTGTCTCTTTCCTTTGATACCCAGGTCCAGAGCTACAAGCCTGACAGTGGTTACTCCTTAGCTTGATTTACATAGTCAAAATGATAACCCATTCCTTCCCCTAAAGAACTGAGCCTACAATTACTGTTTGCTACCACGAGGGGGCAGTAGTCTCTAATCACTGAAGAATATGTTTGCATTTATCTATGCTAAAGGTAGAAGCCAGAAGGATCAAGAGACCTGAAAAAACCTCAGAATCAATTAACCTGGGCTCAATGGGGCTCACAGAGACTGAACCGCCAAGCAGAAGGCTGGAATGGGACCTACGCTCTCATCACATATGTTACTTGGTGTTGCTTGGTCTTCTCATGGGACTCCTAACTGGAAGCAGGGGCTCTCTCTAACTCTGTTTTCTGCTTTTGGGACCCTTTCCTCCTACTGGGCTGCCTCATCCAGCATTTATAGGAGAGGAAGTGCCTAGTCTCACTGCAACTTGATCTCCCATGACTGGTTGATACCCATGGTGGGCCTGTCCTTTTCTGAAGAGAAATGGAGGAGGAGTAAATTGTGGGGGGGATAACAAGGGACACTGGGAGGAGAGGAGATAGGAAAAACTATGGTCCAGGATGTTAAGTAGTTAATTAAAAAAAAAAAAAAACAAAAGAGCCATCAAGGCCATGCTCCACAGTGAAGGGGGAAAAATAGATTTCATAATAAAGTGGAAGGTCAGGAATCAAAGACAAACCTAGCTCTAAATCACAAAAAAGCATTTATTTATATATACTTTAAAATTTTAATTATATATACATATATACTTTTAATTTTTAATTACATACACAATTAAATTATTTTAATATCTGTAAAAACTGAAGTTTCAAGGCTATTTTAACATTCAGCAAGTTTCAAAGACTCCATTTCTATGTGTAACTCAGTGCTCTCATAAACCTATGGCCGGCATGATTTTTAATTTTACTTTCTCAGCTCTCCAAAATGCCTAAACATAAGAAACTCTAGAGCACTTTTTAAATGTGTTTTTAAGTTGATGATTTTAGGCTTTGGCATAGCTCGAGCTTCTCCAGTTTCTCTTACAGAAAAATCCATGTAACTTATTTCACAATAAAGAATTCATCCATTTCAGCCCCTCCCCTGTTTCTGCCTCTCTCTTTAACTCAATCAGCTACCTCAGGAAAGCTTGGCACTTGGAAAGAGAAACACAGACCCTCTTCCCAGCCCTGTTCTCCCAGTTTCCTGGAAGCTGCCATGGTGGAATGTTTGATCGTCTCACACTAAGACAGTAATTTTTCCCTCTTAAGTAACAAAATCCAAAACAACACGAAATGAAAAGATGTTCTAGTAACATGTTCATAAGCATTGGTTTTCTTTAAAAAAAAAAACTTACACAACACTCACATTTTTGCAGAGGTTCTAACTTAACTGGGTATGGTTTCATATTTTTATTTTTAAAGAAATGTTTATCCAACATGAGAGAGAAACCAAGCTAAGTATAGTAACGGCTGGCATCAGAACCACTTGACCTTCTGGGTGGCGCTAGGCATGTGACCCCCTGCTGTCTCACCACAACTAACTAATCTTCCCAACCTAAAGGAATCAGGATGCAAATAGCAAACGTGAACACAAGCTGCATCGTTATGGCCACAGTCTAGTCGAACCTCTATTTCATTTTTTAAATATCACAATAACTACTCGCAAGTGTATAATGATAACCCTCTCATATGAATGTGACATTATTATGTTTACAGAGTAGTTGATGGAAATTTTATTTCATTTTCATGGCTGTTATTTATTCATACAACAAATGAGCTTCAGTGCCTGCAGCATTATTCCGAGCGTCAGTTCTGGGGAGGCTGGACCAGGTTTGGAGAAGTTAAGCAGTTTGCCTGGTGGTTGCCTGGGGCTCTTGCTGCGTTGTTTCCTGAATCCCTGGTTCTTCTATCAAAGCAAACTTTTCTGGTTTCTCTTAACCCCTCATCACTACGTACTGGGATAGATCATTTTTTCGCCTATGATACTAATCATTAAAAATGGCAAGCTAGGGAGCTGACTCGGTGATTAAAGGCATTGACTACTCTTCCAGAGGATTCATGTCCAGTTCCCAGCACCCACATGGCAGCTCACAACTGTCTGTAACTCCAGTGTAGGCTCTGACACCCTCACACAGATGTACATGAAGACAAAACACAAAACATGCGCATGAAATAAAAATAAATAAAAATTTAAAAAACTGGCAAGTTGGACACCATGATGTATTCCTGTATTCCCAGCACTCAAGGGGTTGAAGCAAGACAATTAAGTTAGAAGCCAGCCAGGGATACACAGTGAGATCTCATCTCAATGTGCTCTACCCTCCAGATGAAAAGAACATTTAACCCAAGTTAAAACAAAACAAAACAACAAAGCAGGGCCTCACATAAGCCACGTTGGTTTCCATAACCCAGGATTATCTAGAACTTTAGACCTTTTGCGTCCACCTCCAGAATACTAAGATTCTCCGTATGCATCACTATGGTCAGGTCGTGCTGTGCTGGGCATCAAACCCGGGGCCTCATGCATGCTAGGCAAGCTTCCTACCAGCTGAGCTTCTTCACAGCCCTTAACCCAGACTTGAGTGCAGCATTTTTCAACCCTGAGTCATGACCCCTCTGGAGGTCACATATCAGTTACCCTGCACATCAGATATTTACATTACCACTCATAGCAGTAGCAAAATTACAGTTACAAAGTAGCAATGAAATAACTGTGTGGTTGGGGGGGTCAGCACAGCGAGAGGAACTGTATTAAAGGCCTGAAACATTAGGAAAGTTGGGAATCACTGCTTTTGTGGTTTCCAATAACTGAAACCAAAGGGAATCGTAACCTGACAGGTTGGCTGAACAAAAATTCGGTGAGATGGGGAAAAGGAAACACATCCCTGGAACCGTATGAGACGATGGCTGCCTGGCCACTGTGTTCACGGAAGACCAAGCAGAGTTACCTGCATGTGATCCAGTGGCAAGATGGATCCAGTAAAAGGATTGTCACCCCTACCTGTGACTCTGTGTGTGACTCCCTCCCCTATACCCCGAGGCGGCTGCCATAGTCTAGTGAATCACTTTTCCAGGAGAGAGGTGGTGCCCTGCCTCATCCCACACGAAGCATTTCCTCAAACATTTCTCCTTTAGCCAATAGAGAACAGCAGTGAGGCCAACTGAGTCAAGCAGCAGTCACCTGGTTGAGGGCAAAAGAAAACCCTTTCCCTCCAGTGATCTCCAAGTTGCCCCTCTTCTGCCATATTTGGGGACGGTTCAGGGAAACACTTCTTCCTCCTATTCCTACCCAGGGGCCCACACTGCCCTGCGTCCTCCCCCATCTGCATTACCAAGTTATCAAGTCTCCTGGACCTCCGACAACTTCCCAGGAGAGACACTCGCTATACAGTCACAGAAAAGATGGAGATGAGCCTGGGGTAAGTCTCGGGGAGAGGAAGATTAAAACATGGCATCCAGAAAAGAGGGAAGAGATTAAATCTCTCAGAATCAACAGTCCGTACTAATTGACTCTACCAAACCCTGAAATCCCATGGGTATCACATGCACTCCTTCTCAGACTTAGCAGTCCGCGTGAACTAAACTGACCAAACAATCATGGAGGTCTCACAGACACCAGTTGTTTCTCAGATTCAAACGCTATCTGGTGGCTTCTAAGGCTCCACAGCCTTCTCGGGTCAAGGCAATGCTTGTGTAGCACTTTGGAGCAAACAGCTGGGCATTTAAAAGGGAACTCTGGTCAAATTCGAGGCAGCCAGCACTAGGCACCTGTACTACTTCAGATCCTCTTGTCCAGACTCCAAGAGGCCTGAGGAAATCAATGTAGTGACCAGCTAGGAAATTTAATTCTTGCTACTAGCAGGACTTGAAGTCCTTTTACAAACACGCTGTCTCATCTCACCCTCAAGCGCTGCCAGCTCCTTCACATCAATCAAGGCGGCTCTGCATACCTAGGAGGTTTCTCTCCCTCCCACTTCACTCCGCTGTCGCTGGGTACCCTCTTTTTCATTCTAGGGCAAACAATTCCTAGGATTAAAATGTCTCATATTCTGTTTCAAACGTGTATCTGCCTGAACACCTTCAAAGGAAAACACGAATTTCTCAGGGAAAAAAAAATATCCTTAGTGGTTTCTTCATACCACTGTACTTTCTCCTAAGACCCAGAGCTGGAAAAGGCCTGAACCTGTGGCCTGAGTCACTTCCCCACGCTCATTTGATAATGCAAATTTCTGTGCTTCCCCATCCAGCCCTTAAATCCGAGTGTCTGGGGTGAACACAGAATCTACTTTTCAGTCGGGCTGTGTCGAACAGGATTTGGAGCCTCTGGCTGTATACAGCCCCCTCCCGCTGCAGAGGATGAAGGAGAGAAGCCGGCCCCAGAGAGGGGAATGGGCTTATCCCGGGTCACGGGAAAGCACCCAGATGTAGAGCCGGGTCCCGCGCGCTGCTGAGCTCTCGTCGCCCGTCCAGACCAGCAATCCCAGGCGCTCACTTCCCTGCCCCACCGTCACTCACCCGCTTGTAGACGTCCTCTCGGCTGGCCTCATACTTCTGTTGCATGCGCTCCTCCAGGAAGTAGATGCGCAGCTTGAGGCTGAAGTTCTCCTTCTTCAGGTCATTGAGGTGCTGGGACAGAGTGCGATATCCATTAGACATGGTGGGCGACCCATGGGGAGGAGCATGCCCAATCGCCCCTTCACCCCAGGAACACGCTACAGCCTAGCCGCGGCATGGAGCTGGCGGACTGAGACGCTGGGGAAGCTGTGGGACCTCGGAGGCTAAGGCGACATAGCCCCTGGTGGTGCGCTCCAGGACCTGGGACTGGTCTCTCTGCTCTGGGAGCTGGAGCGCAACGCGCTTTCTTTTTTTACCTCGGGGAGATATTTGCGGAATCCCTGACGGAGGAACACGCTGTGTGAACTCAGACACAAGTGGCGGTAACCTGACTCCAGGACAGGGCTGTCACCCAGTCCCCCGCCCCTCTCCTCCCCAGCCTCCAGGCCCAAGTGTGGTCATTTAGTAGCTGTTTGGAAAGAGAAGGGCTGACCCCCTTCCCATTTTGGGGGTGGTTAATGTGGCACTGGGGTTGCAAAGGCAAGAGGAAAGGGGGAAGGGAGGCAGACAGAAGCAAGAAACAAGGTTGCTACGGAGAGAGCTCATATCCACAAAATGGCCCACAGAATAGTGACCAGAGCCAAATAACCTCTTTCTACCAGGTACAAACCTTAAGGCGCTATGGATCAGAAGTCCACTTCCCTTAGTGACACAATGCTCAACCCCAGCTGTGTCTTACAGCTGTTTTCCCAGCCCGTTTTCTGTCCCAGGGCTATTGGTTCATAGCCTTTATTCCCAGGCTCCCTACTCCCTGATACACACCACACAGCCTCAAAACAGGAGTGAATCTTGACTGAGAGGGACCTTTGCAAACTATTTTTCAGTGGAGCAAGGGAGGCCCACGGGTTCCTCCCTTTGGGGAATAAGTGTGGGAGTTCTGAGCGGGTGGCGGGGAGCAGCCAGCATCCCGGAGACCAGAGATTCAGCCCCTCACTGGTTCTTAACTCCCGCACCTGCCTAAGGGAGCCAGGCCTTCGTCAGCAGATCCTGCTCGTAAAGCAAATTACGATCCTTGAGTGACAGCTGCAACATTAGCAGGAAGTATTATTTAGAACACACCACATGGGACTTTGAAGGTGACTGGGAGACAGCCTCAAAGCTCTGGTCCCAAAAAAGGTTCCTGATTTGGTACTATCAGGTTGGGAAAAAAAATTACTGTTAATGTCTGAGATAAAGGAAATCTAAATTTTTTTATATTTAATGCAAGTATCCACTTCTTTCCCAACCTACAACCTACCTACTTTTCAACTTTTCCCATTCCTGTTTGTTTGTTTGAGACAGGGTTTCTCTGTGTAACAGCCCTAGCTGTCCTGGAACTAGCTCTTGTAGACCAGGCTGGCCTCAAACTCACAGAGACCCATCTGCCTCTAACTCCCAAGTGCTGGGATTAAAGGCATGCACCACCAATGTTCTGGACCTTCATAAAGCCAACCTTTTCCTAGTATCCAGAGGTTGCATACATAGCTGGGCTGTGGTGTGCACACCTTTAATCCCAGTATTCAGGAGGCAGAGGCAGGTGGATCTCTGTGAGTTCGAGGCCAGCCTAGTTTACAGAGCTAGTTTCCAGACAGCCAAGGCTACACAATGAAACACTGCCTCGAAAAACCAACCAACCAATCAATCAAACAAAAAAAACCCAGCAAAGGTGAAGATAGGAATAATCCCCAAAGTGCAGAGTGGTCACACAATTGATCACATGGTAAGGTATGATCTATGCTATAATCTTTCAAATATGTGTCTTTCAAACTTTTTCTGTTTTATACTGCAACACACACACATGTATACACACACAATTATTCAATTATGAGTTATAATCTGATATTTTCTATTTCTCTTTCTGGGAGTGACCTGCTAAATTGACTTGCTGAATAGTAGATAGATAAATCTTTACCTGTAGTTTGAAAACCTTTGACTCTAAGGGAACCTAGAACAAAGAAGGAACAGTTCCCGCCGGAAGGCTAACAGAGTGTGTCTGCCAGCCACTGCACTTCCACTTTGCCATGAAAGACAGAAAAAGTTTGAGTAAACTGGGTGGCTTTAGGAGTGCAGAATTAGAACCGTGCAATGTAACGGTCTATTTTTCTAAAAAGATAAGCTTGTCAATAAATCCTCTCTTACATTTTAAGCCAAAAATATTTCACATTAAAAAAAGTCTACTCGTTTAAAAAAAATCTGCGCATAAAAATTTGATATGCTCGCTAAATCCTTAACTTTCAGAAGAAATGAAAATCACTGAGAGTTGGTGACGACGAGGATGAAAGTTGAAACTCAAATCCCACTTTTCTGACCACTGCGCTATGTTCCTGTAATCCCGCCTCTCAGGAGGGCGAGGCAGGAGGATTACTGCTGCGTAAGAGTTTGAGGCATGCCTGGTCAACACAATGAGTCTGTGTCTCAAATACAGCAACAGACTTCCTGATACTAGTTCTGTTGCTAACCATCTGTGCGAGCTGAAGCCGTACTCCTCTGTACACAGAATCCTCCTCATCTAGAAAACGAAGCGGCTGGGGGCAGTGTCTAAACACCTCAAGGGAATGAGTATGATTACTTCCCTTTTGCTCAAGGGGGGGTCAGATTGGCAGAGTGTAGCTTTGTTAGGCTTTGGCTGTCTTTCTGGAAGAGTTTTTTTTTTTAAAGATTTATTTATTATGTATATAGTGTTCTGCATACATGTCTGTCTGCCAGAACTGGGCACCAGATCTCATTACAGATGGTTGTGAGCCACCATGTGGTTGCTGGGAATTGAACTCAGGACCTCCTGAAGAGCAGTCAGTGCTCTTAACCTCTGAGCCATCTCTCCAGCCTGAGTTTTTTTTTTTTAATCACATACAATAAAGGGTTTACTTAAGGAAACAGGAGTGGGTAAGGCTTCATGTTATCCCCACACAGCTGAGGTCTCTCTGCACACTGGTCCTCTTTCCTTTTCTTTCCTCCTCTCCCGCCCCTTTCCTGTGGAGCTTGGTTGATTTATTTTGTTTGTTTTGTTTTGGACCAGTTCCTTAATGCTATCTCTTTTATGACGGTAAGTCCTTACCTGTCTGGGTTTCTTTCTCTCCACTCTCTCCCCTAGAGAGTTTAATCCACTTCCAGGGCTGTGTTTTTATGTCCCAAGCCATCTCCTGTCTTAGGTCTTCTTGCTCAGGACCTAGCTCCACACACCCAATGTTTTGCTGGAGAGTGCAACTTAACTTCCCCTTCCTCACAACAGACTTCATGACAGCACTTCTGCGTGAGTCCAACCATGTCTACTAGGATCTGCCTTAGCCATCTACCCTTCATAGCACAGCCAAGGAAATGCCTTCAGAGCCCTTCATGGGCATCTCATCCATCCCTCAGGCTAAAGAGAAAACTTCATCACATTTCTTTAAGACATCCCATTCTTTTCATCTTTTAATTCTTGGTTGGAAATCCATAAAATATCGTACCTTCCCTCTCCTGGCTGTCTTTCGCCTTCGACCTCCCAGTAAGGCACATACTCACAACGCCAAGCATTCATACGGTGTCTTTTAATGCTGCTTTTATCACCTGGGTGGATTATTGAGACTATTTAGAATTATTTGACTTCTCATGTAAACTCTGACCTCTCTAGTCATCTATGGTCATCCAGGTAAAAAGGGCCACTGAGTCACGTGTCTGCCCTTCAGCCTCTGTAGCAACAGAAAAACCACTCCTGCAGCGATGGTCAGTCCATAGCGCTGCTCCAGGCTACTTACAATTATTTCAACCAGAGTAGAGTGGCTTGGGGCTGGCAAGGAACTGGTTGGGCCTACCTTCTCTTAGCTTAGTATTTATAAAGCACTCCCTAAAACAAAAAATCAGCAGATTTTAGCCATAAACAAAGGACATTGAGCCTATAGTTCGCAATCCTAGAGAAGCTAAATAATAAGGTGAACCCAAAGAAAAATATATAGAGATCCTCTGGAAATTGGAAGCAGACAAGATTGTCAGGTAAAAGTTGGGAACATGGGAGTGGGGATGGGGTGGGAGAAAGGGGAGAAGGGGAGAGAGAAGGGAGATGGGGAGGATTGGGGAGAGCTTGGGGGAGTGGGATGGTTGAGATGGAGGAAGGACGGATATGGGAGCAGGGAAAATGATATCTACATTAAGGGAGCCATTTTAGGGTTGGCAAGAGACTTGGCTCTAGAGGGGTTTCCAGGTGCCCATGGGAAGTACCCAGCTAGGTCCTTGGGCAGTAGAGGAGAGGGTGCTTGAACTGGCCTTGTTCCATAGTCACACTGATGAATATCTTGAATATTACCATAGAACCTTCATCCGACGATGAATGGAGATAGAGAGAGACCCACATCGGATCACTGGACTGAGCTCTCAAGGTCCAGTTGAAGAGCAGAAGGAGGGAGAATATGAGCAAGGAAGTCAGGACCACGACGGGTTGGCCCACCCACTGAGACAGCGTGCCTGAGCTAATGGGAGCTCACTAAAGCCAGCTGGACCTGGACTGAACGAGCATGTGATCAAACCGGACTCTCTCTCTCACATTCAGCCATTGAATGTGGCTGACAATGGGGGCTGACTGAGAAGCCAATGATAATGGCACTGGGATTTGTCTCTACTGCATGTACTGGCATTTAGGGATCCTGGTCTGTTTGGATGCACACCTTCCTAGGCCTGGATGGAGCAGGGAGTGCCTTGGACATCCCACAGGGCAGGGTACCCTGTCCTCTCTTAGGATTGGAGGGGGAGGGGGAAGAGTGAATGGGAGAACGGGAGGGAAATGGGAGGAGGGGAGGAAGTGGAAATTTTGAATGGTATTATTTATAAAGCAATAAAAATCAGCGGAGTTAATGAATAGATAAGTATTCTGAGATTCGTGATTTGTTTTACTAATCCACTTTGTTATAAATGGATTAGTTTGCCTAGATTTTCCTCCTGAAGTAGATTTCAGGAAGATGACAGGCACCAAGAACTTTCCTACTTCAAGCACAAAGGGCTAGGGCACACTGCCCCCTTCCAGCTGGCCTTATAATGATTACACCTTAGCGAGATGTGTCCTTCATCCATGCCTCCCTGACTCCTCTAAGAAGACTCCTTCACTCCACAGTATAAGACACTCTCCCTCGCCTTCCCCCAAAGCCTTAAAAATAGACTCTATTGCTCTTCTGGACTGTATAAACCCACCCCATTACCTTCAGGCCCCAGCACACTTTCTCCACCATTAAATAAATCTTGTGACCAAGAAAATAATCTGCCTCCGTGTCCCCTGTTGAATTTGAAACTTTGTAAGGGTTAGTTTTACTAGTTCCAAAGAAATCACTCTCTCTTAAAATGGTACCTGTAGGACAATGTTATTCTGTTCACTTACCTTCCTAAGTTTATATGCCCAGGAGAACCTCTTCCATGAGGTTCATATTCACCTCACTGGTAGAAATCTCCAGTTGAACATTAATATCTCAAGCTTGTGATATCAAAACTGAATTCCTGATCATCCTAGAAAATGTGCTTTCCTCGTTGGAGCCCATTGCAATTTGTTGCAGCTCAGGATTGGCAGCTGGTGAGGCCAAAGCCTCTGAGTGACTCCTGACTCGTTTTCTATCACATACACCTCCCCTGTGTCTCCAAATCCTAGTTATAATACACACGCATTGGAAATATGCATCGCAGATGCCAGGTACCATAGCATCTCTACCACGGTGTCCCAGATCCCATGACTTCTCTCCCATGGTACTTGATAATGCCCTTTCCTGGTGTCCCTGCCTTTGTTGGTCAATTTCCTACCCTCAGCACAGTGCCCGTGTGACCCTGATGAAATACTCTGTGTCGCTTCTCTCCAGGAAACTGCCCCATCTAACTCCAAGTAGTTGGTGATGACGGTCATTGGCCATTCAAGTCCAGGCCCCTGGCTTGTCCTTGCCTCCTGCTACCCTGTGCTTTCCTTTCCTTTGCCATGTTCCCTGCCTGCACAGGCTGTTCCAGACACATTGGCTACTCTAGTGTTTCCTCAAAAACAGTAATGAGCCTCCTTTCTCGGTGCCTCTGAGATGGCCCTGCGGCCCAGTGTATTCCTTCCCTAGACTTCCTTTTACATAGCACCTCATTTAAAACCACAGCCCACCCCGCACTTCGTCCAGTGATCCTTATTGATAGCCCTGTGTTTTAAGAGTCCATTGCACTAGAATCTCTTCGACTCTGCATTTATCCATTCATTGTGTTTCTCCCTGTCAACATGTGCTTTCCATGAAAAAGTTCGATGGCTCTGTTTTATCACCAGGACCAAAAATGATGCTTTGTATGCAGAAGGTGCTCAATAAGTGAGTGCTGAGTAAAAGAACAACCAGTAACAACCGTCTGTTCTCGATGGTTTGATTATAACAAAATTCGATCTGCATTCCCGAAGGCATTTCTTCTTAGAAGCAGTTTATTTGATACAGAGAGCAGTCCAGCAAACGAACGCCATCAATGCAGAACCTGGACTGTCTATAGGAGCTCCGAATTGAGGTGCAATAATATATGAAAATTACAACTCTGCAAACTCCACAGACAGGAAAAATGAAATGAATTCGTCAGGGGAGGTTATCCACGAAGGTTCCACAGAGAAGTGGCAATTTTCTAAATCTCTAAAGGATGAATCAGGTCTGCATGGCTTGGGGAAGCCGAGCTAAAGAGTACAGCAGGCTAAGTAGACTCAAGCCTAGGGACCCACACCATTTGGGGAGAACCCTGTTGAGGAGGTCTGGACATCAGGTGAGAACCAAGACTTTCCTCTATGAGGCAAATCCTGGCTCTCTGTACGGACAAAAGATAAGGCAAAAGGTGGTGGGTAGGGAAGGCCAGGAACTGCACATCCACAAGGCCTTTTCTTTCCTTGCCGTTTCCTTCCTCCCTTTCTCCCTTTCTTCCTCCCTCTCTCCCTCTCTCCCTCTCTCCCTCCCTCCCTCCTCCCTCCCTCTTTCTTTCTTTCTTTCTTTCTTTCTTTCTTTCTTTCTTTCTTTCTTCCTTTTTGTTTTTTGTTTACTGCTTTTGTTTTGAAGTTTTGCAGGCAGAATTCTTCACGCTGGTCTGAATACTGACTTAGTACACGGGGGCCTCCAGGCCTGTGTGTCTGCAGAAGATCCACGTGGCTTAAGGCATAAACTGTGGGCTCTAAGTGCTTCCACTCAGATCTTCCTGTCACCAACAGCGCACTTCAGATTCTTTACTCTCCTTTCCAAACACTTTTCCTTCTGGAGATAAATGTCTCTCCTTTGCTCCTTCTTGAGTTTCTTCCTTCTATAGCTTCCATAATATATTAGTCCAGTCTTGAAATGAGGCTGTAATAATGACTCCATCAGTGCCAGCAGGAGGAAGAGAATTACCACGCAGCTGTCGTATGTCATGCTCCATTAACATAACCAACTGTCAAGTCAGTCTTTAAAAAAACTCAGCTTGACATTCGCTTAATCATATTCAGACCCCCCAGATAGCTCCTATAATGGAATTGCTTGAAAACACATTATTCTCTTAGCAATTTTTATCCTAAAAACATAGTTCCTCTTCATTAGAATTGATTAATCATCTGGATAGACTCAACCTTTTTCAACTGTAATATAAATTCTATAATTTAAACTCAACTAAATGGATGTCAGTGATATTTCATATTTTATGTTGTTTGGGAGAAAATGTAGCTTTAAAAAAGGTTAAGTGGCAAACCAAGGAATGCAAGGAAAATGTTTTAAGTATCCCTGTGTGATGATGCATTTGAAATTACCTAGGAGATGGCCCTGGGTCAGTATATGAGGGAGTTTCCAGAAAGTTTAACTAAAGAAGGAAGGCCTACCCTAAATGTGGGAAATACTAACAGCGAGGTGGAGCCTCAGACTGACTGACAAATAACAAAGTAGGAAAGAGCTGGGCGCAGCATTCTTCTCTGTTTCCTGCCCGTGGGCGGGATGGAACCAGCCACCTCATGCTCCCCTCACAGCCAGAGCTGCTCTCGTGGCTGCATCTCCTCGTAGACTGTGAGCCAAACCTTTCCCTCCTTCATTGACTTCTTGTCAGATGTTTGGTTATGACAAACAGAAATCACCTAGTAGACCTCTGATAGCTAATTATCCATGTATAACAAGATACTATATGATCACATGTGAATACATCCAGAAGGAACAGTATGGAATTGTGGGGGGAAAAGCAATCCCCTTTGAGTCAAGGACACCTAGGTTCAAATCCGAGCTCTGAGCTCCTCTCTAACTGTGTGATTTAGGGGGAAGTTGAGGGAAGTTGTGCGTACGTGGGGGATGGACAGGTCTCAGGGGCCTGTCGAGAGGACCACGGCCACATTTGTCTGCCTGAGACAAGCAGATAAATTTGGATATTTGAACAGTTTTCATTTATACATTCTTGTTGCTTGTAAAATAGCTCATAATGGCAAATAAAACTGTCCTAAAAGGAACAAAATTAAGAACTACAAGGAGGCAGCTACCAATTGTGCAAACATACATTAGTTCTTTAGTAGAGGTAGAGTGTATTTATGGCCATAAGTCAATTTTAGTGAGCATTTGTGTTATCAGAGAGAGTAACTTTCCTGTCTGAAAAGGGGCTTTGCTGGAGCGATTAACGACTTGTCAGGGCTGTAGCTAAAAGTCTTTACAGATCAGCAAGAGGGAACTTCCGGGATCTCTGGCCAACTTGATTCTGTGTTTGAATGCTTAATTCCTGTAACTCCTTGGATACAATTATACACTCTCCATGATAACAATCCCCTTGCACAGGATGTACAATGGAACTAGTGAAAAAATGTACACTTTCATGAATATTATTTCATCCCATCTTTTCATACAGTCTCTGAGGTACAAAAATAAGTGCTCTGATTTGCAGACCACACTTCCTGCAGCTGGGCTCCACAGCGCACAATCATCAGGACCTCAGTCTAGACACCTATGACCCGGATGAGCCTGTGACTAGTAAGGCACTTCCTCTTCTGCCTCAGGCTCCAGTGCCTTTCCAAACTGCATCTGTAGGTAATGGCCCTTGTGCCCTTGGGGTACCTGGCTGGAATAAAACAACAAAACAAAACAAAACAAAAATGCTTTTCTCTATTATCAAGATGAATACACCAAAGTCAGCTCTCAGAAGACTGTATGGAGTTGCCAGGTGACCCAGAAATCCTCTCCTTGTTTCATATCCAGAGAACTAAAAGCAGACGACCTCACGGAAGCATGAACACGCCTGTGACAGCACGATTCATGATAGTCCAAGCGGGAAAGCTCAAAATGTCCTTGAACTGACAAATGCATAAGACACTTAGGGCGTCCATATAACAGAACACTGTTCAGCCATGAGAATGAAGAGGTAATGTGAGCTACGACACGGGAAAGCCCTGAGCTGATAGGAAAGGCAGGCTCACAAGGCAGGATGCTGTACAGCTCCACTGTGGGAAATGCTCAGAATGAACTAGTCTATGGGGAAACCACACTAGAGGTTTGCATGGGAAAGGACAGAGGAAAAACAGAGAGGCTGTAATGAGCACGGGGCTTCTTTCTGGGGTGTAGGAATGTTCTGGAATGAGGTAACAATGACAACTGCACAATCAGAATTGTACACGGTTCAAGGGTAAATTTTGGAAGGTTCTTAAATTGTGCTTTAATAAAGCTGCCTTTCCAAAGAGAAAAAAGGAAGCAAAGCTGGAAGAGAAATTTGCCTAATTCTTTGCGTTTCAGAAATTTTTTTCTTTTATTTATCGCAAATAAATTCATTTATCAGTGATGGTTCAACTCAACTTACTAAGGCATGTTGCTTAGAACAGACAGTGTCTAAATGTTAAGTGTGTTGGGGTTAGAGAGATGGCTCAGTAGTTACTGACTGCTCTTGTATAGGACCTGGAGTTTGGTTCCCAGGAATCACATGGTGGCTCACAGCCATCTGTAACTCCAGCTCCAAAAGACACAGCATCCGGTGCTGGCATGTGAGGGCACAGCATGCACATGGTACACATACATAAAATCAAAATGAGTTAATATTAAGTGTTCAATCCCAGATAGATCTCAGACCCTAACAGAAAGTCCACCTAAGTGTCTTAAATGACCTTCAATATCTGTTAGTCCTGATTATTAAATTTTATCATAGTAAACTTTTATCATAATCCTCAGATACAACAGTTCAAAACACAACTGACTCCGCATTTTGACTCAATGAAAACATACCCATTAGGCCATCTCCATGAACATTCATGACACTTGCACAATGACGTCATGAAATTTGCAGGCAAATGGATGGAACTAGAAAAAAATCATCCAGAGTGAGGTAACCCAGCCTCAGAAAGGCAAACGTGGTGTATACTCGCTTACAAATGGATATTAGATGTAAAGCAAAGGATAGCCAGGCTACAATCCATAGCCCCAGAGAAGCTAGGTAACAAAAAGGACCCTAAGAGGAACACATGGATCTCCCTGAGAAGGGGAAATAGAAGAGATCTCCAGGGTAAACTGGGGGGTGAGGGGAACGAAGGCATGGGAACATGAGGGATCATGTTGAGCATATTGCGGGGAAGGACAAATAGGGAGAATAAAGAAAGAGATATCTTGATGTGGGCACATATTAGGGGTAGGGAGAAACCTGGTGCTGGGGAAACTCCCAGGAACCCACAAGGATGACCACAACTAAGTCTCCTAACAGTAGTGGAGAGGGAGTCTGAACTGGTCTTCTATAATCAGACTGGTGACTATCCTAATTGTCATCAGAGAGCATTCATCCAGTAACTAATGGAAGCAGATGCAGAGGTCCAGAGCCAAGCACTGGGCCAGCTCAGAGAGTTCTGTTGAAGAGACAGAGGAAGGAATATGTGAGCCAAGGGGGGGGGGGGGGGTGGTCAAGGTCATGATGGGGAACCCACAGAGACAACTGACCTGAACTCGTGGGAGCTCACAAACTCGATACCAAGAGCCTGCATGGAAACAGCCTAGTCCCTCTGTATGTGTGTGACAGTTGTGTAGCTTGGTCTGTTTGTGGGGCTCCTTGCAGAGAAATCAGGAGAGGTCCCTGGTGCTTGAGCTGTCTTTTGGGAGCCCAATCCCCATGCTGGGTTGCCTCACCCAACCTCGATGCAGGGAAAGGAGCTTGGTCCTGCATCAACTTGATATGCCATGCTTTGTTGACTCCCATGGAAGGCTTGCCCCTCTCTGAATGGAGATGAAGGAGGGGTAAATGCCGGGGTGGGGGGCAGGGAAGAGAGGAGGGAGGGGAAACTGTGGTTGGTATATAAAAAAGCGAAAAAAATAATAAAAAAGAAATAAAGAACAGGTAAGAGAATAAAACCTCAATATCATTCGTGAAATTCCAGAATCATTTAAATACTAAGTTATTATTACCATTTAATTATCAAATTATTAAAATCATTCCATTTTCTGCCCTACAACTCAGAAACACACTGATGCCCGCCCTGGGCAGCCTTTTCTGGAAATAACCAGTCTGATGACAGGAGTACTGATGGGTATGGCCAGTTTGGGCAGCTTCCTCACTTGCATAGAGGATGGGGGTTCAGACGACGTCCCTTATGCCGTCCTCCACTGTGGTCACACACACCCATGCCACCCACAGTCCTGGAATAACGAGGTGTCATCATTCCCCTCATGCTAGAGCACTGGGGACTCTATGAAAACAAAAACAAAGCAAACAACTTCCCTGGCCACCAGAAATAGACAGTCCATCCAGAAATAACACGGCCAGAGACAGTTAAGCGAGCCACATGGCAGAAGCGACAGGTGGGCTGCAGGAATCTGGCAGTACCCAAGGACTCTTTGGCTCCAAACTGGATCCTCTACCAGTTTAACTCAGTCAACACTACCAGAACTCAGGGTGTGTCCACAGTGGGCTTAGCTCAGAAAGATCCTTTGATGTGCTTCTGCAATAAAAGGGAAGCTCCCAAGCAGTGGACTTGCTTATGTCTCAAGATTTTCAGTAACCTTGGGGCTGGGAAGGTGGTTCAGTGGGTAAGAGCACTTGCTGTGAAAGCAAGAGGGTCTGGGTCTAAATCCACAGAACCCTCATAAAAGCCAGGCAAATGGCTGTGCATCTGTGTCAACCCCAATATTGGGGGAGGAAGACAGCTACTGGGGGCTCATTGGCCAGTCAGCCTAGCTAAAACAGCAAGCTTCAGGTTCGGTAAGAGCCCCTGTCTCAAAAGTAAGATGGAAAGATAGATACCCAACATCCTCCTCTTCCTTCAGCATGTATGTGTACCTGTACACACACACACACACACACACACACACACACACACACACACACACACCAAGATTTCCAGTTGCTCTCTTCCTCAATGGCTGGCATAACCTAGCAAGGCATGCCTACTCTGTATCAGGCACTCTGCTAATCTCCGTGTCTAGTATGAAAGAAGATAATTTGCATCATTATGTAGCTCAACTTCTAACAGAAAAGGTGGATTTGAAACAAGTAACTCACTCATACATTAGAGAGAAAGTTCAAAATATTGTGCGAGTGACTGGCAGCGTGACATTCTAATCTGGGACAGAATGGGAGATAAGATGGTGATGGGTCACTGGTAGGGCTTGAGTGTGAAATGTCCCTCACCAGCTCCTGGGCTTGAACACTTGGTCTCCTGCTGGGTGGCACTGACTTTGGAGAGTGTGCCAAGGAAACTTTAGGACTAACAGGAAGATATGAGACAAAAGGGGAGAAGCCTGAGAGTTACAGGCAGGTTCTTCTTCTGGCCTGAAGTGGTTCTTCCAATCCACTGAGAAGTGAGCAAGCAGCCGCATGTTCCACCTGCCACGGATGGGAGAGCCTTCCGCAGCTTTGCCTTCTCACCGTGATGGACCAAATGTCCTGAACCATGAACCAGCGCTTGCCCCTCCTTTCTTAAGCTGTTTCTTTTGCCATAGCCATGAGAAGAATAACCGTGACAGTCATTCTGATCCTTCGCTTGTTCTACACTAAGTTAATAACTTTCAATTTTGGCGATGCTTTTTTAAAATTTAGCACAATTTAAACCATAAAATATATTTTTTTTATATATTTAAAACCATAAAAAATATTTAAACCAATAAAAATATTAGGTTTCGTTATGAATCTTGTCAATTATGTCTCTGAAATCTCTCTCTTCCATTGGTCTCTCATCCCTCTGCTGGTATCACCCCCGACTCTATCTAGATCGCTGAGTCTCTCCCATGTCTCTTGGCCTCCAGCTCAGACTCCACGCAGAGGCCAAAGAGGTAACTGATTTCGGCATCTTCCTGGTAAATCCTTCCAAGCACTTACCAGCTGAGACCAGGCAAAATTTAAAGCCCGCAGGCCACATCACATTTCCTGTTTTCCTCTCCAGCGTCAACTCTTCTCCACATGCCTGCATGCTCTAAGGGTCCCGACTAACTGTCGCTCTTCCCCTCTTCGGCAGCCTGACTCATGCCTTTTCTCCTGCATGGAAAATTCCTCAGGGGTCCCTTCACATTCCATATCAGTCCCTAATCTGCCTTCCTCCTGTTGAAGAAAATTAAAACGGAGAGGAGGGCAGCCCCAAGGAATTCAGGCCTGAGGCCAGCTAGGACTCCTGAGCAAATGCAGCCTGGTTTTCAAATGTAGCAGGAAAACTTGAACAGCTTTTGTCAATTTTGTGATTACTCAGGTCACAGCTGAAGCTCAACCAATCGGAAGTGCTGCTAAGCCTAAAGAAATTTAGAAAACCATATACTTAGAGGCTTTCTGATGGGACAGATCACATGAGGAAGCTTTGTAACTGCAACTAATGAAAACACTTTACTTCAGCTCAAATCACTTACTTTGTTCCAGTATTCTCCTTGTAAGTATTTCTTTGCTGCCGGGTGGTATTGTCGCAGCTGGGTGGTGGTGGCACACACCTGTAATCCCAGGCCTTGGGAGGCAGAGGCAGATGGATCTCTCTGAGTTTGAAGTCAGCCTGGCCTACAGAGCTAGTTTTAGGGCAGCTGAGGCGCCACAAGGAACCCTGTTCTCAAACAGACAAAAATCAACCAGCCAACCAACCAAATAAATAGTTTCTTTGACATTTTGCCATGGGAATAGGAACACTCTTACACATGGGTTTTCTACATCTGTAAATAGCTTCTTACTCCAAGAGGAAGTCAAGTTTTTATTGTTTCACCTTTTAGCCACTCTTTCAGGTCCCCAGTCAAATGTAGTTTTCTCTGGGAATCTTCCCTGCACCATGCTCTTCTGCATCTACGAGCCTGAGCTATGCATTTTGCTGAGACTCTTGGCTTCCTCTATAGCAATGATTACGATGTGTTTTAACCTGTGCTTGAGACCACTGTGTTTGCTTTGTAACTCTCAAGAAAACAGTCAAGTAATTTTGTGCATAGCACAGAAGTAAAATTATGCTGAAGGGCTGTGGAACGATTGTATCATATTTTAAAAAGAAAAGACCAATTGTATTTTTAAATATTGAAAGTTTAGATTTCCCCTTCCTATCTAATAAAGTTCTGAATGTCTGAAGACGTCTGTAAAAACAAATCCGGTATGCTTGAGATGTTATGGTAACGAAAGGGTGAAGCCCTTTTCGAAAAATAAAATGGAGTTTGGTAGTAGCATTGATTTTCTAAGGCTGTGATTATAGGAAAACAGGATGTTCAGAAACCACAGATCCTAGCAGACCCAGATTCACCTAAATTAGCAAAGGATACCCAACTGTAATAACTTAGTTCCTTAAAGTTAGACAAAGTTTGAAAAAAAATCACCATTTTAGCTTAGTTTTTCTTTCTCTCTTTTTTTTTCTCCTATAGATTTTTGTGACCCAAGTGGAAAAGTTTGACAGGATGGGTGGGCTCTCAAGAGGCTGACTCACTGTGGTTAGAGCCACAGCCTGCCAAGGGAAGCTGGCTGCAGTCTACAATTGGAGAATGCTGCTGCTGGTTTTGCGGGCATGTTCATGTTAAAGACGACCTTGTTGGGAAATGGGGAGCCAGGAGAAGGCAGCGAAGGCCTCCTCTTGATTTTATAGCCAAAGACACCCATCCTTCTTCAGGTCTCTCACTTAGAGTTTGGGCCATCCCGAGTCTGTGTAGAAAGCCACACTGTGCACTCTGGTCAGTAGACCTCTCTGAATGGTCCTCTCGTCTCCCAAGAGCCTTGGAGCCAGTGGCATCATTGTGGTACTATCACTTAGAACTGTAGAATTTGGGGGAGGTTATCTGAACTTTGGTTCCTTCACTGGCATAATGAATGTAATATCTATCTCCTAAGTTTGAAAAATGGACTAAACTAATTGAAATAGTACATTACAGACTTAGAAAAGTCTCGAGTATATAAAAAGTACTCAATGAACATCATTCATTATTATGTGCTAAGGACACAATTCTCTTAATTAGTCCCATCAAAAAGCATTTTTTTTCAAAGTCTTCATTTCTTTTCCTTCCTCCGTCTCTCTAATTCTGTCCTATCTGGACTACAGTTTTCCACCCTGTTCCATCAGTTAGTGCCTGGATACCCGCATCAGTGCATCAGTGCCTCGATACCTGCAACAGTGCATTAGTGCATCAGTGCCTCAGTGCATTAGTGCATCAGTGCCTGGATACCCACATCAGTGCATCAGTGCCTGGATACCCGCATCAGTGCATCAGTGCCTGGATACCCGCATCAGTGCATCAGTGCCTAGATACCCGCATCAGTGCATCAGTGCCTGGATACCCGCATTAGTGCATCAGTGCCTGGATACCCACATCAGTGCATTAGTGCATCAGTGCCTGGATACCTGTATCAGTGCATCAGTGCATCAATGCCTTGATACCTGTATCAATGCATCAGTGCATCAGTGCATCAGCGCCTTGATACCCGCATCAGTGCATCAGTGCCTGGATACCTGTATCAGTGCATCTGTGCATCAGTGCCTCAGTGCCTTGATACCTGCATCTGTGCATCAGTGCATCAGTGCTTTGACACCCACCTTAAGAATCGGTCACTCATGATGGATCCGAGCCACAGCAGAGAGCCACAAGATCTACTGAAATAACTGACCTTCAAGAGTGTCCAACCAATTTGTTGCTGCGCATTTTACCGAGCACCTGTTGCAGACTACATTAGCTGGATTCTATAGACTGCGAAGGGCAAACACAGACTCTGAATCAGCATGTGCTTTAGGGTTAGAGACTATATCCTAACAGGTAAAAGAAAAACCAAGATGCCCTCGCCAAAACGTGAAGGATAAACGAACTTTAACCAGTTGAAGGATGCAGAGAGAACAACAGAAACAAAGACGAGGCAGAACGAGACAGCTGCCCATCGCGAACGGCTCGGAAGGAATGCGGTGAATGCGAGAGATGATATCGCGATATCAGAGGAGTTTCCCACACAGTTGGAAAAGCCTGGTAGAATTCCAGTCTGTATCAGCTTTAATAAAGGAACTTGTGATTTCATTCCTAAGTAGGACCCTTCATTAGCACCTACCTTTCTTTTACTAACTGAGCGCCCCAATCTAGAAAATACTTCACGTTTTAGGTCACTGGAAGGGATTAGTGAGGGCCTGGAAAGATGGCTCAGTAGTTGAGAACATACTGCTTTTAAGTATTTGAGCTTTGTCCCAGCATCCACACTGTATGGCTCACCACCACCTGGGCCTCCAGCTCCAGAGAGATTTAAAGCCTCTGGCCTCTTTGGGCACCAAACTCACTTGTATGAGCATGCATACGCACACATAAAAACATGTATGTGTATACATAATTAAAAATAAATCATAAAACAAGTGGGGCGGAGAGATGACTCAGAGGTTAAGAGCACTTGTTGCCCTTCCTGAGGACCCAGATTCAATTTCCGGCACTCATAGGGCAGCCCAAAACTATCTGTAATTCCAGTTCCAAGGTATCTGACTTCTAGCTTCTGCAGGCCACAGGCACACACACAGCAGAAAGACAAACATACAGTCAAAATATTCAGACACATTAAATTAAATTTAAAAATACTTACAAAAAAGAACAAGTGTTTTCAGGCTTCCATTATGAGACATTAGACGCCCCCACCCACCCTGTTATTTAATTCCTCATTTGTTCTTATTTAATTATTTATTTTTATTTATTTATTTTTGGTTGTTCTCAAGACAGGGTCTCTCTATGTAGCCCTGGCTGTCCTGGAACTCGCTCTGTAGACCAGGTTGGCCTCGAACTCACAGAGATCTGCCTGCCTCTGCCTCCCAAGTGCTAGGATTAATGGCATACACCACCACTGCCCCAGCTTAGTCCTTCATCTGTAGGCTGGGATAGCGCTTCTCTCACAGGGTTGTTGGGAGCATTAAATGAGATGATGCAGCCTTATCTCAGTACAGACACATGGAAGGTGATTCACAGACACTAGCCAGGGTTACCCCTGTTCTCCGCTAGCTTTCTGCAGTCCAGAGACACCAGGGCTAGAATGGGAGCCAAGAGCATGAAGAAAGGATTTCTTGATAGGAAGGAATATTCACTCAATTTACAATTATGGTCATTCACATGCAACAATTGTTTCTGACCTAATGTATCCAATTGACTGTCATGGCACACAAGCTGTAGGGCCATGATCAGGTCAAAAATCTATGATCCCTGCCTCTGCAATTTGAAAAATGGAGAGGAAGATACTTGTTTAAATGTCTTATAAGCAGACAATTTTTGAGAACACTTAATATACTGCTCAAATGTACACATCTGCAAGGGATAGAGCGTCTTCCATTATGAAAGCCTCGGGGCTGCGGAACCCCATCTATAACAATGCAGAAAAAGATAACAAGGTTTAATAACAAAGTCACTCATCCCAAAACACAAATGAGGCCCATACGCTGGGCAATATGCTTCTCCAGCATCAGAAGGGGCCGGTCTGACAAACACACCTGTAAGTTAAATGGAATTTACACCCAGAAGGTGAGGAGGAGCAGTTCCTTTATGGGCCCTCTAGGCAGCCATTCTGCACCCCAATTTCATCCAGGCTGCTGTTGACTGAGTACAGAGAATGAGCAAACAGAAAAGAAAGCCACCACTCATCCATTTCACGCCTTTTGTCACGTTTTTTTCTACATTAACCTCTATTTCCTCTTCCCTGGCATTCCGGCTCCACAGCACAGCAGTGTTTACATGTTTGGTCTGCTGGATCTTACTCTGCATCAGGCACAAGTGTGTGGGTACATTGTCATGTGCAGTTTGAGCTCGCTGAGAAGTTGACTCTGGAGGTGAGGTTGCTCGTTCACCCACTTCAGACCCAAGCACATTCATGCCAAGTGTCCTCCAAGGCCCCTTGTCTAGGATTAGCTGGGCCTCCCTAACTCTGAGACAGACCAAGAGAAAAAACACTATGCTCTTGAGAGCAGCTAGAAGGTAAACCATCTCCAACAGAGGTGACAACTGCTTATCCCTGGTTGTAAAACTCCCTACAGTGGGAAAGAGAAACTAAGAATGTATCCATGGGAAATTCCTTTGTGGGAAGCTCAACGGAGAGAAAGCTCAACCAGAAACCCCAGTTGATTGCCTCAGCCCCTCCAGAGTTTCTTCTGGAGGTTTGACCACCTGAGTTCAGGATGCTATCTCTGTGGCTACTTGTTCTTTTACTAGGAAGCCTCCCTCTCTGTGCTCTGCAGGATCAGTATTGGGAACTCTAGGACCACCTTAAAGGGACTTCCCCAGTTGACTTCTGTGGAAGCTTTGAATACACAATTAGATCATGTTTTGCGCTCTCTCTCTCTCTCTCTTTCTCCCTCCCTCCCTCCCTCCCTCCCTCCCTCCCTCCCTCCATCTCACTTGCTCTTTTTCTCTTACTTTGGCTTGCCAAGTACGTAATAAATTCACTCATTCAAAAAGTACTATGGCTGTCATATATTGTGCTGGCTAGTACAATATGTTTTATGTCTCCTTGACACAAGCTATAGTCACCTGAGAGGAGGGAATCTCATTTGAGAAAGTGAGTCCAGAAGGTGGGGCTGTAGGGCATTTTCTTAATTAGAGATTAATGGGGAGGGTTCAGCCCATTATGGGTGGGAATGACCCTGGACTCATAGTCCTGGGTTCCATAAGAAAGCAGGCAGAGCAAGCCATGAGGAGCAAGACGGTAAGCAGCAGCATCTCTTGGCCTCTGCATCAGCTCTTACCTCCAGGTTCCCACCCTGTTTGAGTTCCTGTCATTACTTCCTTAGGTGATGAACAGTGATGTGGAAGTGTAAGCCAAATAACCCCCTTTCACACCAACTTGCCTTGGTCATGTTATTTCATCACAGCAATAGTGACCCTAAGACTGAAATAACTTTTCATACCGAACACTTTGAAATCAAAGTAACACCGCAGATTACTCTTGAGAATTTCTACATCAGCAAACATTTTCAAAGGAGCCACAGTACTGGTGAGGTGCTATCAGTCCCTTTGATGTCCCTTCCTTTCTTCTTCAGGCCCTCCTTTCCTTCCTTCCCTCTGGCCCAGCCTCTCATGGGCTCAATCTATGACTACACTTCTTCCTTTCCCCAAATGTCCCCTTCATATGGACTTTTACTCCCCTGACTAGAAAACCTGAGCTTAGCTTTGGGCATCTCAGGCAGCGTACAGCATCCATAGCAGGTGCCGTCTGAGAGAGGGCTCTTCCTTGGTCCTCTACTACGATGAGATGCAGCATCTCTGGATCTCAAAGTACGCGCTCCTCATCCCTGGAGATGTTATTGTTAGTTGCTAGCCATGTTGTTAGTGATGCGATGCCTGGACTTCCTAACACTGAAACAAAGGGCAGGGACGGTGTCAAATGCTTATTGTTTAACTCAGCATGGATCCTGGCTGTTCATCCTAAGCCCGTGTTCCTTTGACATTTTTGCCAAGGCCAAGAGACGTGAAGCCCTGCCTGCTACAAATCTTCAATGAAGCTCTCACAGGGGCACCTACCCAGTCTTTATCCCAAGGCTATGTAATTCATGTTTAAAAATTACTGAACATGTCCTGATAGTTTTTCCATTTTCAAGTCAGGGTATTGTAACGTGTCCTTAAGCCTCAGTAGTGTCTTCCTAACCAACAACTAATTCCTCTGAGTTTTCGAGTCCTTCCATGGAGGTGCCTTGGATGTCCAAAATGAATGTGAGTGTTTAAGATCAAACACACATATTAGTACTTGGTGAATCAGCAATTTAATTTTGCTCTTTCTCTCTTAACACAAAGAGGACGAGGGTTTAAAATGCCTCGGGTTAGCCTCATATCGGACAATGATTCTCAGCATTCAGATGTAAGGACTGTTTCATCATGTAAGGCCTGAACTATAAAAATAAAGGACTCAGAAGTTACATCTGGAACTCAGCTGACCCCACTGGTCCCTAGCTCAGTCCTACAGCATCCAGCCATTCACCCCATCATTGGGTGTGACATCCTCCCCATTACCTCACAACGAAAGGAGAGTGCCCAACACACTCTGCCTTTCCAAACACCCACACACCTCTGGGATGCTCTGTAGAAGCATTCGGCCTTTGAACAGCAGCCAATCCAAAAGAGGAGGGCGAAGGAGGATGTGAAGGTGTTGCCACCCTACTCCCATCACCATTATTGCCTACAGAAGTATCTGGAAGGATATAAAAGCTGCCCTGGGAGGGCTGGAGAGATGGCTCAGTGATTAAGAGCACTGACTGCTCTTTCAGAGGTCCTGAGTTCAATTCCCAGCAACCACATGGTGGCTCACAACCATCTGTAATGAGATCTGGCACCCTCTTCTGGCGTGTGGGCATACACGGAGAAAGAATGTTGTAAAAAATAAATAAATAAATAAATCTTAAAAAAAAAAAGCTGTCCTAGGGAACATCTGTAATTATGAGTTGAGGAAGGACAAAGAAAAGGCATGGTAACACAACTGCTTTTGAAAATGTAATTTCACTATGTTATCTCCAAAACTATCCCTTGTCAACTAAAAGGAAACCCATTTGCCTAAAGACCTAGGTACCAATGCTCAAATGGGGGCCTGCTCCTTGGGTAGCCCCCAGGGGGCACCAAAGACCTGTTTCTTCTTTTAGGACGTGGGTGTGAAACATTCTGAGAGCCTCTTGCATGGTGTCCACGCAGGGTCTGTTGTGCACGCATGCTAGGATCAAGCTGGCTTGCAGGGAGCTGGGCTCTGCACTGTAGCACCAGTTCTGTCTCTTGGCCAAATCTAAGACTGTTCTAGGAGTCTGAAGCAACTCTGGCTGATTCTTGTTGAAAAGCAAATGGCTTTGGTTGAGTTTCCTCATGGAACAGACAGTATCTAGCTTTTTGGCATTGTCCAAGCTGGCCATAGAGAAAATAATGCTAGCCCCCTGGACTGGGAGTTCTGGGCTCACAGTGTCCCAAGTACTGCTTCTCTGGGTGTCATTTAACCCTCCTGAGTTTATCCGAGACGTGAAGGAGAAAGATGACCAAAACAGAATACATGAGTACAAGTAATTGCTCTTCCATCAACCACTGGCTCTAGCAAGCAGCTGACAGCACATGCTTAGGGCACACCCACTCTTGAAAGGGTCACCATCATGACAACCAAGCTCATAATCCGGTCTATCGATCATATTTTTATAAAATCCCGAGTCTATATTTGTGCTCCTAATTGGGATTAGAATGATCCACACATGCGTCTCACCTTCTCGAAGTCTCGAAGAGCCTGGGTCTGTACCAGTGGGGGCTTCTCAAATGCTCTCAAGGAGTGTGCCTGTCCAAAGGGCATCTTCTCGCTACTTCTCCAGGTCTGTGACTGAACCGGAGGGCCCCGATCCTTAGTGTCGCTAAGAAAAGCTGGGAACAAAACAGAGCAGTAAGAAAAAGAGTGTATATAAGAAAGGCAGAGAGCTGTTCTAACTGGCACATTCCAGCAGAATTTCCTTTCTGTAAAATACGAACCACACAGGTCACATAGAAAGGATTCACACACAGTAACTCTCATGGAATTTATTATTCATGGTCTCTGGTGAATATTGAGACATAGCGTGGGTGTTCAGGCCTCTTTTTGACACGATGGCCATCCTCCTCTTAGGTGGCCAAGTGACTTGTGCTAGCCAACAAAACACATAAAAATGACACCATGTGTGTCAGGTGATGAGGCCTTAAACACCGCTTTTCCACCCTTGGACTCTTAGCAGCTCAACGTTCATCATGGTGCAAAGCCGGGCCTCCAGAGCAGAGTCTGGAGTGGCGATGTGTGAACAAATAAGGAATCAGTGCCCCAATCAAACAAGACACATGTGGACCACAGATGGGGGCACAGCAGGGGTGATGATCTGAGGTTAAAAAACATGTAGAAAACTAATCTTTTCCTGGTCAATAGAAGTAAACAATGCACCTGTATTCCCAAGCTATTCTTTTTGCCTTAAAAAGACCCACACCAACACGAAGAATTCCAAGACCGTGTGAGAGCAAGTAGAGGCATACGGGCCGGGGGAAGCCTCGATTTCTGAAAAGTCAGCTAGACCTAGGACAAAGTAGCCTTAAGGAGTAAGAGACAAATGTTACCCTGTGCTCTTTTTCTTCCTCCCCCCATGTCCCCCTGCCCCATTTATAAACTTGCCAGAGAACTGTGTCATGGTTTGGCTCTTAAATATCCCCCAAAGGCTCATATGCTAAAGGCTCGCTGGCCAGTCTATCGCACTAATGGGAGGGAGAAGCTGGAGCCAATAGAGGTAGGCCACTAGGGACAAGGCCTTAAAGAGGTTATTGGGACCCTGGCCCTTTCCCTCTCTCTTTTGTGCTCAGTTGCCATGATGTGGGTATATTTCCTCTGCCATGGGCTCCTGCTGTGAAGTGCTGCATCACCACCCACTAAGAGGGAAACAGAGCCAAACAACCACAGACTGTGACCCCCTGAGAAACAGAGCCGGTCAACCACAGACCATGACCCCTGAATGCAGGGAAACAGCCAACCAACCACAGACTGTGACCCCTGAACCCAGGAGCCAAGGGGAATTCTCCTTTCCAGTTGACCTCCTCAAGTATCATGTCACAGTGACAGAAAGTTGACAGAGAACATAAGGACAGGGGACCAAGTCCTGGCGTGCTTTCATCACCTTCCTAGATTTTTTTCAGGGTCTCAGAAGAGATTTAGATTCATCTGTGTTCAAAGGAAAAGGAACTCTGAAGTAAAGGTGAACCATCAAATTATGAAAGAGAAATGGAAATGTCTACTATTCTGACAGAGAGAGAGAGAGAGAGTGCAAGAGAGAAAGAGAGTGCAAGAGAGAGAGAGAGAGAGAGAGAGAGAGAGAGAGACCAAGTGTACCACGGTGATCTTCTGTCTTTTTCTTCGGTCCACTTTTTCCTGAAAACACCTCACCCCAATCTCAGGAGCGTATCCTGTCTCTGCAAGGAATCTGGGAGAGTAAGGAGCAACGGCTGCAGGCAACCACTAGGAAGTGGCTCTGATGGGAGGAAGCCCTTTTAAGATAGAGGAAAATGTAGAAAGAATGTTGTAGTATTCGGAGACAAAGAAAAGTCTACAAGGGGGAAGAGGAAGAAGAAGAGTATCAGAAAGATGCTGGCGAGAAAGGAGTTGGGAGAACGGACAATGCTGGACGGAGGGACTCGGGGGCTGCACCGGGCTTTCGTGTTTCTTTCCATTACACCACTCGTTTTCAAGAAGGACAACTGGAAAGGAAATTTGTTTCTAAGCTGAACACTCTGTCAGCAGAATCTTTAGTTCTGTCAAATTAACACACTATGGCATATGTGTTCAGCTAGCCCTGTGCTTGATGGTCCCCGATACCTGGTTGTCTAAGAGTTTCAAGTACAAGAAAAGGAAAGCCAGTTTTATTGGTGGGGAAATTAGTTGCCGAGAGAGTTTTGTTGCTGCTTCGTTTGGTCTTGGCGGAGGTGCCCACCAAACAATTGTCCTGTTCGTTTGGTAGCACTCTGAGATCACAAACTAACAATGTCATAAAATGATGCCATTGACCCTGTTCTGTTGGTGGACAAAAATGTTTCTGAGCAAATGTGATGTTTAAAATGAGAATTGCAGAGAGAATGATTGCTTTCCTGTTTAGATGACGTTACATAGGCTACTGAGTGGAGGCACAAATGATACAACAAAGCAAAGCCATAATGCGTGAGGTTGAGGGGGTGAGCTGAGTCTTACGGCTGGAGTCGGATCCGGACTGCTCGCACGCTGTGCAATTTTAAGCAGATATCTTCATTTTTCTAAATCTCACTGCCTCTGTGGACTTGAGGATAATGACACTTGCACAGAAATCTCACACTGAAGACAGAAATAACAGATGGGAACCTTCCATCCAGTGTCTGTCAAGAGTAGGCATTTTGGACATTGTCTTTCAGTATTTGTCCCAATTCTTTGGATTTTCAGTTCAAAATGCAGGATCTAGACACCCAAAATGTTAAGTATGATATCCTGGGAACTTCTAAACTGAATATACACAGTCGAATATCAGTGTGTGTGTGTGTGTGTGTGTGTGTGTGTGTGTGTGTTCTAGAAGTCCCAAGCAGGCCAGGATCTTGCTTTCTCGACCTCCATGGTGCTGGGATTCCAAGTGCATCCCACCAAGGGTTTTACTGACTGAGCAATCTCCTCAGTCACTTGGATTCCCAAGATTAGGGGATGCTGAGGTCTTTAATGTATTCAAATTAAGGACTGACTTCTACATGAACCAGTTATGAAGAAAAGGCAAAACACTTAGTCAGTGAAGGAAATCCTCCGGTTGGGAGCAAGCCTTTGAGAAAAATGGTTCCCCAAAGAAATTTGCCTCAGCCAGGCTCCAAACATAAGTATAGCATACTTTCTCGTATATGAAGACCCTCTAGTTTAATTTTTATCTGTTTATGAGTGTGAGTATGGGTTCTAGAACTAGAAAAGAGACTGAGAGGAAGGCGGGTAAGTGGGTAGTTGCAGTGTGTATGTGGCAATGGAGCTGAAATTGGGGCCTCTAGGGGAAGAGGGGACAGCAGGAGGGGACAGGAGGACAAGGGAGGAGATGAAGCAAAGACAAAGTATACATAAATATGCTAGTATAAAACACACATCACTTCGTATATTCTTTTAAATTAAAAAAAAAAAAAGAGTCAGTGTGGTAGCACATGCCTTCAGTCCCAGCACTAAGGAGACAGAGCAGGCAAATCTCTGAGTTCAAGGCTAGTCTGGTTTACAGAGCCAGTCCTAGGATGACTAGGGCTACATAAAGAAACCCTGTCTTGAAGGGGAGAGAGAGAGAGAGAGAGAGAGAGAGAGAGTTATCTGTACTTTGATTTTACAATGAAAACATCCCTAGCTGCCACACGTGTGTGCTATAATTATGATGACATTAATAAGAGCAGTAAATAAGATTTAGGAAGCGCTTATTTCTAGACAAGAATTTTGATTATTTCATCTTACCTCTGAGAGTGACATCATTACTACACCCATTTTAATGAGGTATCAGGATGGAAATTTTATTTTGACGGCAAAATTTACGGTACACATTTGCAAGATTTGCACTTTAATCTTGCAATCCTAGCCATATTGAAAGTGTGAAGAATTCACAGAAGTATTTGTGTGATGATTGATTGTAATGTGCTGCCTCTTAACACATACAATTACATACACTATAAAATTCCCCACTGGGGAATTCCAACTAGGGGATTATATGCTACACTGGTGTGTGCAAATTTGGAAATCTATAAAAATTTGAGGAAACTCCCACCGGGAATTGATTTGGGGGAATGGCAGGAAACAGCGACGTTAAAGGGCACGGCCCACACCATCCTTACCTGCTGCACTGTTTGTTCTGGGTACCATCTCCCCATCATCTTCTCCAAAATAATGTCTGTTGAAAAAAAAATAGACATTAATCAATAAGTTACCCACCACAAGGCTCCTATTCCTGAGGTCCAAGGTGTCTGTGTGCTGTTCCCATCCATTCTTCACTGGTGCCCAATAAACTCTTACATGTACTAACTGCTATTGTAGTCGACAAAGGCATAGAGAACTTAACGGGTGTAAGGGCTTGGTGAAAGGGACCTTCAGAGCTAGTTACGGAGGACAGGAGCCAGATGGAGAGTGGGAGCAAAAGAATATTCTATCAGGAGGCAACAGCAAGTATCAGAAGTCAAGGACATCGCTGATGTGGCAGAGAAATGTATGTAGCCAATCTGCAACTAGACAAAGCTGAACCCTCTTAGGGAATAAACAATAACAAAGGATAGAATACCTGAGTTTTAGATAGACTGTTCTGGGTTCTGAGTGAGGCTGTGTGGAATGAGGAAAAAAGAGAAGAGTGTTTTAATTTGCTCCTTGACTTCTGTGGTAGTGACCAAAACAATGTGGGGAGGAAAAGGGTCATTTCAGCTTATACTCCCAGGGAACAGTTCAACTCCAAGGGAATTCTGGAACTTGGAGCAGAAATCATAAAGAAAGGCTGTTTGCTGGCTGGCTGGCTCCTCTTGCTCTGGTTTGTGTTCAGTCAGACTTCTTTCACAACTCAAAAGTACCTGCCTAGCGGTGGAACCGCCCACAGTGGGCTGAACCCTTCCACATCATCAACAGCCAGGACAATTCCCCAGTGTCACGGCCACAGGCCAATCTGGTCTGAGACTCTGTCTTCTGAGATGACTCTTAGATGTGTCAAGTGGAGATGAAAACTAACCAAGGGCATACAGGGGCATCTGTTGCTCAAGAAAGATGTGAGGGTTTTAACGAGGAAAAAGACAGAGAAGGAAGTAAAAAACTTTAATGTTTAGAAAGTAGACTTGACACAGTGGGGGCTGGGAACATAGCTGAGTTTTATAGCATGTATCAAACCGTGGATTTGCTCCCAGCACCCATGAGCAGAGTGTGGTGGCTCCAACCTGTAATCATAGCACTTAGAAGGCGTTAGTCGGAGGGTCAGACGTACAAGGCTCTCTGAAAGTGCAAAGTAAGTTCAAGGCAAACCTGGGCTATGTAGGATCCTACCTCAAATACAGAAAAAAAAAATAGACACAAAGATTTTTGAAAAGCGAAGTCTATTCATGGAAATGTTCATAAGGGTACAATCCAGGAGCCAGGACTTTATCTGCAAAGAACAGTTACATACTAACATCCTTTACACAGAGAGGGCAAAGATCACAGAGATCAATCAATAAGTTGCCTAACACCTACTTGTTGCTAGGTGCTGTGTTTTGTTTGAGTTTTTGATGAGGCACTTTAGGCAGCACTGGAGATGGAGCACTGGGCCCAGGGCTTCCTGCCTGCTGAGTGTGTTTGTGTGTCAGCCCCTTTTCCCTCTGAGAGCAATCTGGGCCTCACTCATGCTAGGCCAATGGACCACATGCACAGCCCTCGCAGCAAGGTTTTAAACATTGTTGTACCAGCAATAATAATAATAATAATAATAATAATAATAATAATAATAATAATAATAACAACCAGTAATAATAATAATAACAACAACAACAACC
Source organism: Myodes glareolus (assembly GCF_982192425.1). Taxonomy (NCBI): domain Eukaryota; kingdom Metazoa; phylum Chordata; class Mammalia; order Rodentia; family Cricetidae; genus Myodes; species Myodes glareolus. The sequence goes on along the minus strand of NC_142042.1, from coordinate 59,378,867 downwards.
AGTAATAATAATAATAATAATAATAGCAGCAACAACAACCAGTAATAACAATGATAATGATCCAGAGGACCAGGGATGTAGCCTGGGAACAGAGCTCTTATCTAGCATGAGCAGAGCCTAGGTACTCTTTGAAGCTTCCCAAATGTAGCGGTGAGCAAGACAGGCAACAATATCTCTGTTGTCATGGGACTCACAGCGAGAGAAAACAAGTAAAATGTATAGGAGGACTTGGGCACCAGTTCTATGAAGGCTGAGTTGCAAACTGAGGCTATGACCACTCTGAGGTATGGTTGGGGGTGTGTTTTTATTGTAGATATGAGAGAGAGTACAGCCAGAAGCATCTGGAAGAGTCTAGAACAGGGAAAGAGGAGAGAAAAAAAAGATAGGCTAAACATGGCCAGCAGAGAGGGGAGGAAGGGAGAGAGAGAGGAAGATTGAGAAAGAAGAGGAGCAAGAGAACACCTAGCCAAAATAGTAGGGTTCTATCTAAGGGAATGAGGAACTGGGGGAGCTCATGAGCTGGAGAAGTATTTAGGGTAGGAGGTGGGGTGGGAAGGGCTGAAATAGTCCCATGTACTTAGGATGCTGAGAGAGCCTGGAGCCAGCATTTTCACTGGTGTGCTAACAGGCACCCAGACAGCCATTTGTCCCTCCTGACAGTGGTAAGAACTTGGCTCCTTTGGTAAAGGAGAAAGAAAAGGGGTACTTTAGGGGAGTAGGGTTTCTTTGGACCTGACAGTGAGGGCACAGAGAAAGTGGGTATAGAGAAGGGCTAGAGGTAAGCCGAGGCAGGAGACTGCAGCTTTTGGTGGACAAGACTGCTCTGTGGAGCAGTGGGTAGCTCTGGGGTCTGTGAGAAGACTCCTCTAAGCTGACAGCATCAAAGGCAAAGCCCTCCAGAGGGAGCAACTGGAATGCAGGACAAACAGCAAGGAGGTCAGTGTGCTGAGCAGAGGTGTGGGGAGGGAGGTGAGAGGGTTGAACGGTGTGGGGGGTGGGGGGCACAGACACTGAAAGGCATTCAGCTGCTGTGGTTTTTATGAATCAGAAAGATGAGTGGCTAATGATTTTAAATGGATGCTGGCTACTTCTCTGGCTGTCTGGGTGGGCACACGAGTACGGCGGGGATAGAGATGGCTGCCATTACTCTGCAGAGAGATGCTTTGATATTGAACTTATTTATCCTATAAGCTTTGGGGTATCCCCAGACAGTGGTGGCCAAAATGAACTTGGTAGGCAATGTACTACAGGGCCTCTCCTTTTAAAAGCCAGACAACTGTCCCGGGGAGACAGACGCGAATCTAGCATTTGTTTGGAAATTGATGTTTGCCTCAGGGATGGAGTCACATAAATCTTCACTCCGTTAACCAGATGGACATGAAAGGGTAGAACATGACACATTTGGAATGCACACAATTCTTTACTGACCAAAAGTAGATCACTGGCTTCCAGCTCCCCAGCTCTCTGTCTTTCCTTCATCCTTATTAAAAAAATCTCCCTGTGAGTGAGCCACACCACGGAAGAAGCGGACACAAGCACCACTTTTAGGTTCCCTCCTGTCCGAGTGATGCTGGGAGAAGATGTCACAACTATTCAGGAGAACCACGGCTTGAACTGTGTGTGAGGGGAAATTGATAGTTATCTGTGTTGCTCTCTGAGCATGCGTGCTCAGCCCAGAAAGGTGGCTGCCCATCTGCCTTCAGAAACACAGTCAACCCTCAGGCCAAAGCTACTCATCCGACACTGTTTCATTCCATCCACACCCGGGTGACCCACTTCCACATTCCCTGGAAAAATAAAAGTTCCTGCCTCTTCACATAGGGGATAAATCCCCCCCCCCGCCGCCGCTTTAAATAGGACGGAAAAGTCATTGCCAGCTTACCACAGCCCTGCCCTCCCTCCCTGGTCCATCACAGGTTCCTGAAGTTGCTGCCCTGGTACAGACCAAGAGCTACCAGGGGTTCGCTTCTGCTTTAAGACACAGAACACACAATTCACTATTTTGTGTGGAAAGTCGCTCGCTTGCTTGTGTATCGCGTTTACCTCTCTGAGCTTTCCTTTCCTCAAATGTTCACCCAAGAAGAAAATGTATTTCTATGTCTTTACATTAATTATAGATTCTATTGTCAGGGTTTAGATCCGGAATGCCCTTCATTCCCCCACAAAGACTCCAGTGGGTGGTGGCCAGGGGTGACAGAGACTCTAGGGGGTGCGACTTTGGTTAAGGAAGTAGGTCACTGTGCATATATCTTGTTCCCATCCCTCCTTCACTCTTTCCTGCTTCCTGGCCATCAAGAGGGAGGCAGCCTTCCCCTCTCACACCCACATTCTGTGATGTTCTGCTTCACCAGAGGTCCACGATAGAGTCAGAAGACCACGGACAAAACCCCAGATCAATAAACCCAACTAAACCTTTCCTCCTTCAAGGCATTTCTGTCGAACATTTTTGTCCCAGTGACCGGACACTGACGGAGACAAAAATCTAACAACAAAACTCATCTGAGGGCTTTTCAGGGATCTGAGGTTCTCTCCAGACATGATCTTGCTCAATCCTCCTTGCTCAACAGAGTCCAGATTACAGGGCAGGGGCAGGTTGTAACAAAGCAAGATATCAGCCCTCCTGGGTGCCTCACCTTCCCCCACCCACACATGCGTGCTCAGCTTGCTGCCTGCCGCGTGGATCGATAATTGGAAAAATGGAGAGGTCAGATTAGACAGGACTGAGCTAAAAGGCATACTTGTAATCTCTCAGGAGAGTTTTTAAAAATCACTTTAGCTCTGTTAACAGCTCTGGTTCGCTCTCTTAATGCCAGGCAGGAGGCATTCTCCACTACTGGAAAAGGTTGGGAAGGAATTTGATGCTTCCCAAGGAAAGGAAGGGACCCGTAGAGAAAGTCTGAGTGTGAGAGGGCTGCCATTTACGACATCCGATAAACCCAAGTGCAAGGGGAATTGAGGGAGAGTAGACAGACTCCAAACCTGTACACACACACACACACACACACACACACACACATACACACACACACGCCAAATGATACTCTGGTATATTCTTCTGCTTTAGCCAAGACTGAAAAAATATGCATATCCCTTGTGCTAGTTTCTCAAATTGAACTGTATTTAGATTTAAAAACAAAATAAAACATGAATCCACCAAGTGACTCCAAACACTAGTACACTGTTCACCACTAAGAGTTCTCCCACACAGACATCTGTATATACTCATTCCCTCATGATGCTTTACCTTTTCAAAAGAAATTTCAAAATTTCAAAAAGAAGTTTGCTGTATAGATGAGGAATAGCCCTCGCCTTCTCTTTCTCCCTAACATTATGATTCTTTTAGAAACAAAACGATTCCACGAAAATTGTGTGTGCTAGCGCTCTTGCCAAGACAACGTTCTGTTGGATCGGAAGAACCAAGAGTCTCCGAGCACAGCTTACCCACAAGCTGCCCGCTTGCTTGATTTCTGCATGCCATCCGCCCATATTCTCTGCGTTAGCTGATACGTAACTTACACGATATTAAATTCATGCCACACAGTGATACTTCATATCTTACATCGCTGGCTTTTCCTGTAGTTCTCCGAGGTGATGTAATTGCTACTCTCTGAAAGCCATCTGCCGCTCCCTGTCACTCTAATGCTGTCGGGCTGACTGATGGCTCTTCCCGGTCATTTCCGGGAATGGTAGTTTCATTTACCCTAAGGAACATCCAGGACACTAGAGTATGCTTTGCTTGAACACAGCTTCTTTGAAGATCCAGCACTGCATTGACCCTATAGTCTAGTTCCTCATGATGCTGGGGAGCAAGGCCAAGGCTTCGACACCACAGTGGAAGCTGCTGCGGTATTTCCCACAGGGCAGAGAGACTCTATTTTGCAAACTGCGCTCTTGGTACCATCATCTTCAAATTCCACCAACTGAATTTTCAGAGTGAAAGGAGTCAGGAATCAGATCTACATCAGCTTCAATAATTAGACCCTTAATATATGAGGTAATTATATCTTAGGACGAAGATTGTCTCCAAAACCACGTTGAGGGGTTATGTCAGTCTAGCTTCATCATTTTCTTCTTCAAATTAGAATAATTAACCTAGGGTTGTGCTTTCTTCTTATGAATGGAACCCCCCCGCAATGTGATTATTCTCACGCTCCTTCCCCAGACCATAAGCTTGGAGGCAGTTCTGAGCATCGTCCTGGGCCCCACCACTTTGTTTAGCATCTCCAAGCTGAAGGACCAAGGCTAGGCTTTCTGTATTTCCAGTTTGTTTCTATAAACAAATTTCAGAAGCAGAAGAGTACTATGTTTGAGCAGAACGCAGAGCAGCAACCTGGAACTTGATTGCTATTGCTATGCTATCTTTCCATAGGAATCTGTGTGTGTTGGTGTAGATGTTCAGGTGTGACTGGCTTGTGCACACGTGTGTGCATTCATGTGGAGGTCAGAGTTCAACATCAGATATTTTCCTCTATTTCCTTCCATATTTTTTGAGGAAAGGAGCTGGGGGCAGGGCCTCTCAGTGAAACTGGAGATTGCTGGTTGGTTTAGCTATACTGTCTGGCTAGGAAGTCCCAGGAATCCTGTCTTTGCCTGTCCAGCTGGAATTACAGATGCATGCCATGCCTCCACACCTGGCTTTTACATGAGCACTGGAGATTGACCTAAGGTCCTCATGGTTGCATGGCAAGCGTTTCACCAATGGAGTCACCTCCTCAGTCCTGCTTTTAGAGTTTCCAATTTTATAAACGTTTATGGAGACTTTCTTTGCATGCAAGGCACTGGAAATAAAAAAAGAAATTATGGATCTTGTCATTCCATAATAGATTCAGAGAGGAAGACACATGGTTCAAAGAGGTAACTGTGAGACCAATGTATTTGAAGAAATTTCAGAACATAAATGAGTCAGTAATATAGTCTTCAAAGAGATGAAGGTCTAGGAACCAATAGAGAACATTGATTGAATCTAGATCTTAAAGGTCAGCTGTGAGTATACTCAAAGCAATGTGAGAAAGATGTAAAGACAGGAAGATGAACGGTGGGCTCATCTAGTCATAAATGGCTCTCTAGGATTCACCCCTGTCCATGTGTTACCTTTCCTTCTCGCACACTCTCTCAGACAGAAAGCTCTTGGTGTCTCTCCTCACACAGGCTCTTCACTGACCTCTTCAAGCGCTGGTATGGTTTGGACCCCCAAGGCCTGAGAAAGGTCAGTGTGCCAGCATGTGGCACTTTGGGGAGGTGGGGCCTGGTGGAAGAGAGTGGTTATCCCATGTGCCATTGACGGGTACAATGAGACCTCACCCTCCTTTCTCTCTTTGCTTCATAAACACCATACAGTGAGCGAATTTTTACCATCACATTCTCTTGCAGCCACCACAGGCCTAAAGCCCCAAATAACCACAGCTTGAAGTCACTGAAGCTAGAGCCAAAGTATCCCTTCCTTTTTAAAAGGCTGTTTAGCTCAGATACGTTGTCACAACAACGCAAAGTGACTAACACAGAAAACTGGTACAGGGACTGGGGTTGTTGATGTCGTGGGATGTTGATGTCTTAATGTCTGATGATGATGCTCAGACGCCTTGGAGCAATTCTCATGAGAGCTCAGATCAGAACACCGTTAGGAATGCAATCCATAAGGGACATACTCGGGAGGTTCCAGGCAGAAATCAAAACTCTTGGGATTAGAGCACATCCTCATTATGATCTGTCAACCAACACGCCTGCATTTCATCAATGCTCTGAGACTCTGGGAAGCCGAGTTTAAAAGTTTCATTTACTTGGTGGGTAGATGTCAAGGTAGTATAGCTTTTTTTTTTTTGCTGTGGTGTGGGTACCGCTGGCTGCTTTTACCAAGGTTTACAACATAAACTGGGGACCAGAAAACAACTCAGAAAGATCTGTAATCTTTATAGCTGTCCGAAGAAAGAACACAGTCAAAGTTATAAAACATTCCTGAAACTGTAAGTCATACACTAAACTTTTCTTGCTAGGAAGTCAGTTCATCTCAAGCGTTTTTTTTTTTTCTTTTCTTTTTTTTATATTGTCAAATATCCAACGTAAACTTTGAAAAATCATTTAGTAATACTGTCAATAAGAAAAGATCAACATGATATTTGTACTATTGTAAAAACGCCTATAAATATAAACTAGGAAACATGGCTTAGAGAAAGGCTGGAGGCTGGGGGTGGGGGAATTAAAAAAAAACATGCAAGTGTCTTAGTCACTGTTCTATTGCTGTGAAGAGACACTGTAACCATGACAACACTTGCAAAGGAAAACATTTAACTGGGGCTGGCTTACAGTTTAGAGCTTTAGCCCATTATTATCATGGCTTGAAGCTTGGTGGCCTGCAGGCAGACATGGTGCTGGAGACGTAACTGAGGGTTTTCCCTCTGGATCCCTGGGCATCGGGAAGAGAGAGGCACTAAGACTGGCTGGAGCATTTGAAAATCTCAATGTCCACCCCCAGTGACTTACTTCCTCCAACAAGGCCACACCTACTCCAATAAGGTCATATTTCCTAATAATGCCACTCACTGGTGACCAAGCAAACAAATCTACGAGCCCACGGGGGCCATTCTTACTCAACCCACCACAGTGAATACGTGTTCTTTCCTATTTTATCAAAAGATTCTTTAAAAAAGGAAAATGTGGGTTTTTTGTTGATTAGAATTTTTCTTTGTTTTGTTGGGCAGGTTGGTTTACTTTGGAGACAGGATCTCTCTTTGTGGCTCTGGCTGTCCTGGAACTCATTCTGTAAACGAGGTTTCAAACTCACAGAGATCCTCCTGCCTCTCCCTTCCAAGTGCTGGGTTTAAAGGTGTGCACCACTACACCTGGTTTGGAAAATGTGTTTCGACTTCCACTGTTCATCCTAATTAATGGTCTAAATGACCTACGTTAAAGATGACGTACTTCAGCGTTAGGCTCAGGGTGGGATTTTCGGCAGAGTCTTATAGTGTGACAGGAAATTTGCTGACATTTGTTGCTTACTGAGGCCTCCACAGTATTTAGGTCTCATAATTCTGCCCTACTGTTTGTGTTGTTGAGAAGGTTTAAGCCTCCTTTGAGGGGCAGGAGAGACGGCTCCGCAGTTAAAAGCAGTTGTTGCTCTTCCAGAGGACCCAGGTTCAGTTCCCAGAATCCACATAGTAGCTCACAACCATCTACAACTTCATTTCTAGGGTGCCTGAAACCCCCATCTAACCCCAATGGGCACCATTCATGCAGGCAAAACATTTATAAACATAAAATAAGATAAATAAATCTAAAAGCAGAGACTCCTTTGATATGACTTGCTAGATTCTGTCTGGATCAAGTAGAAGGAATTTCCTAAAGGTCAATTTTTCATATTTTTATTTATATCTACATTCAATCTGTCAAATACAAAATAGCAAGAAGAAAAAAAAAAGAATCTATAGCCTGGGTTTTCTTTCTTTTTTTTTTTTTTAAACCCATGTGACGTCCTGGCCCTGACAATTTATAGATGACAGAACTTCACAAATAGGCTCACCTTGACAATAAAGACATCTACAGGTAAGGTTTTTTTTTTTTAAAAAAAAAACTGCCTTTGCATAGTTTTTCAAAGTAATACATTTTCTTACAGTGAAATGCTGCTCAATGACCATGATAATTACTATGGCGAACCATCACACCTATCATCCATGCTGCCTCCCAGTTTACGGAATGAATGTCTTATACTTTCCAGGCACTATTCAATAATATTCTGTAAAATAGACAGCCTTCCTCTGGGTCTACAGGTGAGGAAGAGGCCTGGAAAGAGAGATGCTCTGTATAACATCACACTGGAACACGAACTTGAAAAATGAATTGGCATCACTCCAGACCTATAAAAAATATACAGCATAAACATGGATTTATTTCATTTTCCATAATGTATGTACCTATGTATCTGTGCGTGGGTTTGTTCACACGAGTGTAGGTATTCATGGAGGCCATTAGAGGGTATCAGATCCCCTGGATCTAGAATTACAAGTGGTTGTTGGTGTGGGACAATGGTCTGTATTCTGTCAATTATATTTTAAATAAAAGCTGATTGGCCAGTAGCCAGGCAGGAAGTATAGGCAGGACAACCAGACAGGAAATAGAGGTGGGTTAAGGAGAACAGGAGAATTCTGGGAAGAAGGAAGTTCCTTCTACAGTGTGACCCAGCCGCAGAAGAAGCAAGATGTGACTGCATCACTGAAAAAGGTACTGAGCCATGTGGCTAACATAGACAAGAATAATGGGCTAATATAAGTTATAAGAGTTAATAAGAAGCCTGAGCTAATGGGCCAATCAGTTTATAACTAATGTAGATTTCTGTGTGATTTCTTTTTTTAAAAAATATTTATTTATTTATTTATTTATTTATTTATTTATTTATTTATTTATTTATTGTGTATACAATATTCTGTCTGTGTGTATGCCTGCAGGCCAGAAGAGGGCACCAGACCCCATTACAGATGGTTGTGAGCCACCATGTGGTTGCTGGGAATTGAACTCAGGACCTTTGAAAGAGCAGGCAATGCTCTTAACCTCTGAGCCATCTCTCCAGCCCCTGTGTCATTTCTTTGAGACTTAATGACTATGGGAGCTGAGCAGGACAGAAACCCCTATAACAGGTTGTGAGCCAATTAATATAGGTGATGGAATCTGTACTTGTGTTGTTTGCAAGAAAAGCAAGTGCTCTAAACCATTAAGCCATCTCTCTAACCTTTTCAGACTTTTTCCCTGTCCATACAGACCACCCTATTTATATCCATGCATAAATGCTTCCTTTGTGCCTACCTTAAGTCCAGTGATATGAATCCTGAGAAACTAAGAGAAAGGCAAGGTGAGCTACCTGCTGTGCCAAGAAGATATGATGAAGACTCAGAATAAATTTGTTTCTTGGGATAACAATTTCTCCATGAAAGACAGCTCCCACTTGCATACGGGAGTGCTGGTCTAACAGATGCTATGCTATGGGAAGCCCTGAAGGAGAAGTGCTGAGAATGACTTAAACAAGTCTTATCCTGAAAAGTGTCTCTAACCAATTTCCTCCAGAGTATCTTCCCCAAGCCCCTAGATAACAGCACTGGGTCCTGTCCCCTACAGTCCTCGTGAGAAAAGGCACAAGACATGATGGAAACAGACTTAATCAAAGTGGAAAGGTCATTTGTGAACATCTTCTGAGACCACATCTCAGGTCCCCTTTTCACTTGCCAGGAGAGAAGAAAATCTATGCTTCAAATGTTGCCAAATAACCCTACCCCATGGTGTGGCACAGGAATCACAAGAAGGGACATTCAAGTGCAGATAGGGTAGAAGTCACAGAGGTAGATCACAGGACTGTTGTGAAAGAAACACAATGAGGTCATCAGTTTTCACATCCCCAGACCCATCATTATAACCTCTGCAAGTGAGGATGCTGAACTGGCAGAGCCCCTCAGAACACGCAGGACATTATGGAGAGCGCCCCAACATGTTAAGCATGGACTGACTTGCACTGACTCGGAAGCATCCACTTCTCCCCAGCACAGGCTGCAGTTACAGCCTTCGCCTCATACAGTCTGTCCATGAAAGTGCCCATGACCAGATGCCTCTCCGGCAGAAGTCTCTGGAGTGCGCACCAGCAATTTCAAAGAGCTGCAGGCACCATTTACAGCTAGCGTGACTGCGTGTCTGCAACAAATGTCTCTCTCTGCCTCTCTGTCTCTCTCACACACACACCATCTCTCTCTCTCCCTCCCTCCTTCCTTCCCCCCCCTCTCTCTCTGCCTCTCTGCCTCTCTCTCTCTCTCTCTCTCTCTCTCTCTCTCTCTCTCTCTCTCTCTCACACACACACACACACACACACACACACACACACATCTGTCTATCTCACTAAGCCTTTCTCCTTTAAAGAAGCTATTTTTTTTTCATGTTGCCACCTGTTACAGCTCAGGGAAATGATTTAGGACTGCAGAAGGCAGAGGCCGTTCTGGTGATTATTTTCCTCACCTTGCCTTATAAGGCCGTCAGACATTCAGCTCTCTAGTAATTGCCTCTGGCTCCCTGGGATCAGCAAGGAGACAGGTGAGACATCTGTGCATCTTTGGAAAGATGCATGAAAATCCAGAGGCTTTGGCTTCAGCCAGATCACCAGGACAATGCAGGGTGGCTCTGCACACTTCCAGAACCTGTCTTTTGACTTCTACTTTGGGTCTTGCCAGAGCATTCTGTGGTCTTCCTTTGTCATCAATGACTAATATTCCCAGGGCCTGGGCTATGCTGAAGCAATTGGCTCAATCTACCTACAGCACTATACTGGGTGTCAAGAGATTCATGATTTGTTCCCTTTCTTCTTATTTTTGATTTATACAATCTTTCATTGTTTAATGTCTCTGTCTGTCTTTAGTGGTTTTTAAAGGGCTACAAGCTCCTTAAGGAATTTTTTTTGAAAATTAAAGAAAAGCAAAAGTCATTTCTTAAATGACACTACATATAGACCACTTTAAGAAAGATTTCTATGCTTTTACTTTCAATTGCTCTTCAGTTTTGCTTTTGTGAATTCTATAAATGAGAAAGAGCGCTGATCTCTACTTTGGTTGCTTTTAATTTTACATTTGTGTGCATACGCACGTCTTTGTGTATGCATGAGTGTGTATGTACATATGTACACCCACATTGTGTGTGTGTGTGTACATCATGGCACACATGTAGAGACCAGTAGACAACTTGTGGGAGTTGGCTCCCTCCTGCCACCAAGGAGTTCAAAAGTAGAACTTAGGTCATCAGGCTGAGCAGCGTACACCTTCCTCTACCCTCTGAACTCTCCCGCCCTTGCTTGTATTTCCATATTAAATACATATTAAAATAAAAGGTTGTAAAGAGGTGGCTCAGCTGGAGAGGTGGCTCAGCAATCAGGGATGCTTACTGTTCTTTCAGAAGACGCAGATTCAAGTCCCAACACCCTCATGACTGTCTGTAACTCCAGTTCCAGGGCATGTGATGCCCTCTCTGGCCTGCACAGACACCAGGCACAAACACGGTGCACAGTCACTCGTGTCGGCAAAACACCATGTATAGAAAATAAGATTTTAAAAAAATAATGTTGTAAGAGATGTTGTTCCACAGAAAGAGTCCAGGAAGGTGGGGGAAACGGAGGAAGCAAGTGAGAAGAGGAGGAGGATGTTTAAAGAAAATTTTAGATTAATCTGAAATTACAAAGAATAAATCTAGAGTCTGCTATCTCCATATGGCTTGATAAAGAACTTAGATAAAGCCTATAGACTTCCATAGGGATTCCAACATTTACCAAGTCTTGTGGCCTGTTAAGGTACTAGAGGATCCAAAATAGTACTGAGAAAATGGTTTTTACAGTTAGTTCTGAGTGGAGGCGCCACAGAGAGGAGAATAAAGAGCAGATATCCTGGGTGAAAAGGGAGAACAGGAGCTGAAGCAAAAAATGAGGTAAACTCAGTATTCAGAGAGACAGGAAAATGAGGGGCTTAAGGGTGTCGTACATCATCATGGTTGAGATTTTCCTTCCTTTGCTCTTTTTTTCTTGTTTTTTCTTTTTTGTTTGTTTTGTTTTGTTTTGGGAATTCTTAAGGAGAGACAGTATGGGTTAAGGATGACCCATGAGGGAGGCCAGTGTTTGCAGGATACTCAAGCAAATTCATGATAAGAACTATGAGGGAGGACTTGGAGGCACGGGCATGCCTGGGGGTCATGCTAGAGTATCCTTGTCATTCACTGTCGGGCAGCCAGCACTAAAGAAGTCTATCTCATAGCACAAACTGCACACACTTCTTAAACCATGGCATCCAACTTGAACACACAATGGTGCCAGGTTTTGCGAACCTGTTGTGCCCATTTATAAAGCAGAAATACCCAACAGATGCCTCAAGCCTTCTGGAGAATGTTATCTGGAGAATTCCTCATTAAAGATCTACTGAAGACTTACACACAAACAACTAGTCCATTGTCCATTCAAATTCCATGGAAAATACAAAATAACCCCACAGAAGTGTAACAGAACAGGCAGAACTGCTATAGGAAACACCAAGAACTTGCTTCTAAAAATAATTTCCAAAGGAGGCAATGACGAAGCTAACCACAGCAGGATAAACTGTTACCCGAGCAAAGGCAAGGCTAGGTGTGTGGGTGGGAACAACCGGTATATTAAGGCCCACACACAATAATTTTAGATCAGGATGAACGAAGTGGTGATCGCTATATAACCAGCTCCCTAGGGCTGCTGGCAATGTTATTCCTGGGAGGCTAACAACCTGGAAATGCTCAAGTAAAACACAGAAGACTCTTTGGAAGCTAATGGTGAACTTTTACACATTGTAACTTAGTGCATACAATGTACATTTCTTCTGCTACAAAGCATACACTGACTTAGTCTAGAAGCAGTATATAAAGGGTAACACACATAGGTCCGGAAGCAAGTGTAACCTTTTCTTTTCCCTTACAGTAGGCATCCTAACACATACTATGCAGAATTTTGCTGCGATCCAAATCTACTTTTATTGTCTTATATCAATAAGTTGTGTCTATTGCTATCTTAGCACACAATACTGCAAGAGATTAATAACCACAACAAAGCATATTTTCCCCCAAAGAAGGGTAAAAGTTAGGAATGTTGCTATCGATGTATCTAGATATTTGACAGTTTGTGATGATGTATCCCACTTTATTCTTTCTCTCCCTTCCTTTCCCCTCCCACATGGGGATTCGGGTCTTGAAAAGACATTTAAACTGCAGTATATCCTTTTGCTATATGCATATACAAACCACAGGAACATTCAGTGTATTTTCAAAACCCAGAAATGTTTAATCTCGCTGTTCCACTTCTGAACATCAATTGTCAAAAGAAGGAAAAAAATCACACGAAAGAAGATGTTTTCAGCATCCAGGTATTTACTGGGTATTTATAATAGTTGAAGGTGCAAGCCTGGGAATGGGAAATGATTAAGCAGCATATTATAATCCCACATGACATACTGTTCCACATGACGAATACAGCAGAGGGTAGCAAGCCAAAGACGGGAGGGCGCTGAGACAAGTTAACAGGAAAGTCTCATAGACTATTACAGTGTTATAAAGATGCAAGTTGCAGTTATTATTGTAAAATTCATTATAAATAGTCTATGAACAAAACGGATTTGGTTATGAGGGCTCAGAAAACACATCACATCCTATTTGCCTTGCTGACCAGAGAACCTGGAATATGCTGTGAGACAGCGGGAAAACAGAGCCCCGTACATCTGAAAGGTTTAAAATAGGAGTGGATGGAGTCACCTTGGGTCATCATGACATCTTTTTTTATTTTGGACTTTTATTCTAACTTTAAATGTTATTTGAATTTTTGCCTGAGACAGCATGTGAGACGTCCTGAGCCCGGCTAGGAGTATTATTTATAAGGTGGTTGGATTTGTGGGTGGTGTCTTAAGACATCCACTGAATGGTGAGCGGGGTCATAGCAAAGAGAGAGACCAGGATGAGAGGATGCTGTGAAGAAACGCAGCCAGCTCCCCCTTCCAGAGCAAAAGCAACCTTTCCTGCCTTCTGTACACAGCCTTAGCAGTAGAAAGAGGGGGGGGGGGTGAGTACCCTACACTGATCTAGTTTGTGGAATAAAGAGTAAAATCAGTGACTGAGACAAAGTCCCGAAGCCACAGCCAAGTAAGTGTAGAGCAGCTGCCAAGGCAGAGATTTTCCTTCTCAAAATGCAGAAAATTAATTGTTAGCACTGATGAATATTCAATAGGAATCCACTGTCTAAAGATATCTCAGTAATAGAGTTGGGGAAGCAAGCATTTTCCTGATATAAAAATGCTTCATGCAAAACACCAGGCAAGCAAGACACTGGCGTCGTCTAACTGCCATGCATGCTAATTTGGAACAGTGGAAACTCACATACCCTCCCTTAGCAGTCACATCTGTAAAATGGGGCAAAATGCCATCTCTGGCTCTAACTATTCATTTGTTAACAGGACTCTCTAGTGTTTCACGTGAATTCTACCAGGCTGAGAGTTAGCGAAGAAGGGTAGAACAAGGGTTGCCAGGGTGACCCAGTGGGTACAGCACACTATGGTTGACGCGAATCTGGCCTTACTTCAAGCTTCACATTAACTATATGGCAAAGGAGTAAAATCAAATCCTGAAATAGGACCATTGATTTTTTTCTTGGATGTTACTCCCCTTCTCCAGATTTTCACAGCCTTGGAAGGCAGATACAAGTACTGCTTGTGTTTTATTGGATCTAATTACAGGGTAAATGAAACAAGAGACTAATATGTTGTTCTTTCTTAACCTTCCATCTTTTCTTCTTGTTGTTTATGAGGCAGGGTTTCTCTGTGTAACAGCCCTGGCTGTCCTGGAACTCACCTCATAGACCAGGCTGGCCTCGAACTCACAGGGTTCGACTGCCTCTGTCTCCTGAGTGCTGGGATTAAAGGTGTGAGCCTCCACCACTCAGCTTCTAGCCTTCCATTTTAAAAGCTGCTCTTGACTAGGGACAGTTTGTCTTTCTTTGAGTTGCTTGCTAAGGCAACGTGTATAAGAGTCACATATGACTTGCCCGACTTACTCAGCATCCCCATATGCCACAAACAAGAACATTTCCACCCAAAAAGGGAAGAGAATTTGTAATGACTTTTCCAGTACTAAGCAGTGTGGCAGACTGAGTAATGACACCCAAGGATGTCCACATTCCTAATCACCAGAGCTTGTGATTAGAACATGGCCATAGGCACTTCAAAGATAGGACTATGAAAAGAGATGAACTTGGGCTGTTGTCCGGTACCAAAGTAGTCACAAGGGTCCCTCTAAGAAGGACACAGGGATGTTGGAATGACAGGAGATGTGATGGGGAAACAGCAGCCAGAGTGGTGTCCTTGCTGGATTAGTGTAGTGCTCTGTGCCAGGAATGCTAGGGTCTCCACATGCTGGAAAGGGCAAGGAATGGGTGCCCCCTTGAGCTCCAGAAGGAATACAGACCCGATGGCACCTTGAGTTTAGTTTCAAAGACCGGTTTTCAGACTTTTGACCTCCAGCATTCCACACTTTCCGTGTCATAAGCCACTGTCTTTGGTAACAGGAAACTAATCCAAATGTGACCCTGGAATAGCCACAGTCTCTAAAGCAGAAGTCAGAGTGAGTTTCCAGTTCAGGTAAGCAGACACTAAATATTCAGAACAACAGTCTGCACCATTAGATTCACCGCGTGAGGAAGCTTAACCTTCCAATCAAATTCTCTGTGATCTCCGTGAAATATTCCTTCAACAGCTCTTAACTGTGAGGTTCATCAGTGTGACTGGAGGCAAACCAGCGTTTTGAAGGGCCAGCATATTCACTGTGTTCAGTGAATTTGCTGTTGGAGAACCAGCCACGCTCTCCACAGGTGACTTAGCAAAGTGGCAAGAGTCGGGTCAGAAGCCTCGGTAGGGAAAAATGCTCACCTAGGGCAGTAGAGAGGCAGGCGAGGTGCAGCTGTCAGAGCGGGCCTAACTGAGAACTTAAATACCCAGCACCCTGGTCCTTTATGGGTAGACTGAACAAGATAAGAGTATGAGGAAGCTGGGCATGAGGGGCAACTGCCTGCAATTCCAGCACGTGGGAGATGTAAACAAAAGGAGGAGAAATTCAAGGCCAGCATAGGCTTCATGAAGCCATTTCAAAACATAAAAGAAAAGAGCACAGGGATTGTGTGAAGCACCTCTGGGGAAGGGCACTTTCCAGAACTTTCTAGAATGAAATCTGGGGATAGAATCATAGTCTTAAGCCTATTCATAAGTTTAAAAGAAACCAACATAAGTACTCTGTTTCAAAACCAACTCAGATACCAAGTCACCTACAAGGCACAACTCAAACAAAACAAACTAACAAAAAAACTCGGATTAGGGAGTTAGAGCGTCTGAGTTCTCATTTCTTCATTAGTTGTTTGTGTCACACCAGACAAATGAATCATTATCTCTTAAGTTTGATTTCCTTGTCTTAAAAAATGTATATGACAGCTTTTTACCATATCCATTTGAGGATTAGGATATATCACAGGTTCAAAGAATCAGCATCCCATTGAAAACTCAATAAATGTCAGCAATTGCGGCCAACTTTCCTTTCCAGCATCCTTCAGGTTGTGCTTTTCCAATGTATTCCCACAGCGGCTGCTCTAGTTTCTTTGCTGTGATAAACATCATGGCCAAAAGCAACTTGGGAAGCACAGGGAAGCCAACACAGGAGCTCAAGGCAGGATCTTGAAGCAAAACAAAAATGGAGAAGCATCACTTCTTGGTTTGTTCTGGCTGACTTGCTCAGTTGGCTTTCCTGTGAAACCCGGGTCCATCGGCCTAGGGATGGTGCTGCCCACAATGGATTGGGCCTTTCTACATCAACTAACAATTTAAAAATGCCTCACAGATATGATCACAGACCAGTCTGATTCAGTTAACTTCTGAGTTGAGGTTTCTTCTTCCCAGGTGACTCAAGGTTTGTATCACGTTGAGAACTGAAACTATAACAGTAGGCAATGTATATCTCTGTCTTCATTTCACTTTATTAAAATTACAGATAATGGGGGAGGAGGTAGAATAGGGGTATTATGAGTTCAAGGCCAGCCTGGATTACATAGTGAGACCCTGTAATAAATAAATAAATAAACAAATAAATAAAATTATAGACTATGCGAATACGAAGCCTTCAAAGGCAGAGGCAGTTACATTCACTGTCTTATGCTTAGTGTCTAGCACAGTGTGGCTGTTTGGGGTTCTTTTTCCCAAGATGTTTATAAACTGATCTGACTTATGAGTTAAGGATCTGAGTCACCAGCCATCATCTGTAACTCCAGGATTTTTTTCTTTACAACTGTGACCCATTAGTTGATAAAATAAAATGAGTCACAATCAACGATCAGCATTGATTTTCTAAAGAAATAACATAGGAAATATCTGAGTATAAAACCATGGTAAGGTTAGGTATTGTGACATGGAGCTTTGCGAGTGGGTTTGATTGCATTGTACATGTATTTCATATTGTGGGTCTGGGCTTATTAATAGTGTAGCTATCCACCTTGGCAGCAATCAGCGTTTTCTGATGTCTTGAGGACTAGTGAGGAAAAGCGTTTCTCACCGTATCCCCTCTGGATACCTTGTTTTTAGAAACCTCCTTTGAAACCTCTTATAAAACAATTTGGTAGTATTCCTAAAGCTGAACACGCGGCTCCTGCTGCCCAGTGATCCTGCTTCTACTTGTTTACCCAGTAAACATATGCACACACATTCGCAAATGGAACGTACAAAATGTTTATGACAACACCATCTTGCTAGCCCAAACTTGATAGTCCCCAAATAAACCGATGTTAACATACAATAGAATCTTAGAAGAAAGAATAGATCAGTCACAACTGTTAGGAGTGTTAAAGAAGCCCAAAGGAATAAGAATACATGAAAAAAGCCGCAGAAAAGCTCATGCCTAACTCGATTTACATGAAATTTAAGACTAGGTAAAACTAAACCGTGTGGTGGTACCGCGAGCCTTTAATCCCAGCAGAGGCAGGGAGATCTCTGTGAGTTCAAGGCCAACCGGCTCTACAGAGCAAATTTCAGGGCAGTCAGGGCTACACAGAGAAACTATGTCGCAGACAATCAAAACCAAACCAAACCAAAACAAACAAATGAACAAACAAACAAAAAACCTAGCTAGAACTAAGCTGTGGTGCTAAAGTTGGGGCAACCATAACCTAGGAGGCATAAGTAAGTCAGACTTCAGAAGTGCAGGCATGGTTCTTGATCTGCTGCCCATCGCATTCACACATTGTTTGTGACTTGTGAGACCTTGACACAATTACTTTGTGTGTGTGCATAATTGTGTAGGTGTGAATGCACATATATCTGTATGTCAGAAGACAGTCTGGGGTGTCATTCTTCAGGTGCTGCACACAGACACATACACACACACACACAGAGCAGGTCTTTTACTGGTCTATACGTTGTTCCAAAGGTCATACGTAGCTGCCTTTTTTTTTTTTTTAATGTAGGTCCTGGGGAAAATTCTCAGGTCCTCATCCTTGCAAGATTAATACTTCCTTTTTTTGATTGGGTTGTTTCCCTAGCTCCACAGTGACTTGTTTTTTAAGATGTGAGAAACACTGACAGAAGACAACAGTCCCTGATACGCTCACTCTCCTCCCCATCAGGTACTCCTGACCTTTGCCTGAATACAGCCAGGGTCAGTAATCTTCCCGGATCGGGCAACCCAATGTTTCAAGAGTGTTTCCTGCCGTGGAACCACACCTTGCCTCTTTGAAACTTGCTCCATCCATCAGTTGTTCCTCCTTTTAGGAGATTCTAAACTCATCTAATCCCCTACCACCAACTGCTCGTCAGATCTTTGAATAGTGCTGGCCTACCCTCCCTCTCTCCAGACTTAAGAGTCCCAGGTCTCTTGGCCAACCCTCAAAGCATGGCTTTGAGCCCCACCCTGTCTGTTGTCTGCGCTTCTTTTTAAAATCCCATGAAGCCCCAAACAGAGGACAGTTTTCTAGGAGAAGAGACAATAAAGGATGATTGACCTTCCACGTGGAGAAAGTTCACTTCCTCCATCAATGCACCCTGTGTGCAATTCATTCTTTCTTCAAAATTCACCACAAACTGTTCACTCTGTTGAGATGAACAATCAACTGAAAACCCCCATTTTTTTGTATGATTACTGTTGAACCCCAGTTCATTTTCTGTGTTTGTAGTTTTCACTGTCTAAGGAGTCAGAATAGTCTTGTGGTCCCATGCAAATACCCCCAAAGCTAAAGTCTGGTGATAAAGAACCTCTCTGGGTCCAGGTGGTGGTGGCTCATACCTTTAATCCCAGCACTCAGGAGGCAGAGGCAGATGGATCTCCATGAGTTCCAGGCCAACTTGGTCTACAAGAGCTAGTCCCAGGACAGCTAGGACTGTTACACAGAAAAATTCTGTCTCGAAAAACAAAAACAAACAAGCAAAAAAACCTATCTGGAATACAGCCCTCACGAACCCAGAAACTCCTGGTCAAAAACAAACATACAAACAAACAAACAAACAACAAAAAAACCCCAAAAAACAAAAACCCAACAGGGTCTCTAATCCTTATCAGTCACTTGAAGGAGCTTCATTTTAAAGAATATTTAGAGAATGGTGGGATGTGGAGAAAACAGTATTCCACCATCATCCCAGCAACCTGACCTACCCCAGACTCACCCTGGCCTCGGCCTGGGCAGTGGAGGATGCCCAGAGCCTTTTCCTTTCCTCGCCCACAGTGAGCTCAGACAGGAGGCTCTGGAGATGAGCCATACTGGCCTCCTTGAGTTGCTGGCATGTGGCTAGTGCAGGGTGAGGTGGATGGAGGTAGAAAACGTGGCAGGGTAAGAACGGACCTGACACGTTAAAAGTACCGGAAACTAAAGGTGTCCTGGGGGAAGCCTGCTGGAGTGAGTCTCTAGAAAAAACCCTCCCAATTCAGGACAAGATAAGCGGACTCAGGGCTGCAGAAAAACTTCCAGGCAACCCCGGGGCGGTTTTGACGTCAGGAATAGGTGGAAAGGAGAGTCACCGAGCTAGGGACACGCCAGAGAGCAGAGCGCATGCTGGAGGCTGGGAGAGGTGGCCTGGGAACCAGGGAGGTGATCGGACAGAAAAGGGAGCTTTCGCAATCAGACAGAAAAGAGAGCTTTCAGAGGACTCTAATGGTGAGGGGCGGCAAAGGGAGGGAACAGGGCAGGGACCTAAAGTCCACAGGCGGCGATGAAGAAGCCGCTCCCTACCTGGCCCAGGTCTGCTCCATGTTCCAGGCGCTCTCCTCGCTCTCGGGGCGCTGCTCACCCGGGGGTGGCCACAGCCCGGGAAGATACCAAGCCTTGCCCAGGAGTCGCCAGCGCAAAAAGCCTGAGTCTCTTCCTCCTCCCCAGCTCCTCTTGGCGCCGGCGGAGGACAGAGATCTGTTCTCTGCTTTTTGGAGAGAGCGTGAACAGATCGGCCCCGGCCGCGCCCTCGGCTAACGGTGCGCCCGGCACAAGGCAGGGACTGTTCTCGGGAGGTGGCTGGACGCTGCTGCTGCGGCCGAGCCCAGGCCGCGGGCGCACTCGCTCCCAGGCTGAGACGCGACTGGCTGGCACGAGCTGATCCGCACCAGCTGAGCTGTCAACCGCGAGTGAGCGGAGGCGGGGCTCCCTGCAACCCAGGACCCGCCCAGGTGACACGCCGAGGCACACACCCTCCGGCCTCCACCGCCTCTCTTGCAGATTCGGAGGAATGATGGCCTCCGAAGTAGTCTTCGATGACCCTCGTCCTACCCTCTGTTCCCTCTCTCATCCCAGTTAGAGGCTTTGGACAAAACCAGCCAACTGCAAGGGAGCACCTTGGAAAAGGTGGTCTTCCCCTGCGCCTGCGTCACCCACCCACAGGTAACCTCCGAGCCAGAGATGGAGTCTAGGAGAGAAATTCAGATGTGCCTTCTAGAGCGGCAAAAGAAACAGGTGATTTGAGATGTGAGAGATGAGACATGTTTTAGCTTCACCAGTCATCTATGGGCAGAAACTTGATCAGAAAGCAACCCTCCTAATCAAACCGTGTAGCCTTTTTAGCTGCCCCCATTTCAATAAACCCCCTGTTTTGCACTATTCTGCCTCCTTGCTTTTTAGTTCCCACAGCAACCGGGCTCTACCAGAAGTTCCCAGGATGCAGAGGGCTCCTGAACATCCCAGCATGCTCCGAACGCCTTCGGAAACTTCAGAGGGGTCCTCAGGATGTGGACTCTTTACCGTGGCTGTTCTGAGATCACACAGAAAGCCTTTGCTTCCAAGGAGGGGGCTGCCCAGACCCTGTGCATCTACGTCTGTACCAATGTTTAAACAGACATACTGTAATTAGAGGGCTTGCCTCCTGGAGCTCCCTTTTAACTCTGAAATAAACCTTTTTATTAAGCCACATGCTCACTGTTATCATTAGCTTTACCGCTGGCCTTTTAATTTCAAAAAATTTTATAACACCTGCATTTGGTGATGTCAATTTAGTTTGTGGATGGCACATTTGAGAATAAGAAAGCTTGGCTTTGCTCAGGCTCTGATAAGGCCACTAGCGTGGCCCAGAGCTATGCTCTCTAAATTTCCAAAGATAGATAGACAAGGCTTTTTCTAGAAGGAATCCATTCTTTCAGGAAGTCCTGCAGTTAGACTCAGGGGAGAGACCGGGCATAGGTGAGTGCTGGTGGAACTGCCAAGAGCCTGTGTTGTGGCAGGAAATCGCCCACACCTCCAGGGCCTTGGATTAGTTCTCATCACCAATAGGAAGCCTGGAAGGGAAGGACCTCGTAACATACACTGGGGTTCAGAGGAACCGGTCGAAAATGCTCTTAGTTCAGAATCTCCCCATCCCAACGCTCAGTTTACAGCGAAAACCACACTGCTCTTGAGATTAGAATCTTTTCTCCCCTTCTGTCCATTTAAAATGTTACCAGGAGGAGACAAAATTAAGGTCCAGTTTGACACTAGGCAAGACCCACAAGCCACCTGTCTTGAAAAGAATCTACTGTTGCCTCGCGGGAGGGGCAGGGAGCTCAGGTTTCCATCCCTCCTAACAAAGTTGATGCTATATTTAGTTGTGTCTGAAATCAAATTATGGGCTGTTGAGTTGTGGAGAGAGATTCTGTCTACAGCCAGACGTGCACCGCTTCAGCAGAGAGACATGCTAGCTAGGTGAATGGTGGCCTCCAGGAAGCCAGGCTGAACAAATAGGCTTGTGAGCTTTTGAAAGGGCTTCTTTTCAGCCACCACAAAAATGTATAACGTATTTATTCCCTACCATTCAGAAGTTACAGAAAACTATGTAGAAAATAGAATAACTCTTAACACCTAGTGATAGTCGATGTTTGAAGCTTATGAATCTCTTCCGGGTCTTTTAAAAATGGACTTTCAATGCAAGTATGAGCTCACTTATACACATAAATGGTTTCGTGAGGAAAGAGACCTATTTGGCATCTAAACACTTTCATATGCATGGTTAAACACAACCTTTTCTTAAATTTCAAAAGGAAAGCACTCGTCTAAATAGCACCAATTCAGCAGAAATACTTATGTTTCACCAGGTTTCTTTTAGTCATGTTTGGTTGGTGCATATGTATATAGCCGCAGTTACAGCTTAGATCTACATAGCCAATCTCCCCTTTCCACTTGCTAGATATTTGTTCATGTTTTCAGGAACTGTTCATATTTATACTCCGATGATTATGCTATATCTTAATATATGCTTTAATAGATCAAAATCAGTAACCTACTTAATATTATTTTGTTTACTAGGCATGCCATTTCTAATATTAGTGTCAAATAATACTTTAGTGAACTTCTTTCTGCCTCTATTCTGTCATTCTCTAATTCTGCTATATTTTGAATGTATGGGTCCCCCTCTTATATTGGAACATAAGGAGTGAGCCTAAGAGTGGTCTTCAGAGAAAAATTAAGGTACGAGTGTTATATTCTCAAGAACTGGATTGCTATTCTTATAAAAAGAGGTTGACGAAAGTGCCCTGGTCTCTTTTGCCCTCTGTCTCGCTCACCATGTCAGGATATAGCCCGTGTTCTGTCAGAAGGACATACAAAATAGGGACCATCTTGACAGCAGAGAACCAGCCTTCACCACACAATGAATCTTAACCAGTTTCCAAAACTGTGAGAAACACAGTTCTATTATTTATAAATGATGAAGTCAAGGTGTTTTGTTATAACAACAGGAACAGACTAAGACAAATTATTTTTTGAGATAACTAAATCATAATACTTTTGGGGTAGAATGAGCCCAACTTTATCATCTTACATAGCAGTAAGATTTATCATTATTTTGATATAACAGAGAAATAATCTGATAGTTATAAGACGGTTTGGGTCTCTGTTACTACTTAGTATATATAATCTAATGGCATCTCTTTTTCTTTACATTTATTATAATGCTAATTAATAAGTCTTATTAATTAACTAATCAATCAATCAATTAAGCTTACTTGTTGGGAAGCATTATCCAGTCTACAGGACATCCCTCTGAGGTGAGTCACTGTGTGTCAATCATCTTCCTACTGAAACAGTGCGGCTAGGCACAGACCTCAGGGCTCTGGTGTCTGCAGGCTTTGCACTCAGGGACCTGAAGGGTAGTGGCTGAAGGGTAGTTGGGTTGACTGCGGGCTGTCTGCTCCACAGACCTCTTGTTCCGGGACCCATATGGAAGAAACAGCATCTGCCTGAGGAACATTCGTCTCTGGCAATGTGAGGCAGAGAGGGTTGATTGACACTCATGATGTCCCTTACGTCTCTGTTCAGAACTGGCACACTGTTCCTTCTGCCATGTTCCACAAAATAAGTCAGATGGTTAAGTCCAAAGTCACTAGTGGAGAAATCCCACCGTCGATGCACGAGTGCAGGAGTGGAGGGTAGGTATCTGTGTGACTCTAATATATCCTGCTGGTCACTAAGTAGTGGTCCCACAGTTTTTGTCAATTTTTCCCCAGGATATACAGGCTAGCTTTTACCATTCCTCACCCCCATTTAAAATTAACTGTGGAATTTAGTAAAGGAGACATCACTCGCTTTGGCCTTGAAAATATGAGGGGCACTCATCATTTCTAAGTAGAGTGTAGACGCTAAGAATCAGAATATAATTAGCCTTAGCTGTTTTCCACCGCCGTATTAATATTGGAAGAGCAATTGTGCTGAGCCAAGGTTTCCACCAGCCCAGGTCTCCGAGGGACTGTAATGATTGGGGCCTCTCTGCTTACCTACATTGAAATAAGGTAAAAAATACATCACAAAAATTAAGTTCCTGAGGGACTGGAGTTGGCTCCGGGGTTAAGAGCACTTGTTCCTCTTGCAGAGGACCCAAGTTCAATTCCTAACACCCACATGGTGGCTCACAACAGTCAGTAACTCTAGTCCCAGGGGATCCAACACCCTTCTCTGATCTCACGTGCTGCACAGGTTTTATGCGCAGGCAAAACACTCATGCACATAAGATAACTAAAATAAATAGATCTAATTATTTTCAATAATTGTTTTTTTAAAAAATAAATATTTAAGTTGCTGATACTTGGGGACTTTTCTGCAGCAGAGCCTGGCCTGTTCTGGTCCTCTGTCACTCCCATTTTGAGACCGAGATCCTTTTATCAGTATTGCACATCGCCCTTATTATAAATCTGCTCCAAGTTTTCTGTATGAGACCAGAGGTAAACTGTATTGATGATGTTGATTGATTCAGTCAGATATGGTGCTCTTTCTTGGGTGCAAAGCTTAGCTGGTTGAACTGACTTTAAACCTTTCCAATCATTTCCAAACACCCAGCGGTACCTTCCCTTCCCTTCAGTTTGGTCCCGACTTTCTTCCCTCCATTTGACTTTGCGTGAAGGGAACTAATGATCTTGATGTGGAAGGCTGTGTGACTTAAATGTAGTAATAAAACAGCCACGGCGAACATACTGTATCAGGCTTTCTTCTAAACTAGCTCCTCTTGTAGATACGCTAACTTTATAGGTAGACTCTAGTTAGCTCTATTTTATAAATGTTTATGTGGAACCCGGGGAGATAGAGTATATTATCTAGTAACAACATTGATAGTTGAGATAGGACACAAGTAAGTTTAGTTCTAGAATGTCATGCCTGCCCATTATGTGTGACACTGCCCAGATTTTGACACCTAGCATTTTCTGCACGCTTAGATAGGAGGACAATACATCTAAGAATCCATCACGTCACTGATCACCGTGGATGCACACCTAGTTGGGAGGACAATGCACCTAAACATCCATCACATCACTGATCTCTGTGGTTCATTCCACCGACTGTGATTAGTCAACAGGTATCCTCCTGGTCCCTCACAGTGCCCTGCCCATCTCTCTAACTCTGCATTAAGATAAATAGCCTTTTGGGGCAGAGTAAATTGTCCAAGACCAAGGAGGACACAGTTTCCTTGATACTTTTCCCATTGAAAGGTAGACTATAATTTTTCACTCTTTAACTTACATTAGCTTGAGGAACTTGCTTGAATAATAGAATTCTGTTAAGACATCTAACTGTCAATGATAGGTCAATAAGAAGCCTCCCAGATAAGAAATCAAACAACGTGACGAGGCCGGAGACTATGAACAGAACAGAGGTTTAGTGGAGCCTAGGAACCAGCAGCCCTCATTCAATGCCACCATCAACTGGACGAAACCAAACAATCGCCCGTGTGGCCGTGATGGGGGTACACCTGTCCTCTGACCTTACTAGATCTATTGATCACCACTAACCATGATATAAGAAAACACCTACTGTTAAGCATGTGAATGTGAGAGTATTTTGCTAAATAATAATAAATAATTGGAATTAAACTTAATATCTAGAAGTGAGGTGTTGTGATTGGGCAGGGACTGTAATCGAGGGCAGCAGGTGTCAGCAGGCCTCGGGGGAAGGACCCTGAGGAGCCTGAGGGAGAGCCCCGAGGGCACTGAAGAAACTACTGCATAAAACTGGGTGGGGAAAACCTGCACTACATATTTGCAGAAAGAGTATATAAATCAATGTAGAAAACAGAAAAGAGCCAGGCGGTGTGGTGGTGCACACCTTTAGGAGGCAGAGGCAGGCGGATCTCTGTGAGATTTAGGCCAACCTGGTCTACAGAGTGAGTTCCAGGACAGGATCCAAAGCAACAGAGAAACCCTGTCTCAAAAATCAAAAAACAAGAAAAGAGAGAGAGAGAGATAGAGAGAGCAGTGAAAGAAAGCAGAGAGAGAGAGAGAGAGAGAGAGAGAGAGAGAGAGAGAGAGAGAGAGAGAGAGAGAATGTAATGAGGATGGTCAGATAGAGTTTCAAAAATGCTTCCCAGGCTTCTCTAGCCACTCACTGACAGGCTTTTACCAGTCATATTATGATAAAATGTGTACAAAAAAGGCCAGTATTTTAAAAAGAGTAATTCAGCTTTTTCTTTTGTTTTTGGAGACAGATCTCCCTTTATGGCTTCAAACTCCCCATATATAAGCAGGAGCCACCATGGCTGGACCATTCAATTTTTTAAGCAGAATTTAGAGGCGTGTGAAGAGCCAGGTTTGTTAGATTAAAAAAAAAAAACAAAAACAAAAAAACCAATTGCTTCTCATCTCAAAATGAGAAGTAGTTTCAGCCAAGCAGTGGTGGCGCACGTCTTTAGTCCCAGCACTCAGGAGGCAGAGGCAGGTGAATCTCTGTGAGATCAAAGCCAGCCTGGTCTACAGAGTGAGTTTCAAGACAGCCAGAGATACCCAGAGGGATACCACTCCTCCTTCCCCCAAAAGAAGTGTCTTAAAAGCAAAAATCAAATCTAAGATGTGATTGTTAGACCCATGGAGACTTCCAAAAATACGTAAGGAAGAACCTCATGTGGTCTTCCATTTAAATAAACGGCATTCAAGAATCTTCAGTGTGGGCCTCTCCACTGTACAAAGAAGCTTCTAAAAACCTAGTGGGTCCATTTTCCCACATCAGACGTGGGGGCAGACCAACCGAGTAAAAAAGAGCATTTTGGGAAAGAAATGTGGGTGTGGCTTTTGCCAAGTGGAGATAATTATAAATTAATTTATAAGATTACCCTTCCAGCTCTTCAGGGAGTGGGATCAGTGTGGATGGAAAGGGATTAGGATGGCCCAAGAATCAAAGGAAGCATTCACTGTACAGTACACGGCTAGTAGACTATGTCATCGTCAGATCTAGACTGTCTCCCCAGGGGGCTGGAGAGATGGCTGCTCTGGCTGCACCAGGCTGAGCCCCAGCACCCACATGGCGGCTCACAATGGTCTGTAACTCCAGTACTAGCATATCTGGCACCCTCTTTTGGCCTCCATGGCCACCAGGCACACAAGGCACAGACACACACAGGCAAATCACCCATACAGACAAAAGCAATCAACAATTTCAGCAAAGAAATAACGGCAGGATAAAAGTCTGTGTGTTCCGTGCACACAGTTTTAGCCCTAACCATTCTGATAAAGCCAGCTGGATCTGAGGACGCGAAACCTGCATAGACAGAGAGACACGCACGTATAAACTCTCACACGGGGAAATCTCGTCTACTGGAGTTGGTCAGTTCAAGGCTGCTACATGTTTTATGGGCCCCCGAAGGGACCCAATGGGGAGAACTCTGACCTGGAAGAATGCACCCAAGTAACATGGGGGGAAATGGTTGGCTCTGCAGGAGTGGAAAGAACGGCCCAGCCCAGCAGTAGCTGAAGCAGGGCTTGGGTGAAGGGTGTGTGCTCAGAAGACCGCACAGCAGGTGGCGGGGCAGCTGTGCCCAGAGCTGCAGAACTCAAGGCCAGGAGCAGTTTCAGAAAAGGAAAAACAACCTTGGGGATTAAAGAGAGAGGAGCCTTTTAAAGGGACTTGTGTTTTCCACGAAGAAGAGGTAGTCCGGAGGTAGCTGATATTGATGGGACTTCGAGTTATTCCCACAAGCTCATACAGTTTAAGGACAGTTTAGTTACCTAAGTGGCTTCGAGTCCATGTGAGTCCAGTCAACAGCAGGGCTTGTGCTGTGCCCTGGGTGTGGGATGGAAAGGTGGTGTGGAAAGTCACACACGATTCCTTAAGTCACACCACAGGTCCACTACACGCAGTTAAAAATACAACACGCAAAGAAGAGGAGAGCCCTGAACTGAAGCAGACTTTTAGAAAGAAGACGGCCTGGCCCAGGCAGTGATGGCACACTCCTTTAATTGCCCAAGAGGATCCTCATGATTTGGTAACCGCCTGGTCTACGTGACAAGTCCTAGGCAAGCCAGAGCTCCTGAGTGAGCCCCTGTCTCTAAAAGCAAAAGCAAAACGATAAATAAATAAATGCAAATAAGCGTCCTAACAGGAATTTCTCATGGGAACCAGGAAGGAAAATTAGAAAAAATAATTCCTCGCTCACTCAAATGCATTGTGGGTGTATGGTGTCCATGCTGTGTTCCACGACCCAGATGAAGAAATGGAAGGAGACCTAACAGAATTCTAGAGAGAAAAAAGAAGTCTTAGATCTTAAA
Organism: Myodes glareolus; assembly: GCF_982192425.1. NCBI lineage: Eukaryota > Metazoa > Chordata > Mammalia > Rodentia > Cricetidae > Myodes > Myodes glareolus. The sequence continues at coordinate 59,350,856 of NC_142042.1, read as the reverse complement.
CATCTCCCAAGGCCTATGTGTTAGAGGCAAGACCCTCAGAGTGGTACTATGTAGAAGTGGTCGGATTCCTAAAAGGTGAGGCCTGGAGAAAGGGGATTCTAGGATCTTAGTATTTTTTATTAAAAATTATTTATTATTTGTATGTTTTTCCTCTACGTATGATTGTATGTGAACCACATACATGCAGTGACTGCAGATCTCCTGGAAGTGGCGTTACAGAAAAAAGAAGATAACCAAGGATAAATATAATTTTCACAAATTTAATATTGAAAATTCATAGCTTTTGTTCAAAAATTATCAGCTTGTTTTGATTGGTCCACATTTATCAAAACAGCACATTTTATTTCAGAAACTAGCACAATCATCAGCTAATTTTTGTTGTTGTTGTTGCTGTTATTGTTGCTTTTTTGTTTTTTGAGACAAGGTTTCTCTGTGTGTAGCCCTGGCTGTCCTGGAACTTAAGTCTGTAGACCAGGCTGGCCTCAAACTCAGAAATCTATCTGCCTCTGCCTCTGCCTCCTGAGTGCTAGGATTAAAGGTGTGCGCCATCACGCCCAGCTTACTTTTTTTTTTTAACTAAGAAAATGGTTGGACAAAGTTTGTTATCACTAGTAAAAGGAAAGTCTCCTCTCTCCTGAGGGACTACAGAGGGTCCCACTTACTTGGAAGGGCAGGACAGCACAGCCAGTGTCACAGGGCTGCTAGTTTGGCTAGGCTATTTACAGAGTCTGTATATTTTAGAAAATAAGGTTCATGACAATAAACAGCGGACGGGTTACTGCAAGAGTAAAACAAGTTTATCTATAGCGAATATTTAATTCATTGCCTGGTATGTTTTAAAAATTCAATAAATCATGGCCTTTTTAAAAATTGATGCTTGCATACCACAGATGATTCCTTGACTCTACAATAGCAGTTATGAATTAATTTTGTTCTACAAAGTGCTCTCGAGGCCTAGGCCAATGATCCCAAATCTCAGCTTTCTGCCTTATCATAAGACAGCATTCTGAAATTGAATAAGCAACTTCCCTAACTTCTTTCTTGCTCTGTGTTTCAGGAGTGTGTGTGTGCACACACATGTGTATTCATAACCACCCCCTTCGTTGGCTAGCCTTGTCTGTCAGCTGTAACAAAAACCTCAAAGAAGGAAACTATGAACAAGGCTTCAGACAGCTGGTGGTAATTTACTCATGAACGGCCCGCCCAGCCTTTCAACACCCAGTGTTTATGTGCGTCCGATGTTGGGGGAGGGGAACTCATGCAAGAAATGCAGTATGCAAATTTCTCAGAGGGGTTTTGGAAGGGAGAAAAGGCTTGGGTGGATTCTGTGTAATTCTCATTTTTTTTAAAAATTTTAGATAATGAACCTTAAAAACTGTGCAGGCAATTAGTAGGGTTAATAAATACATTTCTGGAAACAGAAACAATACTGACATAAATTCCTAAAAGCTTCCAAGCATTCTTGACAATCCACCATCATTAAAACCCAAGTCATTTCCTAGGATGGGGCAAGTTGCTCTAGGAGCAGACACCATCCAGGATTAGCTTGGGACCCACAAGGAGAAGTAAGCGGAATGGCAAAACCTTGTTTAAAGCTGAGACTGGATTTTTGAATTATAAAAAAGTTTGCTAAGGACAATATAGTTTATGTCCACCCTTGGTCCTTGCCTTTGAACGTAGCCATCTACTACCTTATCTCTGAAGACAGCCAGATATAGTGGTATATTATTTGTGTTTTAATAAATAAAGCTTGCCTGAAGATCAGAAAAGCAAAACAGCTAGCCACTAACTCTTACCTCCATCTCAAACCGAAATGGCCATCCTGCCTCCTTGAATCCTCAGAAAGAGACTGAGTGCAAAACCTGTCTCCTCATTGTCATATATTCCTCTCTAGTGCTAGGGTTAAAGGAGTGCATCACCACTGCCAAGCCTCTATAGCTAACTAGTGTGGCTGCTGGGATTAAAGATGTATACCTGTGGCTGCTTTGCACTGAACTTCAGGAAAGCTTTATTTACTAAAACACAAATAATATACCACTATAGACAGATGATCGGAAGAAAGAAAGAAAAGAAAGGGGGGGAGGAAAAAAGGATGACACAAAGGAAGGAAGATACACATATACATAACCTATATTTGGATTTTAAAAATATTTCCATTTTCTGGGCAGTGATGGTACACACCTTTAATGCCAGCACGCAGGAGGCCGAGGCAGGTGGATTTCTGTGAGTTCAAGGCCAACCTGGTCTACAGAGTTTCAGGACAGCCACAGCTACATAGAGAGACCCTATCTCAAAAAATTGTGAGTGAAAAAATACATATATACATTTTTTTCTGTACTTCTGAGAAGAGCTGCAAAACATCACAATGGGGTCTTATAAATCTTTACTTGATTAACTAGTCATTGATGGTTTTCCATGGTATTTTCCCTACACACACACACACACACACACACACACACACACACACACACACACAGTTCTTGCTGACATCTCAATGAGTCATTTGAAAGTCTAATATGGATTCTTCACTACTAAAGGATTTCAGTATTTCTTAAGACTAATTAAAATTATTAAATATCTGTGATTGCACCCCTTCCTCATGGGCCAGCATTTGTCTTCATTAAACAGAATACTTTGCTCATCCAAAGTCCCTGAAGTCAAGTTCTTGACAACTAACTCTCAGTAGCCACCCCTAACTGGTACTTGGCTCCCATCTGCATAATCAAGAGGGCTCATCAAGTACTCACTCCCAAGACAAAGGCGAAGCAGACAACAAAGACAAATTCTCCCTTCTTCACTTGGAACCACTGGAAGCCAATTTCCTTGCAGTTTAAAACAGCTGGGGTCCCCCTGCCCCCAAACCCCGCCTGCCACTTCTTTCAGCTGGCAGGGGTTCAAAAGCATCAAGAAGCCACCCCAGAAAGCTTGAAGTTAAGTTCTAAGGAGAAAAATCTCACCTCCTGCCTGCCATTTCCCCCATTTTCATGTCAGCCCCAAAGCTACTATACTTCACAATGAGTTTTTGGAAATTCTATCTAAAGGAGGAGCAAACTTCTTACAGTCATTTATCCTGGATCCGAGAGAATTCCACTCTCATATCAGTCCGATAAAGCAAAATCCAATGAATGATATTTTAATTCAATATTTTAGAAAACAAAGCTGATGTTAACATGTTTATAATGCTGGGAAGATGGTTCAGCTGGCATAGCGTCTGCTGTGCACGCATAAGGACTGAATTCAATCCCCAGCACACACTAAGAAACTCTGCCTCAAAATACAAGGTGGAGGACTCTAGAGGAATGACATCCAAGACTGACTTGTGGCCAACACACACATGTGCAGTCAAGGTCTCATGCCTACATGCACACATATCCATGATGAAGTAAAGTCTTGGAGTAATTACCTTTGCTTCCTCCTAGCTATGACCTTAGCTATTCATTCTTAAATGGCATGCCAAGACGCACGACTGCATGGCAAACCATTGCTTGGGGTGCTCTTTTGTGCCAGGCTCCACCAACCTTTGTCACAGCTCTTTGCCTGTGTATTGTGAACTGTCAGGGAACAGATCGCCCCTTTAAGATTCCATCAGGTAAAAAAAGGCCTGTGTATTATGAACTGTCAGGGAGCAGATGGCCCCTTTAAGATTCCATAAGGTAAAAGCAACTGTGCCTGAAAGAGAGATGGGGGGGGGGGGGTCATGACTTTTACATGCAAGCCTGAAGACTTGAATTTGATCCCTGGAAACCACATAAAGATGGGAAGAGAGAACTCTCTCTGCATATTCCTACCTTATGAGGCCCAACTCAGAAAGGTGTAATTATTTCTTTTTCTTCTGTCTTCTTTAAGATGCTGGTCAAAGCCTAAATATGCTTTTAAACTCCACGGCTAACATTGTGGGCTTCTGTACTCCTTTTCCTAAGCTCCCGGCTCACCTTGTGGCTGCCTGCCGCCCAGCGGTTGACCTCTGTGCTGCAACACAGCTCTGTTCCCTCTTTTCTCTGTTCTCCTTCCCAGCAAGCAGCTGAGAGATTTACATCTTGCCTGTTGTAGTACGAATAATAAAACCCAGAGACAGATATTGGGGTTCATTCTGAAGATCAGAAAAGCAAAGCAGCCCACCACTAGAGAAAACCTTTGCCAAGGCTGGGTGACCACAAAATTAGGCAGCCTAAACCTCTCTCTCCTCCTATATTCTCTGTAGTGCTAGGATTAAAGATGTGTGACTCCCTAGAACTGGAATTAAAGGTGTGAGCCACCACTTCCTGGATTTGTTTCTGCATTGATTTAGTGTAGCCCAGGGTAGCCTTGAACTCTCAGAGATCCATCTGGGATGCTGTCTCCCAAATCCTGGGATTAAAAGTGTGTGTCTTCATTGCCTGACCTCTAGTGGCTTTAGCTTTGCCTCTGGTTTTCAGGCAAGATTTATTTATTAAACACAAATTATATACCACTACAGCCTGTCCTAAGGTGTTCCTTTTCAACTCGATCTTCTGTTTGAGTCCATTCTTGTATTATTTTATTAATGAGAGGAATGCTGAAGAGGGTACCCTAGCTTCCCAGGTGTCACTGGGAGTTTTCTGGTGACACATTTCCTAACTTTTAATTCTCGCCAGAAACAAACAAAACAAGCCCATTCCTGGACTCCTAGACTGCATCACTCTGACTGCCACATGCATGCTGGGGCACCTCCCACAATAATTTTAAAAGCAACTATGAGACACGGCCAGCTAGTTCGACCTACGTTTCAGTTTCAAATCTCTCCTTCAAGTTGCCGTGATCTCTAAGGCACTGGGGAGGTCGCAGAACAGGGAAGGGAGTAGGAGTGAGTGGTAAGAGAGAAAAGGAAGATCAAGCTACTTCAAAGGAGGCCATTAAAGCAACAAGAACGTGAATATTTTGTTTTCATTGCTGTTTGGACTTGTTTGTTGCATTGCGAGGCAGCATCTCATATAACACGAGTTGGCCTCAAACTCTTGACCTTTCTGCTTCCACTTCCCCAAGTGCTAGAATAACAGGTGTGTGCCACCACCCTTGGCTCTGGATGTCATTGTTCACGATCCTGTCTTTTAAACACACACACACACACACACACACACACACACACACACACACACACACACTGAACTTCAAGCATTGTCTGTATAACTTGAAAAAACAAATCTATTTCACCTTGACTCTTTTGTCACGTGACCAGAAGCCAGGCTTTCTTTGTGCTTTATGAAGACTATAGTGACTTCTAACTATTTAGGACGCTTCCAAACTGGAGCCTCTCCATTGGTAACAGCTGCTCACCCAAGGGACCTGGACACCGTGACAATAAAAACCACCCACAAGTGACCTCTACTGGTAGAATCTATCTTGCTGCTGCAGATATATTTTATTTGACCCTCACTATTTCCTGTAGTTTAACTTTTCTTTCCCCATTCTCACACCTCACTTGCTGTGCTTGCTTTTGCTCCCTGCCATGCCTCTATATATTTTGCTTATCTCTTAGTGGTGTGGCAACACGGGCCTGCCTTCCTGCATCCTTATCCATGTCTGGTTCATAGGGCCAGTATTTCTCTGGTCTTGTGTTTGATTCTTTTACCTTTGTGGATAGATTTGTTTCTTTGGAGACAGGATCTCACTTTGTATCCCTGGATGTCCTAGAACTGGCTATGTAGACCCATTAGCTTTGAACTTGTGGCAATCTCCTGTCCCTCTCCTGAGTTCTGGAATTATAGACATGCACCACCATGCCTGGTCCTTGTACTATTTCTCATCTACCCTCTGGGTAGGGCACTTCAGAGCTCAGCTTAACAAGGTGCACCACCGGCCATGTGCCCGGCCAGCCCTCCACCAGATTTTGTTCTCTGTTTACTTTAGCTGAAGTATGTATAGCTAGTCACTCAATCGACTGATACCAGGGCCAGGCTCTTCAGCTTAGTCCGATTTTCAAGGATCAAACCTCTCTTCCGATCTCTCTGTCTGTGAGCCAGAGTGGAGAGCCCAATTCAACTCTTTCTTTTATAGGTTCTCCTGGTCATAGTGCTTTGCCACTAATAGAGATGCTGAGAATGGAGGCTGTTTCTGTTGTTCGTGAGGGTAGCTTCTCTGTGTCACCATTTCTCCTGTTGCCTCACCTGCCAGCTAGCCTTGGAAAGTGGATGTGCAGCAGGTGAGGCCACAAGGTGGGCACAATTCTGAACACATGTGCCTATTACTTTGGGCAGTAGGCCCCAGTCACTTTGTGTCTTTGTTGTCTGGAAAGAGTCCCAGATTGTCCTATAAATTTGCAGCTCCCTCATTTCCACTAACCTGAATATGGCATGCTCTGAAGTTTGGGGATATAGTCTCAGTCGCGGCCACGCCCACTTCCTTTTTCTAAACAAGTCATTCGATTCTCTGTGAGGACCTCCATGGGTTTTGTTGTAGGAATTAGAAAATGAGTCCTCACAAGGTCAGACTTTGTAATACACTTTACTGTTTGAAAGCCAGTGACTTATTCAAATGTATACTGACTTGAGGACAGGTCATTTTTGTTTAAGTTCTAGCAAAGAATTTTAAAGTTGATTTTTTTTTATTGACTCACAGCTCTATTTTGATTTATTTTTAAGGAAATATAGACTTAGTGGCATTGCAAAGGAAGTGTTTTTAAGCATAGACAAATGAAAATAATGACTCCACTGGGCAGGACATGGACATTTAGCGCACCTGCATGTTAAACATGACGTCTGCTCTTCCACAGCTGTGTGACCTTGTCAAACCACTTGACTTCTTATGCAATTGTGGAATATAATTAGTATCACTCTTACAGGGTCATAGTGAGGACTGAATGCTTATAAAGTTCATAGCATAGAACCTGGCATGTCGAAAGTACTAAAAACATTGTTTATAGAGATTGGAGAGATGGTCCAGAGGCCAAGAGGACTGGCTGCTCTTCCAGGGGACCCGGATTCAGTTCTCAGCACCCACATGATGCCTCACAATCATCTGTAACTCTGGTTCCAGGGGAGCCCAAGTTATCTTCTGATCTCCTTGGCACAGGCATGCACATGGTGCACATTTATACATGCAGGCAAAATACTCCTCATGCACATAAAATAAAATAAATGACTTTTTTTGTTGGGTTTTTTTTTTTCTCACTCTGTAGACCAGGCTGGTCTCAAACTCAGAGATCTGCCTGCTTGTGCCTCCCAAGTACTGGGATTAAAGGTGTGCAACACCACTGCTGAGCAATAAATAACTGTTTACAAAACTAAAACAGCACTGATAATACAAATTATCAAAAGCATGGTGGCGATGGGCTGGGCTTTGACAGGGAAATCAATACAGTCATTACAGGAGACTGTTTAGAACCTGTGAGGTCGGGCGTGGGTCACCATCCGAAACCGCTCTGGCAGATAATACTCAGAAAGCAAGTGATTTAAAGGGATTGGGAGTGTCACCTGGGGACACTTTCACTTTGTCTGCGACTGCCTTCTGTCCACGAACACCATTGCCATCGGTCACCATGTGCAGTCTTCTCGGCAGGTCTTCTGATATTGCGAAGGGTCCTCACCACTTGTCCTGGCTAGTTCTAGGTCAGTTTGGCACAGGCTAGAGTCATCTGAAAGGAGGGAACCCCAATCTCTCTAAGATTGGGCATTTTCTTATTTAGCAATAATGGGGGTGGGCACAGCCTATTGTGGGTGGTGCCTCCCTGAACTGGTGGTCTTGGGTGCCAGAAGAAAGCTGAGTGAGCCATGGGAAGCAAGCCAGTGAGCAACACTCCCCCATGGCCTCTGCATCACCCCCTGCCTCCAGGTTCCTGTCCTGCTTGAGCTCCTGTCCTGACATTAATGATGAGCTATGATATAGAGGAGGAGGCATAATAAATTCTTCTCTCCCCAAGCTGCCCTTTCGGTCATGGTGTTTGTCACAGCGACAGAATCTCAGACTAAGAATGAAATGACACGTTATTTTTGTTTCGCTCTCTACCCTCACCCCAGAAGAAGCAGGAATTAGGCCTCCGCTGTGCTAAATTAAAAAACAAACAAACAAAAAATTAGAGTCAAGCACGATTTCATATAATTACTCCAACAACAGAGTTGTTTCTCTCCATTCTGTGGTTATCTACTATATTGATTTTGCTTTCGGTATCTTGAAAGAACCCAATTATCTGCCAGAAGGCCCAGGCCTACGTTCTTCACATGTTCACAGACATCAGAAGCACCGCTGTCTCTTCCAGGACCTCCCTGAAGAAACTCATTTTGGACTTCCTGCAGGAACCAATCTGTGGAGCTTAAGCCTCATCCACAAAAATGGTTTTCTATCTGCAGGTAGCCTGCACGAATCCTGACCATGTTCACATCGCTAGCTGGCCCACACCTCCTAATACAATCGAAATGCGACTGGTTTGCGTACTGTATCCGGTTTCATTTATATTGCTTTCACTAGTGTATTGCTTTGCTTTGGAACCTCTCTGACCCACAGTTGGCAGAACCTGCAGGTCAGAGGGCCGAGAGCGCTTGTTTCCACCATCTCTCGCATTTCTTTTGCTCTGCTCACCATGAATACCTTACAGTCTAACTGAGGAACCCTTAAATCTCCCCCGCCCCCAGTCTCACTGCCACGGCCTGAGCTTGGGCCCTCACCGCCTCTGCCATGAATCTCCTTCAATGGCCGTTCAATGATCCCATCTCTTCACTCGGCTTATTAAACCCATCTCCCATATTTATGACTCACATACAAGGTAGGTCAGACCCTGTTTCAACACTCACCATCATGCCAAAGTGTCCACAAAGGGGAAAAGGTTTAAGCAAGCTCTGTTCCTAGGCCTGAGCAAGAGATCGCAAACTTTCCTCAGTGTTGTTTAGAAATGAGACAGTTCACCTAACGGAGAGGTTCTATCACCCAGCCTGAGAAGTGCGTGAGGAATCTGAGTGCCTCTAAGGAGTGTTGATGCGGAGACCACCATCTGAAAGAAGCTGGTTGCACTGGCCAGGAGTGGAGTCTCTACGTCAACTCTTTACGTCTCTCCTAAGTGACACCAACACATAGATAAGATTGAAAACTAATATACAGTATGGATAGAGAGACATGCTACTTTCAGGGACCACGAAATAATAAGGTCTGCTGTGGCTTTATTCTGAAATATCCCTCCTCCAGGCTCTTGGTTTGAGGCTTATTTCTCAAACCATCGTGCTGTTTGGAGGCCATGGGGCCTTTAGCTTTAGAAACTGGGGCCTGGTAGCGAAGACAGGCCAGTAGGCAGGCAGCCTAGTTAGTTCCCAGGCCCTGCTGCTTCCAGCCACGCTACTCTCTGCTCCTGTGTAAATGACCCCGGCACACGGCTGCACTGTCACAGGCTGGGCCACACTGCTCTGACTGCCCACCATGATGGACTGCCACCCTCTGATGAACCAGAATGGATCTTTTCTCCAATATTGTTGTTTCTGTTGACTATTTGCTCTCAGTGACACAAAAGTCACCAACACAGGGGCTGGATCCATTCTCCCTAGCCTCTGAGAGAAATTACTAAAATCTTGAACGAAACATATGAAATGATGGTTTCCAGGTGCTGCAAACTGAACAACTGAGGACAGCGGCCCCAAAGAATGAGACAGATCAGTGGGTGTCTTAGGATGAGGTCAAAGAGGGCTTTGTTAAACTCCATCATTAGAATCACTTTCGATATCTCCAAACACTACAAATTATGATGAAAACAAGCATACTTAACTACTAGCTCCAAACATTGCCTGCCAAAGATTCACCAGCTGGGGTCCAATGGCTCTGGTCTCTGTTAATCCTCTTTCTAAAATCTGCACAACCAGATGCCCTGTGTTTCCAGAATAATTACAGTCAGAAGGTATTCACCGGCTGTTGCTTTCTTGATCTTGGACTTCTCGGTTTCCTGAGCTTGAGGAAATAAATCTCTATTTCCTATAAATTGTCCAGTCTTGGGTAACATGTCCTAGCACCGAATGGAACACAGTAAGAACCTTGTCATTTGGAATTTAATCTTTCCAGTTAACACCAGCTGAATCAGAGAAGAAATATGTAGACATGAGAGAGACCCAAAGATTCCCAAATGTCTTCGTTAGGATTCTGTTGCTGTGAAGAGACGTCATGATCACAGCAACTCCTATAAGAAAGCATTTAACTGGGGCTGGCTTACAGTTTAGAGGGTGAATCTATTGTCGTGATGGGGAGCCTGAGAGCACACAGGCAGACTGGAGCTGGAGAAGGTACTGAAAGTTCTACATGTGGATCAGCAGACAACAGGAAAAAAGTGAGACACTGGGCCTGCCTTGAGCATCTGAGACCTCAATGCCCACTCCAGGTGACCCACTTCCTCCAACAAGTCCACACCTCCTGATAGTGCCACTCCTTATGAGCCTATGGGGTCCATTTTCATTACCACAAAACAAAATAGACTATAAATAGGTTAAAAATGTTCACATTCTACAGATTATGGGGGAGGCACACACAAGAAAGAGTAACAGTCAAGGGACATTTACACTTTAGGTTTAAAAAATGAACTCATTTGTGTCCTTGATACTCTGGAGTTCTCATTTTTTTTTCTAAAAAAATTAAAATTCACTGAATAAATATTCCTGCTCTTACTTAAAATGTTACAAACAAATGTAATAAGTATACCATAGACTTCCCTGAACTAACAAAAGAGAACCGAGTTCCCACACACATATATAAAAAAATCCTTACTATAAATTAATAGTTAGCTAGTTAAGGTTTGGGCAGTAGTTATGTGGGTTCATCCACTTGAGAAACAGTGAAGTTGAAGGCAGAATTTGGGTACACTTTCTAAGTAATGACACATTGCACAACTTCATGGGACACAGGCTTTTCGAGAAGAGACCCCCTTTATTTTTTCTCTCCCTCCATCTTTCTGGTCCAGCGTTTGCTCCGTGCTCTACGTTATACCCCGAGTTTCGCGCTGAGACTCTGGAGGTAATTTGTCTCCAGTTCAATTCCAGCCACTGCCAGGTGCTCAAGGGACAGCACAAGCTGAACCTGGGGAGCAGAGCTGTTTTCTTACACTTGTAAGATGAGAACTGGGAAAATCGGGCTCAAAGTATTCCCCCCCACACACACTTCTGACACACTAGGATCTGACACACTAGGATCTGACACACTAGGATCTGACACACTAGGATCTGACACACTAGGATCTGACACACTAGGATCGGACACACTAGGATCGGACACACTAGGATCTGACACACTAGGATCGGACACACTAGGATCGGACACACTAGGATCTGACACACTAGGATCTGACACATTAGGATCGGACACACTAGGATCGGACACACTAATATCTGACACACTAGGATTCATTAAGCCTCTGCTCTTACAGCTGACATGAAAAGGAAGCTACCAGGTTCTAGAACATTTGCATTTTGTTTTAGCTTTCCATCGACTCTCTCATTTGAACTTGCAGTTATTTGCTTTTTAGTTTAGTTAGTATTCACAATGATGGGCTACTTAGAATCTCATATTTGTTTATTATTTATTGGGAGGCATGTTTTTGAGCCATCATTTTGCTCTGTGTCCAGGCTGATTTTTAAGCTCACCGTACGTATATAAACAGCAGAGTGTGGTGCCACAGCCCATAGTATCAGTCGAGGAAACTAGGAAGGCTCAGGCAGGAGGATCATGACTTTGAGGTCAGGGTGGGCTACAGAAGAAGAGCCTACTACAGTGCCTTACTGCCATAGTGTAGAGAATCATGTACTGATCCTACAGATTTGTTATTGTCAATGACAGCGAGAAAGGTCAGCCCTTTATGATGAGTGTTTATTTCATTCCAGAAAAAAATTCAGCTAGTATGTAGAGAGTGTGTAAGAAATTCTGACATTCTAGAAACATATTTCCATGAATATATAGACATTGTCAAAGCACACTCACATTTTAAAACATAATTACATTTGGGCTAAAGTTTCATTTTGTATAAAAAAGGTGACCATTTCTTGCTTTATTCTTTAATTTCCAATAATTTATTATGTGTTTCTTATGAGAAATGTGATCCTTTTAGCTACTGCATAGTCAGATATAGGATTTGACTATATTTTCTTGCATAAACAGGGGTAGTAGGATGAAGGAGAGGTCCTTTGAATAGAACCCCTTCCTAGTTCACAAATACAGCAGACTTTGGAACATGCAATACAAATTCAGCAACTCTTCAACCTTAAGGTCAAACCTCTTTTAATACAAATCCCAATTCCACTCACAGGAAACTGAGACCTAGAAAGATAAAGTATTTGTTTATTTATTTATTTTTAAAGATCCCAGCTAGTTAACGGCAAAGGAAAGACTTGAAACCACCATTGCCGTTTGGTTTGAGTGATAAGGACCAGCTTCCCACGAGGAAAAAAAAAATACCTAAATATTCCATGACAAAGACATGCTTACTTAGGAAATGGCAGCCGTATGATTTGTCCTTTCTCCTGGAAACACTAACATGACAGATTTTCATTTTGCTATTGCGACATGAAGAACACGGGGCCTAATCTGCCGGATGTGTTCTAGGCCAGAGCCGAGGAAGGAAGGGTCTGGGTTCAGATGGAGCTAGCTGGCTCAGATCTCCCAGCCCACAGGCCCAGGCTGGTCTCCGGCTCTGTAGAGGAGGAAAGAACCAGGACCAGGCACCCCGCTGTCTCCAGCGGAAAGCAAATAAATATCCAGGAAAGAAGAGACTAAGAAAGGCAAAGAAGGAAGAAGGGGTCTCTGCAAGCATGGCTTCTCAGTCAGTTCTCCTTTGGCTCAACCCTGCAGGCATTAACCTCATCCACACCTGCATCAGCACAGATCCAGCAAGACCTTAGGATAGGGACCTCGATTCCCACGCTTTCTCCGGTACAGCGGGGCCACACCTTTCTTCCTGCGTCACCCAGCCCTGTCTTGCGGATCTTATTTTATCCTGGGAACCCTCGTCTCTTGCGTGTCTGACAAACCTTACCCAGCAATTGTCACTGGGTTTCAACCTCTCCTAAGAGTGAGGATCTCTGCCAGGATCTGAGCCCCGAACCGCTCATGGCGCACCAGCACCCGCGCACACCAGCACCCCTGCACGGCATCTTCCCCGGCTTCCGCGACAGAAGGTGCCCATGCCTCACCTCATCCAGGGTGCTGCCGAGGCTGCCTCCTCCTCCTCTGCCGCCACCGCCCAGCTCCCGGCCCACTCTGGGGGTCGTCGTTCCCGGCTTGGGGGCCGCCACTGGGCCTGGCGAGGTGCGTGGTGAGCCCAGCACGGCGGCGGCGGCGGCGCATGGTGGCAGATGGACTCGCTGTCCGTGCGCTTCATGGGTCTCAAGCCTGGGCACTGCGTCCTAAGTATGGTCTCTCCTTTTTTCCTTCGGTTTCACTGGCTGCCCAGGCGCATTCTCCCTGCGTGGATGAGCATCCACTCCAGATGCTGCGGCTGTGGCGGAGACGCGGTCAGGTTCGACCTCCCGCGAGGCTGCCTACCAACTGCTCCGCCCAGACGCTTTCGGTCCCTCTGCTACAGTCACGCACGTAGCTGCCCTGCACCCTCTAGCATCTCTGCTTCTCTCTCCATCTGTGACCTCAGTCTGGCATTCCTGTCATTTCCAGACCTCACTACTGCCTTTTCGTTCTGTGCACTCCAATGTCACCTTCCTCAGTTTCTAGGCTTAAAGAAGTCCCTGATGGGCAAGATGGCCGAGTGGGTAAAGGCACTTGCTGATAAACCCTATGATGTGAGTAGTTCGATCCTAGGAGACACATCCTTAAGATATCCTCTGATCTACACACACACACACACACACACACACACACACACGGAGGGGAGGGTGGGGAAGGCACGGTGAGGCAGGCAGTTAATCTCTACTCCTGAAGGCAGAGGAAAGTGGATTTCTATGAGTTCAGGCCCGCCTGGGCTCATAGTGAGACAAAACATGTTATCAGGAAGTACTGGCTTATACCTGCAATCCCAACAACAAAGAAGGCTGAGCCAGGAGGATCAGAAGCTCAAGGCTAGCCTGTGTCAAGACAAAATAAAATGGGACAGGGTTATAACTCCATGGTAAGCGCTTGTATAGCATGTGCAAGGCCCTGGGGTCAGTCTCCAGCACCAACAAACACACAACTCATAGGTTAACCAAAACATCACTCAGTGACCATTCCGGCAGCCGGTTTCTTATATCCCACACCTCTCCCTGAAGAACAGAGACAAGCTAATCTCCAACCAACCCGAAAGCTTCTGTCACACTCTCCTATAGAGCACCAGGCCTATAGGCCAGCCAAGTTTGTCTTTGTAGCTGTGTACTGTGGATGGAAAAGTCCTTAGGCAGTGACCATCGTGACAGACGGACTCAACATGACCTAAACTGAACTCATCATTTCCTACCCTTCCTCCAAATCTGCTGTGGTTCAGTGTTCTGGCTTTTAATCTCAGCCCTATCCAGCACCCAGCTACCAGAGACACAAACCTGAACGTTATCAGTGGAGATGCAGCTCTCCCGCATCCACCGCCATCTCTAATTCTTCACTACTCGTCTTTCTCTCCAATTGGTCCTCCCCAGGATGACTGCAGCTGCCTCCAGAAAATGAAATTATCGGGCACCTCGTTGTTCTTTCTTTCAAGGGTCTCGATCTTTATCTTCCACCTTTGCCTTCTCCAATCTATCTTGTCTGGGTTGTTTATGTTACCTTCTCAAGCAGGAGACTTGGAGTGAGATCTCCTCGTCTGGATCCCTTTCTTCCCCACCTCCATCTGTGTCCCATCAGCATGCTACGTCTCCATCCCCCAAGCACCCTCCTGTTTCTGGCAAGCCTTTCCCAGACTTTCTCATGCAGTTGGCTTTCATATAATGTTTCATTTGATGCCCAGGCTTCTGGTCACCTGCCCGTTCCTTCCCCCCTGGTTTTCTGCAGTGGGCTTCTTTGGCTCTGGTTCATTCCCTGAGCTGTTTACTAGGCCAACCTTTTACACCACGCTAGCTAGTAAGACTGAAAAGGAAACCCCATGGCTTTGCTAACCTTATGAAGTTAGTACGTAAAATAAGGATTAGATGGTTTCGCAACTGTGATTTAAGATGGATACAAAACTTAAAGGACAAAACTTGTCAAAACGGGAGTGTAGCTCAAGGAGTGAGCTCCTGCCTAACATCCATGAGATCCTGGGTTCGATTCCTAGCAGAGAAGAAAAAGTTTGTCAGCATAAGAGAGGTAGCAATTAGTGAGCGCCAGTTTTTAAAAAAAAGATCTCAGTATTACTAAACATAATGAGAAAAGGTGGACGCTTAACCCTTCTGTCCTGGTCACCTTTTCTCATCATCTAACCCAGGATCCTATGGTAAATTTGAGAAAAGGCTGATGGGATTGACAGTTACAGGTAACTTCTTTTCCAGAGCCCTTTGGGTCACTCATTTGTAATGTCTCAATTTGGCAGAAATTATTCCATACCTAGGAGACTAAATATGCCCCCTGCTTTGAAAGGGAAAGGGGGCATATTAAGTTCTTCATGCCCCCTGTTTCCGTGTTTTCCTAGCTCCTCAGGACTTCCAAGTGGGGTTAGAAAGATGTGAGTATAGGGAGACCATGTGTGTGTGACCACTGGCAGCAGGGACTGAAGGACAAAAGACTGTGAAATAACATGGAAAAAAAAGAAGTCTTTTTTTTTTTTTTTTGAGATAGGGTTTCTCTGTGTAGCCCTGACTGTCCTAGACTCACTCTGTAAATCAGGTTGGCCTTGAACTCAGAGATCCACCTGCCTTTGCCTCCCGATTACCAGGATTAAAGGTGTGCACCACCACTACCCAACCAAAAAAAGAGTTTTAACAATCTGGGCATATAAAATGATCAAAATTCATGCAAGCGTAAAGCTTTATGACTTAAGTATTCAAATGTCAACTTACTCTCTACTGTCTTATTTTTTCCCCTAATAAAATATAAGATCCTGGGGACTGAGGAGCTGGCTCAGCACATAAGCAAAGAGACACGGGTTCAGATCCCTAGCACCTGTGTGAAACTCAGCACAGTGGCACAAAACAGCTGCCACCTGTACCAAGTCCAGCTCTACATGTCATGCAGTCAGGCTTCTGATCTTATTGCTTACACTATGGTTGCTCTGCCAAAGACCATGCCAGATGCATTTCCCCAAGTCTTTTCTTTTCTTTTTTAAATTCTTCTTCAAGAATTTAGCTCCAAAGCAACAAACAAACAACAAAAAAAAGAGAAAAAACTGTGATGTTGACATCAGATTTCACGAGGTACCACTCCACTTATTCTATATACCTATACTCCTACAACCTTCAGGGCTAAAAACAATGACCGTGAATAGTGTGGCTGAAACTGGATTTACGTGGCTTATCAACGAGTGGGCTGAGGAGCCATTCCTGTGACGCGGCTTCAGATTTGTAAGTGGCCTATGTTGATCATGGCTTTGGATCCCAGATGCTCAGAATTTGGTTCTGCTCAGTGGTAGATTTTTGCCTAATACACAAATGTAAAAGAATGGAATTCTATAATTGAAAGAGACTACACCATTTTCATAACTAAGGCAGATAAACAGTTTAGTGAAATTGTTGAAAAGGCCGAAGCTACTAAGTATTATGACTTCCAGCTCCAGCCCAGAGGGGGTAAACGTATCAAATTAACCCTCTCCCTGTGGGAAGAAAGGAAGTGAATGATATACAGGAAGTAGCAATTGAAATTTCCTGCTTCATGGAAAAGTCTGCCAGATACTATGGGCCTGTGGGCTGAAGATGGATGCTCCAATGATGCAAAAGAAATTTAGGTGACTGCTTAGTCAGAGCTGTCTCTGTCAATTCTAGAGTTTTGAAAGTTGCTTTCAATGCACTTCCTGTTTACTTAGGTAATTATTTTTTGTTTTTCAAGACAGGGTTTCTCTGTAGCTTTGGAGCCTGTCCTGGAACTAGCTTTTGTAGACCAGGCTGGCCACAAACTCACAGAGATCCGCCTGCCTCTGCCTCCCGAGTGCTGGGATTAAAGGCATGAGCCACCACCGCCCAGCTTACTTAGGTAATATGATATCCTTCTGGAGTCTTTGGTGGAGTTGAAGAATATATAGTTATAGTTTTCCTTAGTTATGATAAAAGATAAAATAGATATAAATCTTGTAACTGTAATTCTTGTTTGATAACTGTTTTATGTAATTTTACTATGTTAAAGTTAAAATCTTTCTTTTTATTTAAACAGAAAAGGGGAGGTTTTCCCCTCTGTATGCTGTGAATACAATTGGTTAATAAAGAAACTGGCTTGGCCTGATAGGATAGAGTAGGACTAGGCGGGGAAAACTAAACTGAATGCTGGGATTAAAGGCGTGGCCAGAGGAGAAGCCATGGAGTCGCGACCAGAGACAGACATGTCAAAACTTTGCCAGTAAGCCACAGTCATGTGGTGATACACAGATTAATAGAAATGGGTTAAATTAAGATGTAATAGGGGCTGGAGAAATGACTCAGAGGATAAGAGTATTGCCTGCTCTTCCAAAGGTCCTGAGTTCAATTCCCAGCAACCACATGGTGGCTCACAATCATCTGTAATGAGGTCTGGTGCCCTCTTCTGGTCTGCAGGCATATATACAGACAGAATATTGTATACATAATAAATTAATATTTTTTTAAAAGATGTAAGAGTGAGCTATAAATATGCTTAAGCTATTGACCAAACAGTAATTAAATTAATACAGTTTCGAGTGATTATGTCGGGTCTGGGCAGCCGGGAATGAACAAAAAGCCTCCATACAACAAGCTGTCCCCCATTGTCTCAGGTATTTGAATACTTCCAGTTCATGGCACTGTTTTGGGAGGTTGAGGAGGTGTGGCCTTGCTGGAGAAAGTTTAAAGACTCATAACATTTCAGGCTACTCTCTTTCTGTTTCATGCTTCCTGTTAAAGCCGTGAGATCTCCGCTTCTGCTCCTGCTGCCATGTTTTGCAGCCGTAATGGTTTTTTCTATAGTCCAAAAACAAACCCTTATTTCTGTAGGTTGCATTGGTCATGGTTTTCTTAGAGCAACAAAAAGTGACTAATGCAGAACACTTTGCTATATTTCATAATGGTGTGCATAACAGAAGTCAGGATTAGTGATCTGAATTATAGCCCCACCTAAGCCGAAGGGCAGGGGCTAGCTCAGCACAGCTAAAAGATCTAAAACATATGTAATTTTAGTACCCAAAAGAAAGGAGAGAGGACAGTATGGAAGCAATATTGGAGGACATCAAGTCTAGCATTTTCTACACATGATGGAAGAAAATGGACCTCTCAGACTCTGGAATTTTAGGAAACGTCTTGTAAGAGAAAAGATGAATATCTACCAGGAATAGTAGAGGCAGTTTCAATTTATAAATTTGTTGAGGATGGCTCTCCATCAATTGCAGCAGAACATTTGGTGATTTTATATGCCCAAGTAGTTCCACAGCCCCAGATGTGTGTGAGTTGCTAGGTTGGGAGCATCAGATGAGGGAGAGGCTGGGAATGGGGAGGGGCATGTGGAAACTGTATCTCTAACATCTCTAAGCCAAGAGATCAGTGTAATCATCTCTGAGGACCGGAAATAAGGAGGGCCACAGGGAAGTGGAAAACACTAGGTTTGATAGCAATGATATGAAATAAAAACCAAAGTCCTTTAAATCACAGTTAGTAAGTGTTGGGTCACATCAGATATTAAATAGCTGAAGACTCAAATTCCAAAATGGATTAAGAAAGGATAATTGCCAGTGGTTATGTCAGAGGGAAAGCAGATGCAATTGAAGTTCAAAGTGTCAGCCCACTCTCTGATGAGTCAACCTTGTCTTAGGCAAGGCCATGTGACTACAGACCCCAGGATGTCTTTTACTTCTGCTGTGACTTTATGTATTTGCTATTGCAACCTCTCTCTAATAGCTGGCAGTGTGCGTGGATGTAGGGAAACCTCACTGCCTGCAATGTAGTATGTTTATCTCATGGGAACATTTTGATCTACTGGGCATTTTTATCTGTGGACTGTCAAGAAGATGACCCTTCCCTAAGCTGTACTGTCTAAATAACAATTATGATAACAGCTTATACTGAGTTTTGATGAATAAAAATATATACAAGGATATGTTTCATAGCTAAGTCCTGTAAATTCCACTGAAGGAACTAATTTAGATCACAGTCCAGGTTAACAATTAAAGTAAACAATTGAATTTCCACAGGAGCTAATTCTCTTAACACAGATTTTGGTGTGCACCGTTAGCTGAAGCAAAGCTTTACAATAACTTTGTTTTAGATCAGCTGCCTTGATAACTGTTTTGAAGAGGAACAGCCCCAGAAGAACAATCTAAAGTTTACAAGGACACACAGCTGAACTTTCTGATTTATTAGACTAGGGTAGAAAATACAAAGCAGTCCAATTGCTGTACATACTCTCCTTGCTATGTCTGGTTGATAACCTAAGGCTATGATTAATTCCTCATACAGATTCCTGACTGCAATTTTCTGATATGGATATGCGTCCTAAAGGCTCAAAGTTCAGCTGGCTGACTGTTTCTTATGTATAAAAGTGTTAGGTCCTAGAATTGCTCAGATGACAGGGAGTAGAGAATCGAGGTCTAGAAACAGAAAATCACGGGGTGAGAAGTTCTAGTTGGCTAGGACTACACAGAATAATTTGACTCTATATCCCCGAGAAAGGGCTACAGCTTCTTTTTGTGGTCAAGAGTTACACACAGGGCAGAAAGTACATTTTGAAAGGGCTATGGTGCCAGCATGTCTTCGGGAGTGTAAACTTGAGCTGAAGCTAAGAGTTTTATGGTCTTTCAAGAATGTTCACTTGAGCCTGAACTAGAGGGTTTATGACATTTCAGGCATCTCTGTGTCTCAGGACTTAGAACACTCCAGACATCTCTGGGTTTGAGGGAAGGAAATCCAAAAATTAACAGCTTCTGATTGCAGGGTGTTAGTTCAGAATGTTTATATAGTCATGGGTTAGTTTAAATTGTCTTCTCCCTGCCTGGGAGAAGGCAGGGCAAAAGGAAAAAATGGTTCTCAGTTCTAATTACATTAAAAAATATAGAATATAAGTACACAATTTTCTCATTTCCTTAGGCAATTCATTAGTTTAGGTGTATGACTCCTTTAAAATGCCTAATAAGATTACCTCTCAAGATAGGGGATAAAGTGATTCTTTCTTGACAACCACAGGTTGCAGCCTGACAATGAAAGAGTTGACTGAGAAAAAAAATGCTCCTTCCTTGCTCTGTGTCAAGTTACTAAGCTATACCGCATGTGAGTTGTTGGGATGACTCTGGTTTTAGTCTCTCACTTGAGAAGTGCGATATAATCCTTTTGTGACTCCTGTATTGCCTGGAAGATTTTACTGGGATATATAAATTGTATGGGAAGAAAACAGAGAGAGGAGAGGGAGCTAAAATGGGCTAGAAGGAAATCATCAAGAATGAGAGAATTAGAAAGGAAACATCAAGAGTACAGATAGAGTTAGAAAGATCATAGAAAGAGCATAGAAGAAAAAAGAATAAAAGAAAGAAACTGCCGACAGAGTGTGTCTGTCTTTTCCCTCTAATGCCCTCAGAGAGAAAAGTCTCAGTTCATGCCAATGCTGTGGATTTTCCCTTCGAGCCCTGTGAAGCCTGGAGGCTGGTCCCCTGGGCTATAATAGGTAATTTTTAAATTATTTAAGTGACATTTACATGTAGGCCTTTGTTGTATCCTTGTAGAAGAGCACATACTTAGCATGCACAAGGCAATATAAAGATATTTATTATATTTTCAAAGGAAGATTTATTGGGGGAAACATAAAAAGTAATAGAGCATGTTGTAGTCCTCTGAGTGAGATAGGCAATAACAACACGCAAGCTTTGCAAGTTTAGATGTTTAGGCAAACTAATGGTAAGCATGTGTGTGTGTGTGTGTGTGTGTGTGTGTGTGTGTGTGTGTGTGTGTGTATGACAAGCATATATATATATGTCATATATATATATAATGTGTGTGTGATAAACACATATATGTTAGCTATGAGTAAACATTCACACTCAAAAGTAGGCAAAAGGCTGACAAGATGCCTCAGTGGGTGAGGGTGCTTGCTGCCAAACCCAATGACCCGAGTTCAATCCCTGGAACACACACAGTAGAAGGAGAGAACTGAGTCTCTCAGACTGTCCTCTGACCTTCACACATGTACCATAGCAAAAGTGCATTTGCCCAAGCATGTACACATACGTACACACACTATTATAAACAGACAGACAGACCAATGTGAAAAGTAGAATGCACACCACCGAGGTAGGTAGCTGTGTGCATCATACTTTTTTCAGTTTATTATTATTGTTATTGTCGCTGAGTATTGATTATTTGGGAATGTCACACCAGGCGGCAGCCCAGTTGGTACACAGGCCACTCACATCAGGCTTCCCCACGCAGGAAAGCCCGAGGACATCACCAAGGCATCAGACAGTGACACAGACTGCATACATCCACATGGATCTCAGACTTCATCATGACCTGGGGCAACAGCATGGACCACAGATACCAAGATGGCCTCGGTGGTATCCTGGGCTTCAGGGGTCCCTTGAGGAGGTCCGATTTAAACTGTGGAACTTTCTTCATTCATCTCAGGCCTCCATCGTTGACCAGAGCCAGGAGAATCCTGCAGTCAGATGGGAGGTTGTGGGCTGAGTCTGTGTCTGCTTAAGTTCCAGGACGTTGTATACCATCAGGCTGATCCTACTGGGCAATGGCAGCAAGTTGACCTGAGCTCTCTCTCTCTCTCACCTGTCACCGCCATCAAGTTTCCAATTGGGCTCCTCTCCATAGTGCTCGGACCACTCGGTTTTTCTATCTTCCCCATCTCTCCATCACATATTTGTCCTTTGTAGTGGGTACCTGCTGCCCCAAACCACAGGGAAAAGGTTGGCTATCTTCCACAGTGCATCACACTTCAAAAAAAGATATATTTATTTTCTATATATAGATGTTGACCACCATGTAAAACTAACTGAGTATCACACTCATGCAATGCCCATGAAGGCCAGAAGAGGGCATTGGATTCCCAAGAACTGGAGCTACAGATTTGTTTGCAGCCTGTGGGTGCTGGGAATTGAACCCAGGTCCTCTGACAAAGCAACCAGTGCTCTTAATTACTGACCATCTCTCTAGCCTAGAATCCTACTCTTTAACTGCAGTCATCTGAAATACTGAGGGAAAAATCTAAACCTTTGACGAATAACTATGTATTCAGTGAACACTCAAAACTTTACCTTTCATAAATGCAAAAAAGGATATCCCTGCATTTGAAAGGAAGTTCTAGTACTTTATGCACACACACAAAGCTTTTGCAGTCATTGTTGTAATAATGCCATATTGGAGAGCCAAAGGTGAAAAAAAATTACATTAGAGTGCCCTAAACATATTTATAGAATTCATATGTTATAACCAGACATTTCTCTCCGGCCTGCCTGTTCCCAAATACCTGGCAGCCTCTTCCCCAATAATTAACTTGGAAACTTAATATTATTTATAAATGCCTTGCTGATGGCTCAGGCTTATTACTAGTTAGCTCTTATATTTAAATTAACCCATAATTCTTATCTGTGTTTAGTTCATGGCTTATTTCCTCATTTTCTATATGTCTTGTTTCCTCAGCAGATGGCTGGAATCTCCTCGACTCCATCCCTCTTCATCTCCATCTCCAGTTTGAACGTACAGCCTAACCTTATTCTGCCTGGCTATTGGCCAAAACAGCTTTATTTATCAACCAATGAGAGCAACACGTATGCACAGCATACAGAAAGGCATTCCACAGCAGTACCTGTATTAGAAGAATCTGTAAATGATGTGCATGGCATGGTGAATTTTTTTCAAAAATAATGCTAATAATCTAAAATGGTAAGACATATACACATGAATATAACCACAGTAAAGTAAAATATAAATAAATCTTTAAAATAATTTAAAAACAATAAACTTGGACTTCTACCTCTCTTACATAGCTTTCATGCCCTGCCCTATGCCATCGCCATGATTACTGTCATGGGCAGGGTCACCTTCTAGAATTTCCACTTCCACATCGAGTCTTAGGAACTGTGGCTAGGAAATTTCAGTATTTCAGAACATCAGCATTCGGGATTGTGGTATCTGGGGAGTAGAAGCAGCGCTGGTAATAACACTCCATATTTTGTTCTTCATTTTTTTTTTTATTTTGAGGCAGGGGCTCACTATATTCTAGGCAGACCTGGAACCCACTGTGTGGCTTGCACTGACCTGGGACTCGCCATCCTCCTATCTCATCCTCCTGAGTGCTGGACTCACAGGTATGAACCACATGCCAGCTCTCACTTATAACCTAGTCCTTATTTATATAAAAATATAGTTTGTATCTCATCAGATTTCTGCCACCCCAAGCACCAACTTTGAGAATATTCTATTTAAGAAAATTTTAACATTTACAAAGTGATGAAGACATAGATAAAAAATAATTCTGGTACAACTTTTGGGAATCCCCCTTTTTTTCTACTCCCCCAAATGTGGCTTACATATTATTCAAGTCTTACAGCAACACTCCACACCATCTGCCATCTTAGCATCTGTTTCTGTCTGGAAACACGTGAGAGGTGAGGGTAGGGCTTCTAGCCTACTAGGACTTCAGCTTTTCTCAACAGTAATTCATAAAACTCATTGAAAAACTTCAGGAAGGAACATGAGTGCTGTGAAGAACTTGAAGCAGAAGCTGGGGAAATGGTTCAGTGGGTTTGGTGGTTTAGAGCCCTTACCATATAAGCAGGAATATCCGAGTTTGAATCCCCAGTACTCGTCTAAGAGCCGCCGGGTAGTGTGTATCTGCGACCCCAGCCTTGGGATGCAGAGATGGGGAACTCTAAGCCCCTGGTAGTGTGTATCTGTGACCCCAACCTTGGGATGCAGAGACAGGGAGATCAAAGAGCCACCTGGTAGTGTGTATCTGCAACCGCAGCCTTGGGATGCAGAGACGGGGAGATCACTGTTGCTCGCTGGTCAGCCAGCTTGCTTTGGATTCAGAGTCAGTGAAGTGACCCTGTCTCTGAAGGTAAGGCATAGGGGCTGGGAGGTAGCTCAGCAATTAAGAACACTGGCTGCTCTTTCAGAAGACCCCAGATTCAGTTCCCAGAACCCACATAGCAACGTGGCAGTTCACACAGTCTGTAACTCCAGTCCCTGGGGATCCGACACCCTCCTTTGACCTCCACAGACACATACAAGGTGTACAGACATACATGTGGGCCAAACACCCATACACATAAAATTAAATAAAAATAAAAGGCAAGGAGGAAAGCAACAGAGGAATGGTGTGGGAGAATTGTCTGTAGTCTGTCAACCATATTTTAATAAAACGCTGATTGGCCAGGCAGGCAGTATAGGCGGGAAAGCCAGACAGGAAGTAGGAGTGAAACAAAGAGACTGGGAGTATTCTGGAAGCAGAAGCTTCCTCAGTCACTCCTGTGCAGACCACCGAAGAGGCAGCATGTAACCTGACCAGCTGAGAAAGGTACTGAGCTGTGTGGCTAACATAGCTAAGGATAATGGGGTAACGAAAGTTATAAGAGCTAATAAGTAGCCTGACCTAATGGGCCAATCAGCTTTATAACTTATAGAGATCTCTGTGTGATTGATTTTCCTTGGGAGTTGCCGGTTGTGGGATACCGGGCGGGATAGATACCCCAACAAGCCGGCCCTCATGTTACAGAGGAAGACACCTGACATCACTATCTGCTTCCACTTACACACTACACACACACACACATACACACACACACACACACACACACACACACACACACAAATTCATGTCCCCTACATACGTATAAAAGAACCCAAAAGACATAGGTATGATAGAGTGTGTCTATAATTCCAGCACTTAGGAGGTAGGAGTTGACGGAACAGGAGTTCAAGATGACCCTTGGCTATACTGTAAGCTCAAAGCTAGCCCAAGCTATATGAGAGCCTGTCTCCAAAAAAGTAAATTTAGAGTCCGAAACACAATTCAGTAATTCTAGACAGGATTTTAGCATTTATAACAACAGAAGCGGATGTCAACAAAAAATACATATTGTATCATGGAACATAAAAACCATAATTTTCAGTCAAATGATACACAGCACACAGAATGAAGAGACTCATAAAATAGACATTGGAGGGCTGATGAGATAGTTCAGCAGATAAAGACTCCTGCTGCCAAGTCTCAGGACCACAGCTGGAGCCCAGGAGCCATACAGTGAAACGAGGGAACAAATCTCATTGTCCACTGACTTCCACATGTGCAATCTGATACTTGGGAACACACACACAAACACTATAAATAAATATAATTTTTAATTTTTCTTTTATTTTCTGAGATTATGATGTAATTATATCGTATCTCTACCCTTTCCTCTCTCTAAACCTTCTCATATACACTTTTCTTACTCTCTTTCAAATTTGTGGCTTCTTTTATCACTAATTAATGGTTATTATAATCATACTTATTGATATATATATTACTATATATGAACATTAGAATATATATATTCCTAAGTACATAAATACATCCTGCTCAGTCATGTTACTTAAATGTATATAAATATGATTTTTAAAATTTAAGATTATAGGCATTGGATCGTCTAAAATCCACACAAAAAAGAGCACTGTGATAAAACTTCTTCTCAGGTAAAGGCTGGTGGAGAAGGAACACCTGGCCCAAATTTCAGCTGCGATTACCATGCCAACAGAGCGGGCCAAGAAAGGCCAAGGGACCAAGATCAATTTCACCTCCTAGAAGGGCTTAGGTCCTCCTGTGGGTTCCGCTGTGCCTTCTTGACAGAGCATCGGAAATGTCTGCTGGTGACTGCTGAATATTTTGAGAAGGTGCTCTCATGACAAGCAGGGTGACTATGGTGTGATCTTTTCCGTGCAGTAAGCAGCCTGTCCACCCATCTGGGGAAGGGACGTTCGGTGTTTGCAAGACAGAGAGTTAATCCTGCCTATTTGGAGGTGAAATATTAGCAACAGCTTTGGGTCGACACAAATATAGATTCATTTTTCCTACTTAGTTTGGTCGATAATGAAAGTAGTATCGATCTGGTCATGGTAACGCATACCTATTGCACCACTGCTTGGGAGACTGAGGCAAGACAGTGTTGAGGTCAAGACCAGCTGGGGCTACATAGTGAGATGCCCTGTGTAAATTAATCAATCAATCAATCAATCAATCAAGCAGGCAGGCAGTCAATCAATGTACTCTTTTTATAAGGTAGTAGCAACATTTCTGATTAACTCTTGTGTTTATCAATTTAAAAGAATAAAGCAACATTATGCCTTCATCACCCAAAATTCTAACTCAAACTTGTCATTTTAATATCCTCAAGAAGAGATAAGATACACAAAGCAGAACTTTTAACATGCTTTTTAAAATCTGTATGAGTGTTCTGCTTGCAAGTATGTCTGTCTGTGCATCATGTCCATACATGGTTGTCTTTGGAGGCCAGAAATGGGTATTGATTTGTTGCAGGATATTGTACACTGTTTGAAGATATATTTCCCTGCCTCGTTCTGTTCTTCCCTGCCATAGGCTCAAAATAGTTCTTCATTCATTAATCAATGAAAACATCACATACACAGAAGGACCTTCCACACCACTGGGCAAACTTCAAACTCTTGAATCAAGAGTACGTCTAGAATCAAGACACTCTTTGGATCTCCAACTCATTTCTGTATTGTTGACTGTAACACACTTCTTTCTCTTCGGCTGTTTCCAATCCCTGTTAGCAGCTTTTCTGGACAGGTACCCCATGACTCTGGTATCTCTAACACCTTGAGTCTCTTCTAGGGCAATTCAGGCTTCAACTTCACAGCTTCATGCAATGGCCCCTCTCGGCATCTTTTCAGGGACATCCTTGACACATGCCTGACTTCAGAGGGAGGCTTTTCTTAGTTTGGGAGCAAATTCCTTCGCTCTTTTCTTCTATTCTTAAATCCAGAACCATGTGGCTGAAGCTGCCAAGTTGTGCTGCTTACTGGGACTGGAGCATGGCTTCTTGTTCAATTATATCTTCACCAACTTTCTATTTTTGATGGTTTCCTTCACTGCTTAGGCTTGGCTGTGTTGAAACTAGGTTTGTAGACCAGGTTAGCCTTGAACTCAAAGATCTTTCAATTACATCTTTACCAGCTTTCTATTTTTGATGGTTACCTTTCAGGCTGGACTCAAACTCAAAGATTCACCAGACTGTGCCTTCCCAGTGTTGGGATTAAAGGTATGTGCCACCACAGCTGACTGCAAATTTTTCTTTAATTCCTTTACACAGATTGGAAAATTAGCTGGGTGGGATCTTACCCTGAGCTCACTACTCCCTTTTTCCATTTCTTAATCTGTTTATCTCCTTGAACACAGGATTTATCTCCATTCCACTTCCCAGTGTTCCTTTTCTTCTCAGATTATACATTTTGTGTTTTTACATTCTCAGTTTGCACATTTTCATTATAATTCCTCATTAGAGTTTACATTGATAACTATACGACAGAGTCTACGCTAGGTTGTTTTGAGCTTTCCTCTGCCAATGATATTCATCCAGATTTGTTCACTTTAACCTCATGCAGACTCTTTGGACAAGAGCAAAAAGCAGGCACATTTTTTACCAAAATATCACAAGAACAATTTCTAGGTAACATACTAAAATTCTTCTCTGAAACTCCTTGAGCTACCCCCCCCCCCCAAGTTTGAATCATCCTCAGCACCACTGTCTTCCATGCTCCTACTAGTATAATCCATTAAGCTGTGCTTAAAGCATTTCACTGCTTTCCTATCCCAAATTCCAAGTTCCTCCAAACCAAAAACATGGTCATGCCTATCACAGCAATACTACCCCAGTCCCCGGTACCAACTTCTGTCTTAGTTAGGGTTGCTATTGCTTTATCTGAACACCATGATCAAAAAGCATGTTGGAAGGAAAGGATTTATTTGGCTTACACTTAATCCATCATTGGAGGAAGTCAGAACATCAACTCAGGCAGGGTTGGAACCTGGAGGCAGGAGCTAATGCAGAGGCACTGGAGGGGAGCTACTTAATGACTTGCTCAACTTGCTTTCTCATAGAGCCCAGGACCAGCAATCCAGGGATGGCGTTACCCTCAATGGACTGGGTCCTCTTTCATTAATCACTAATTGAGAAAATACCTTACAGCTATTTCATGGAGGCATTTCCTCAATTGAGACTCCTTCCTTTCATGACTCTAGCCTGTGTCAATTTGACACAGAAAAACCAGTCAGTACAGTGCCTTAATATGAATTAATTTAATTTGGATGTGTGCGTGTTATTCAATTACTTAGTAAGGTTTAAGCATTCCCTGGCATGGCAAGAGAATTTCCCTGTCTCTCCCAATTCCCACTGCCAAGGTTCTGGAATTTTACTCATTTCATAACATTTTTGTGTTATGAGGTGAAGGATAGACATGAACTTTAGCAATTTGAATATTCCTTTTTTCATTAAGTATAAAACAGTCAAGAAGGGCCTTCCCTGTATCTCGGACAGTGTTGGTCATTGATACATAGCTCAAAGGATCAAAGAGCAAGGCAGTACCAGATGTGTATGGGACAAAGCCGAGAGCCGGAAGCAAAGGTGACTCAGCTTCCAGAGTCACCACAGTCTGAGTATCTGGTAAGACACAGTACTAGCTTTTTTCAACTGCTTTTGAGCAACCTAAGAAGATCACACCCCTTTTTGAAATCACAACTCCTGTGTTCAAGGGCACCCGAATCATGTAGTATGTTTAAAAGGAAACCATGAGGTGTGCAAGTGTGAATGTTGTTTCAAGAGATGGTTGGCAGAGGGCTGCGGATGTAGATCAGCGGTGGAGCCTTTGCCTGGCTTGTGTAAGGTTTGAGTTTGTTTTTCAGGACTGGGGGTGAGATGGGGGTGGGGTAGAACTTGACCCATTAAAGAAATTTTGTGACTAAAATTAACCCCAGTAGCCTAAGCAAGAGGTGTGGAATTTATCATAAGGAAACAATGGTAAATGGCATATACTCATGAAAACACATAACTGAATCCAGTTTTATGTGCTCACATAAAAATTCTAAAAATTAAAATACATTTAAAAGAAGCAATGGTGTCTAATAAACGATCAGGCAATATGTACACAGGCCTTAGGAGATGCTGAGAGCCTCAAATGGAAACAAAGCTGAGATTCTCTCTCCAAGTCAGCTTCTCTACACACACCTACTATGTTTTTCTCTCTTTGCTTCCCTGACCCACATGGCAGCAGCTTTATTGGAATATTTGTCATTAACTTCCTAATACTATCAGGATCGATGACAATCGTTTGAGATTGTGGTAGAAGTCATAGCCTTTTTGAATGGAAGAAAGAAGTTAGAGATAGCTATAAACATATTATGACTCTGCCAAATTAAGCATTATACACCCCCAGCTTGCTTTCCACTCCACATTGTCTCTGTTAACAGTACCATCAGTTTCTTTCTCTTATCTATTCCAACTCTTCATCTTTCATTATGGAGTCAATCACAGGGTCTCAGTGAGTCTTAACTCAAAAGCCTCATGAATAATGAATAATTCTGAATAATTGCTGAAGGTACTGTGTCTGTAGTGTGGTGTCTGCACTTCGAGAGGGTTCCCGAGTCTTGGGCAAGGGCCTGGAGAGTTAAACAACACAAAGACACACAGACAGAGATAGGGGTCATCCTTGAAACAAGAATGCCAAGAATGCCCGCTTTATTGTGTTCCAGGGCAGCTTATATAAGTGCCTTCCCTGACCGATGGTCACACCCCAGCTCTGGGGGTCTTTCAGCTTCAGGGCCACCAGAAACCAGGGTCCCTTGCTCAGAGCAGCTGCAGGCTGCTTAGAGCAGAGGCAAACAAGTTTTTTTACAGGAACTTCAGGGTCTGGTGATTCGCAGTCCCCAACAATCCTATATCTCTAGGTAAAGAAGAACCACATCAGAAGCCGGAGTGGTGATTCACACCTGTATTCCCAGTATGTGTCAAGCTGAGGCAGGATGTGATGGTGACTCCAAGACTAGCATCTACTGGATGTGAGTTCTAGGCCGACCTGACCTGCACAGCAAGATCCTGTCTTGGTGGGAGGGTGGTACATACGAGTTGGGGGAGAGACTATGAGAGAATGATTATCATACCAGTATTTAAAGTTGGACCTGAGCTCAAATTCCATTCACATCACTGATAGCTATGTGACCATCTTGGAAAAACTCTTTCTGAAGCTTCTCCAACTATGAAGTGGGGGCCTTCATCGAACAAATTTTACTGGACTGTTTGGCTAAATTTGTGAATATTCATAAGACTACAGGCATTTAACAAAGAATAGTTGTTACTGATGTAATAAAAACATCTTTATAATTTCATTTTTTAGCTTACAAAACCATTGTACCTACATGTTCCCGTCTAATATTCACAAAAACTCTGTAGAAACCAACAACATCCCTTTCTTACAGATGAGGACACCAAAGAACAAAGAGACTAGCCCCCCACCCCCTTAAGGGTAACTGACTAGAGGTTGCTTCAAAGCAAGTGAAAACTAACTCATTGGAAAGCCTGGTAAGATCACTCTTTCTGTACCATGACAGAGGCAGCTGAGAGCCCAGATTTGGGGAGAACCTATGCAATTTTTGTTCATTTATAAAGAAAAATTTGCTCATCTCTTTTTAAAATTTTCACGTGTATGGGTGTTTTGCCTCCTCTTATATATCTGTGCACCACGTGCTTGCAGAGGCTGTAGAGGCCAGAAGAGAGCTGAAGATCAGTCTTCTCAACGAGCAGAGAGATCTCTTGGTGTCTCTGAGTCGCTATTTGCTGATCTCTTGCCACTGTTTAAGAACCACGTGACGTCAACACTCAAACCAGAAAGCCCCTCAAAAAGTTTCTGCCGAGACATACACTAATGTAATACACACACACACACACACACACACACACACACACACACACACACACACACACACACTTTTCTGTAAAAAAAAAAAATCAGAAAATATAAAGCTCTTCAATGGCTTCACACTCCGTTCGTCTAAAAGTTTGTTCTCAGTCACCTTTCTAGGCCTTTTTCGAACACTTCAAAGAAACTAGAAAATCATTTCAGCTTTGGTGCCACGCCCCTTAAGGAGACACGATTTAGTGAAAGAAAAAAAATCACAAAAGTGGGCGGGACTCTAGTTGGCGAGGTAGGTTGAAAGATTGCGGAACTAAAGTTCCGGTGGTTGTGGTTCTCGGCGGGAAGTCAATTGGAGGGACCGGTAGTGGAAAGCTCTGGAGCCGTTTCCGGCCACCTCAGCGGGAAGCGGAGACGCCAGCGGCTGGCTGTTGGGGAAGTGAGCGGTAGGTGTAACCGGCCACCGCGGGAGAAGAGAAGACAGCGACTGAGGCGGCCGGGTCTCCATAGCCTGGGAAGATGGTGCTGCTGACGATGATCGCCCGCGTAGCGGACGGGCTTCCGCTGGCCGCCTCGATGCAAGAGGACGAACAGGTAAGCTGCACCCGGAGCCCGGAGCCCTCTAGTCCCTGCGAGCTCTCCCTGCTCCCAGTGATGGATTCCTTCCTTGGACGAGCGAGACCCTGGCAACCTCGCAGGCACCCCCTTCTCCTCTCCCGAAGCTCTGGAACCGTTTGCTGGTAGATAGACTACCTCTGAGAAGGAATCTTTGTCGGAGGAGTTAGAGTTTAATGTTACCTGTTTCCCTTTAGACAAAAAGCTCCGGAGAAAGGATACCTTTGGCTCATTGTGGTCACCCAGCCAGTTTGAGATGAGTTTTTAGGGACTTTCTTAAAATTCAGGACTTTCGTTTTCTGCTGCTGCTAAGGCTGTTGTTGACTTATGTCGTGGAAGATAACCCTCATTTCTTAACCTCGTTTTCCTGTAGCACCTGATCCTTGACCTAGCCTGATGACATCTTTTGAAAGAGGATGAGGTAATATTGCCACTTGTCAAAGTTGTCAAAGTTCAGTACGGTTCCTACCTCCACAGTTATGCCTGATTTTCACCTGCTCTAATAAAGTCTATTGTTCAAATGAGACCAGGAATATGATTAGAATAAATGAGAGGGCGGGGAGCGGAAGATACATACTTTGAGAAATATTTTTTTCCCATGAGAGGTAGCAGTGGGGTAGAGAGGATCAAAATCTGGGCAGTTGCATTGAATTCTATTGGAGGAGGGGGACCAAAGTGGATCTGAGACGCTATTTATTATTAGTGGCCCCTTAGTTTCTGCTTGAATAATTTTCTGAAAAATTCATAACTGTAAACTTGGTATTTATTTGTTACTGATCGGCCAAAACAGGTTGCTTTTGTTTCATTGACAAGAAATTCTCCCCAGAAATATTTTTGTGATTGTGATTCCATTATTTCCCTTTAGTAATTTCGATTTTAAGTAATGTTTTCTTCTGAACTCGTAATGTCTGCAGAAAGCATCCATCGTATGCTGATTTTTGCCATCCTAACAGTACACAGAGCGTTATAGAGTGTCCAGTACACAGCAGCACTGTCCCAAGCCTTCTAAGTGCAGTGATTCCTCCGCCCTCATACCGTCCGTATTACAGTGCATGCTCTCATCACCCTTCGTTAGAGAGGGAAGCCATGAGGCTTACAGAGAATAGGCTGCTTGCTTAAAGTCACACAGCTAACAAGCTGGGGGCCCTGTTTTACCTGGCACTGTTCACGTTTGGGACTGGATGATTCCTTGTTGTCAGAGACTGCCCTGTGCCTTGTAGGATGTCTCCTAATATCCTTGGCCTCTACTTCCAAATGGTAGGAGCACATTCCCTGACCTCTTGTTCTTACAACTTGAACTGCTTCTAGACACTTCCAAAAGTTCCCTTGGGGACAAAAAAAAAAAAAATCAGTTCTGGTTGAGAATTGCTTATTATAGTAATCAGCTTCTGTTTTCTTATCAGTATCAGTTTGGCTCTAGACCAGAACCTAAGTTCCTAGCCACTCTTCTGCCCTGCCACATTTAAGACTTTTCAACCTTGCATTCAATTCTTACTAATACAGAAGGAACTTTTTATTAAAAAATTGGTACATGTTCTATATAGCTGGTGCTTGCCACGAATTGATACCTCTGCCTTATTTTCTTGAGACAGGGTTTCTCTGTTTAACTTTGGAACTTGCTTTGTAGACCAGGCCTGCCTCAAACTCACAGAGATGTGCCTGTCTCTGCCTCCTGAGTGCTGGGATTAAAGGTGTGTGCCACCACCACCCAGCAGAGATAACTTTTAAGGCATAGATTATTTTGACCAAATAGTTCTATATTAAGTCCACTAATTGTCCAAGTCAAAGTAATTCATGTCCTTTTAATTATTTGTACGGTACTCATGAGGTTGTTTTTAGGTCTTTACTGGGTGCCAGGCCCCATCTGTGCTGTTACCTGCTTTGTTACGGAGAATGACTGGTTACTCAGATAGCGTAGTAGAGTGGCACGTATCGTATAGACAGGGCAGTGTGTACAGTGCTGACTGTGGCTTAACTAGAAATTTAGGCTTCGGGCAGGTAGAGAGGTGCTTCACAAACCCAGACTCACTGGCTGATAGTCCTCTTCATCCTCTTCCTCTCTCTCTCTCTCTCTCTCTCTCTCTCTCTCTCTCTTTCTCGTGCTTTACTCTCTCTAAGGACAGTTTTTCCTTTTAGGATGTTTGCCATTTCTTTTATCTACCTTTCTATTCTACCTCGAAATTATTGTATTTGATTTAATTTTGCTCAAGTTCTGGAAGGCAGTTCAGCTTCAGGAAAGGTGTTAGAGCCAGGTAGACAATAGGGAGCTCCAGTAAAACAAATGCCTGCTGCTCAGTAGAACTGCCTCGCTTCCGCTTCTTTTGTTTAAGGGCGGTTACTATAATTGCCTACAGAGGAAAAGGCTTGTTCTTGGTCGAACTAACCTTTGACCAGCTGAGTTTATCAAGGATCCAGAGATGATAAGACCTTAGCTAAATGTCCTTAGAGAAAACAGTGATCTTTGGCAGTGCTAAAGTATGTGGGAAGTGGGAGATAATGAGAAGGATGAAGTCATCACCCTGATATCAGTGATGTGGAACTTGGCTGTTATGCAGCAGTTGAGGGGTCACCCATGCTGGAAAGAACTTCTCACCCATGCTTCGTAAGTATACCTGGTGTATTCATTGGTTTGTAAAACAAAACCGAGTCTGAAACCTTAGAATAGTAAAAGATGCTATCTGGCAGCACTAGTTG
The DNA here is from genome assembly GCF_982192425.1 of Myodes glareolus. Classification (NCBI taxonomy): domain Eukaryota; kingdom Metazoa; phylum Chordata; class Mammalia; order Rodentia; family Cricetidae; genus Myodes; species Myodes glareolus. The sequence continues at coordinate 59,316,690 of NC_142042.1, read as the reverse complement.
TCTACTAGGCCTAGGTGACATGGCAGAAGTACTGAGGTTCTGAGGCAAATCACTGTCTTGTACCTTTTGTCATACAGAGTCAACCCTGCGCGTACTAGACGACCCTAGATATACCAGTGGACGACCTCAAGTTCGCCCCGTGGCAGAGCCAACCGTTTTCATTCTCTTCATTATTGGAGTATTATATATCTCACAGGGCAGACAGACACTTGATTTCTTCTACATGAAGTAGAAAGCACAATCAGGGCATTTAGGTATTTTTAGCTGAGCTAACTGACTGTGAGTCTTTTGTGGTTTTGACATTGAAAGCAAGTCGCATCGGTCTGTAAAGCAGTGGTTATGTTGTTTTTTAGTGGGGTCTCAATCAGCTACCACATGGCTCCTTGAGCGTTTCCTCTGAGTTACATGATTGACAAGACATGGTCTAGAAGGCGGAATGTCATAGTGCCTGAAGTGGAGCCTGTGGGGTCAGATTATCTAGGTCATATCCTAGCCCTTCCCTTTCTAGCCCCATAGAGTCCTTGGCCAATTTTGATTTCTAAAGTATAACATTGGAATAATAATTCTAATCAACTCCTAGGGTAAATAGGGCGATTAAATTAGTTAAATTATGTAAAATGTTCAGAATAGTCCCTGACAGAAAATGTTAACTTTGTTTATTTCTAAAGTGTTTTCCGAATTCTAGCCTGTCTTTAAATTTACAAACCAGAATTACGCAAACTTTATACAAAGATGCAATGAATTGGAATGAATGAATATTTTTTATACTGTAGAATTAATCCATGCTTATTTAAAAAGTTTAGTGACTTATATAACCAAAAAGTACTAATGGTGTTTATTTCCTGTAATCTATACTCAAATATTCTCATATTTCCCCTCCCTCTTCTCTCCCCCCCGTGTGTATGTAAAATTAAATAATGAGTTATTCTATAAGACTGACTTCATTTCCCCGCTACCAGTTGTACGTGTAGAATATTGTTTCATATCATTAAATATTTTAGTGGCTGCCTAGTAGTCTATTGTGTAAATGTGTCAGAAAAATTATTATTTAGCCAAAATGATTTTGTTTTTAGGAATGTTAATGCTAGCTGAACCAGCTTTGGTGTTGATTGTCATACTGTAATCTCTGTATGTAGATTTACCCAACATGCATGACATTGCTTTTTTTTTTTTTGCAAACTTTGAAATTGTAGCATGCTTCCAACCATTATTTCTATAATCAGTATGACTTTTAGTTTTGTTCTCTCAGGTTTATGTTGTGTCTTAGAAAGTTGGGAGATTTGTATCAATTTTTATTAGATTGTCAGGGTTGTGTGTTTTTGAGCTGTTTGTTTTGTTTGGGGTTTTTGCCATCATTTTCTTCAGCTGTGCCTTTAAGGTGTTCATCTGCCTTTAGCAACTGAAAGAGCGATGTTATTTTATTGATTTAGGAGTGAAGATTGCACATATTTTCTAAGGTCACTGGGTGATCCAGTGTGGAGCCATGGCTGAAATCATGCTTGCTGTTCTTCATTATCACTTCAGTGACACCCCAACATTAGCTGGGTCCCTTACCAGTGCTGCTGTGGGTTCAGATCTCTTTCTCCACATAGTGTCATGCTGAAGCAAACAGATTGGTAAATTTCATTCACATATAAAAACAGGATGTCGTTCACCAGTTCTTACTGATGGAAAGCATGTGATAATATTCACTAACATCTTCTGGCTGGCCAGTCGTGGATAGATGCATGCAAGCATACTGCTTAATATCGTTTAATGTGTGAATTGACATAATGTGCACATACATATGTACATTGATACCGAAGCATTTCTCAAACAGCATTATATCAGATCATTGCTTTAACAGCAATACTATACAAGATGAATCCACAATAAGTGTACTGAGTGGACTCTCTCTGACTGTCCTGGCTTCCCTTATGCTTATTTATTTCCCCATTTATATTGGCATTCTAGGTCACTATCTTTGTGTACTTGCGTCTTTGCAGACCTGTCATGTTATAACTACCTCCTTGTTTCTACTATTGGCTCAGTGGTATATGTCTAGAAACTTGATATTTCATGGTGTGTCCCTCTCAGACTGTGGGAGAACTAATATCACCACTTTTATTTCAGCATGATGAGATGTCTGCCAAAGGAAGGCCAGTCTGTCTTTCTATACAAAATAAATAATTTCAAAAATGGGGTAATTAGAGCTTTCTGTCACATGGCAGTGTGTATAAACTGGCTGGTTTATAACCAACAAGAGATACTTCTCTAGGTCTAGAGACTAGACATCCAAGAGGACAAGGCTAGTAGACTTGGTGTCTGCTTCTAGTTCATAGACAGCAACTTTGTGTGGGTCTTTATGTTCTACAGGGGCCAAATTAGCCTTCTGGGGTTTCATACAGGGGCATCAACCTCAGCTATTAGCGCTCATTTGTCATAACTGACCATTTCCCAGAGGCTCCACTTCCTTAACATCAGCTTGGTGGTGAAATTTCCAGCTTACAGATCTGAGCAGTAGAGAGCTTCACAGCATAGCTACAAAATGCCCTCCTCCCTCCCCAGGATGAGTGTGAGTTGGCAATGGCTATTGGTCATGTAGTAGGTTGGTAAGGTATGCCGTTGATCCTTTCCAAGTGGTGTGACTACAGTATACCCCTCCTTTTCTTTTTAAGAACTTGTTCAGAGAAATACTAACTGTTCCATTTGAGTGTTAGCCTTTTTACACATATCTCTCTGGATTCACAGTTGCTGCCCAAACTGGTAATAAAGGCTAGTTGGCCTTTCTGCCTAGTTACATTGGTAGTGTCCGTGGGGTTTTCAGTCACAGACATGCAGATAGTTTTACTTAAATGCTCTTCCACTTTTGTGGAAGATTCTGTTGATACTCCAACATCAAAATGAGAGTCACCGGTCTTTGGTTCTCAGAACTTTCTCCAGGGTGTGTCACAGGATGTGTGGTTTCGTGCCAGGAGCTGTGAGGGAAGTGGGTGAGAAGGGGGATAGTACCCTCATGGTAAAGAGAACACTGAGTGCCTCACATGTAGTTGACAGACACACTTTTGCTTGTTAGCAACTAAGTACTGGGGTCTTGAAAAAACTAGGAATTAGATTTTCTTATTTGTTCTAAAAGTTAGACATTTTTCTTTATTGAAATGAATCTTATTAACTGCTAAATGAAGGACTTTATTTACATAGTATTTTGTGGTATCATGCTGCTTCTAACTGATACAGCTTTGTGTGTGTGTGTTAAATTCTTCAATGAAGTTATCTTCTTTCAGTCAGGCCGGGACCTTCAACAGTATCAGAGTCAGGCTAAGCAGCTCTTTCGAAAGTTGAACGAACAGTCCCCTACCAGATGTACCTTGGAAGCAGGAGCCATGACTTTTCAGTGAGTATAGATCTGATTTCCTTGTGATCATTTAAGTATGAGATTCAGTGATGTAGCATCTTCTAAGATCATGACAGTAGGGCTGGGGAGATGGCTCAGTGGTGAAGATCACTTCCTCTTCTTGTAGAGTACCAGGTTCCGTTCCCAGCACCCCTGTCAGGTGGCTCACAGCCACCTCAAATTCTAGCTCCCGAGCATCAGATGCTCTCTTGTACACTTCCGTGTTGCCACTACTCACACAAGTACTTCCCCCATATACTCTATTTTTAAATGCATTTAAAAATGATGCATATATGTATCATTTTTAAAAACATTTTTTTAAAAAGTAGCAGTGTTGTTTCCTTGTGTGAGGCTTTGTGCAAGAGTACGTGCGTGTATGCACACATGAGCCAGTGCCAGAGGACAGCCCGGGTGATGGCCTCAGGCTCTGTCCCCAGACTCTGTCCCCAGCAATCTCTCTCCCAACTAGGCTAAGCTAGCTGGAGTGAGCCCCAGGGATCTCTGCCTGTCTCCTTCTCCAGTGCTTGGATTAGAAATGTGTGTCACACCTAACGCTTAAAAAAAAACCCAAAAAACAAAAAAAGTGTGTTCTTGGGGCTTCAAGCTTGCAAGACATGTAGTTTACTGACTAAGCCATCTCCCCAGCCCAGAAAAGTCACAGTTTCTTAAACATAAAGATAGCTTTAAAAATAGTCTCTTTGTGGAAGCACTTTTTCTGGCCTTCTTTCTAGAAAACTGAAATCTTAATTTTTTTTAAGTTAACATGCTTGTGGTAATTTAAATTGTTAACCTGTGCCCAGCAAATTCTATACCATACCTGTCATGTAATAATAGGTAACTTCTTGCTTTAGAAACATCTTGGAGCAAGACACAAATAGCTCAAAGATGTTGCCAACCAAAATAATATCATATCTCCAAAAAGGGTTTCTCTACAAGGACTTTAAGGAGATCCATAGGTATTTAGCATGTTGCTTGATACATAGAGAACAGACAATAATATTTAAAAACTCTAAATGAATTTAAAAGCATCAAAGTCAGTGGCTATAGAAGTCGTGGCTTTATTACTGGGGCTTGAACCCAGTGCCCTGATGCATGCTAGAAAAGTACCTTCCATTGAACAGTATCCCCAGGCACTCCATGGTTATGAACAATGCCCAAAGCTAAGAGAGGGATGGAAGAAACTGTGTCACTTTCTCAGTGCCGTACCGGAGAGCCTGTCAGAAGCAAAATAAAGGAGAAGGGTTTATTTCTGTCTCCTAGAGGGCACTCCATGACAGCAGTAAAGTCACAGTGGGGAGGGCTCGAGGCAGCTGCTCCCTCTGCATCTGTAGGCGGGAAGCAGAGAGGAGTGCTGCTGTTCAGCTTGCTCCATCAGCCCTGGATGTCAGTCCACAGAGCCCTGATGTTTAGGGTTGGTCTTCCATCTCGGTTAAGGCAGTGTAGAAACTCCCCCAAGGAGTCACTTCTAGATCCTGTCAAGTCGACAGTATCAACCATCTCAGGAACTTTATTGGATTTTTAATTATCTGTAGATTATTGGTGTTAAATGATACATGCCAAGTTGAGTATTTAAAAATCAGAAAAGATTGAAAAGGAAAGATACTATAGAAGATCACAGCAAAATAAAAGAGGATCGGCTAAGTAAGCTGCGTTTGACAGCAGCTCAGGTGGAAAGGTCTGCTAGGACAAGGAGGAGCTGCTTGCTGAAAACCAAACACCGCAAGCAAAAGTACTTCAGCTTATCAAAATCAGGTATGCTTTAAAAAGAAAATGATAAACACCCCATTTTATAAGGTAATTGCATATTATCTAAGGCATTTTTAAAGATACTTTAATTAACACCAAAAAAGAGCCATTTGGTCATATGAGGCAGCATGCGCCTGTAGGTTATGGCAGGAGACCTGTAGGAGCCCATGATTTGAGACTAGCAGCCTAGACAACTTAGCCAAAAGAATGCAGATGTATCCATTTAATTATATATATGATACAGTTATCGTCCATTTCTACAGGTTCTGCCTCTGTGGAAGCCATGTCTACAACAAAGGACCATGCATTGAGAATATTTTAAAAACTTGTATCTGTTCTAAACAGACTGGGTTTTGTGTTTTTTTCTTATCATTACCTAAACAACATAACAGCTATTAACAAGGCATTTATACTCTATTAGGTATTTAAGATGATTTGAAGTCTACAAAAAGATACACATGGATTTTTTTGCAGATACTGTTTTACCTTGTGTTAGGAACGTAGGCATTTTCCAATTTTAGTAACTCTGGGTACCCTGGATGCATCCTGCAGACACTGTAGGACGTTGTGTAGTTCTGCATGGACTAGAGGACAAAGACCTAGAAACGAGTGTGTGAACTTGGAAAGAAATTTTCTTCTGATTGCTGTAGGACTTGCAGAGTCTTGGCTTTTTTTCCTGCTGAAGAACTAGTAAAGGCTTCTTTTTGCCGGACCTCGTGTTGTGTCCTGGATGCCCACACCTCCTAATGGGCCAGCGTTCTCCTAATAGAGGCACATCAAACGAGCACAGTGCTTGAGAGCAGGGCTTGTTAAACTTTTCCACCTACTTTTCTGCCCATGAATCTTTACGTGACTCTGAATACATAGGTACATAAAATAGCACACAAATATTTACTGGTCATGAACTATTCAAAATTTTATTTTATTTTATTTTAAAGATTTATTTATTTATTATGTATACAACATTCTGCCTCTATGTATGCCTGCAGGCCAGAAGAGGGCATCAGATCCCATTACAGATGGTTGTGAGTCACCATGTGGTTGCTGGGAATTGAACTCAGGTCCTCTGGAAGAACAGTCAGTGCTCTTAACCTCTGAGCCATCTCTCCAGCCCCTCAAAATTTTATTTTTAAGTCATTTGATGTATAAGTAAATTTATTATTTTGTTAAAACATAAGCAAATTTACATGCTCATGAGATGAATGTCTTATTTTTACATAAAGGATTGAGTTGACTGAATGTTTGATTCTTCAGGGTATAGAGCATTATCAGTGTTTTTTATCTTCATTTTGATTTCATAATCTTCAATGCTGAGGACGCTGCTTTGCATAAGTATGTAGTGCAAAATGGCAGAAGCATGGTTAAGGCCATTTCAGAAATAGGTGGAAATTCTGTCCAGATTTCAAGCCAAAATTCATTTAATGGTTTTATTTTTTTTAATGCAACTCAAACAGCAGGTTTTAAAATCAAGCATAACTAATAGTAAAATGAATACTCTGATAGTTACATAGTGAGGAGTCATGATAGGGAAATGTCTTTGTTTTCTACTATCAAATCAGCATTTTTTCTATAAGAGCAGAAAACTTGCTGTATTCCACAAAGGAACACTTCGTTCGTGATGGAGCAGTTTCAGAACTGAGCTCGTGTGTTTCAGGCATTTGTAGGAACATGTCTTGACACATGTGTTCAGAACTGAGGCTGCAGCGAAAGCGTGTCATGCATTGTTGCAAAGCCCTGAAATACCTTGTTCATACAGGCTCCAGTTTCCATTTTGTTTTGCTCATTCAGAAACATTCTATATTCTTGTAAACAGTGCCATATGGGGTCACAATCCACCAGTTAAGAAGAGATGTGAGCCCCAAGTACATACGGTGAATGTTCAGCTGACAGATTCACAGACCTACCCACAGTGTACAACTTGTGGGGAACCCGGTTTGCAAAGCTTTGGGGACAGCTAGCTGTCTTTCGGATAGTCACTGTCAGTTCTGTAGAAACCTTGTGAAATCACGACATTTCTCGTTTCCATAGTGGGATTCATCCCGAAATACCCCAGCAGTGTATCACTCTTTAAACCTGACTGACTTCCTGTACTGACAACCGTATACCTTTCCCCACACTACAGGGCCCTGGTGTGAAAGCATTCACTCAGCCAAACCTTTGTTCTCATGGTCAAATCTACAAAGGCTACTCCCCCACAACTATCCTTATTGGCATTACTTATTGACAAGAAGAGCCCTGAGCAGGAGGCACAGAGCGGAGAGACAGTTTGTCTGCTCTTGCTGATAAACAGATCTCAGCGGCCCTGAATTCTCTAGCAGCAGACTCAGGAAGGTGTAATCCACTGGCCTTTGCTCTGCCCTGACAAGCTAATAGTATGCTGTGCTTCACCTTTCATTTGACACAGGTCTTAGTTTAGGAAATTAACTGCACCTTTACAGGAAAAACCAGCCCCAGAGAAAGAAATTCCTTCTCACCTGGGTGCCTGCAGATACAGCAGCCCAAGGGCCACCTCCATCCTAATCCTCCCTGGGGAGCTGCACAGCCACACCCATTCTGAGATATAAGGCACTACCTTATCAGTCTTTATCCATCCTGTTAGCCCTAAAATAATGTCTGCTTGTTAACTCTGATTGGGTGTATAAACTAGAAACCTAGTGGGATGGGTAGAACAGCGAGGAACCTGGAGGAGGAACATCGAAAGGGCGGCATCAAGAGCGCATTACAGAGAACATAGAAAGAGTAAATGGGACATGACAAAAAGACTCTGTGAGCTAATTTATTTTGCTTACCCTCAGACCTCATTAGTCAGGTTTTCACCTACTGTAGCGATCCTTCTGAATCCCAAGAGATTTAGTGGGGTTTAACCCCAACATGAACCTCGATAAAGAAGCTGGGCTTTAGAACAAGAAGTGAAAATGAAGTGCTTTGAAGAAAGCAATAAATTCCTATTTGGGTGTTTGAAGAAAGGGACTAGAAGAAAGGGGATTATAAAAGTTTCACAGAAGAAAGAAATTACAGAGGCTTGAACAGAAGAGAAGGAACGGAATTTCTCCAGGTGTGTAAAAGCACCACTGTGAGAAAGACTATCTGAAGCAAGTGTGTGGGGTCTGGTTTGTCATAGACATGTGCCATCTGACTGTGATGACGCATGACTCACTGTTTCATCTGAAAGGCTATGGACACTACCAGAATATGCCTTTATTTTACTGGTAGTGTGTGTCCTTGTAGCTTTGAAGCCGGGCAGTAAGTCCTGTTTACTCCTCTGGAAAGGAAACTATCATAAATGGCGGCGCAGATTAAAGTTAAGAAGGTCAGTGAACTCAGGTGCCCGTGCGAGAGAAAGGACAGCAGTGTCATAAATGCTACTCCGGGCCTGAGAGAGTACGTAAGGTTTTAGATGTTCCTTTATTGGACTCTAGGATGTCTCAGAGTCAGGAAGAGAATGCAGAGAGGCGAATTTGTGTCTGACTTTGTCCACTGCATTTATGAGCTCTATTAGTATATGTTTTGTTAGGATAGAGTACTGTGAATAAAAGCTTTGAAAGCTTTAGTAGCTTAACTTTTCTTCAAGGATAGCCTGTTAGCCTGTAGTCACAAAGCCCCTTCCTTTCCAGAATGCCAGAGAGCTCACAGAAAGGAGTAAGTTTCATTGTTGAAATTTTCCCCAGTTGATTAGAATTCTTCTGTACCTGGCTTTTCCTTTTGGGCTACCAACCAGGTCCCAATCATGACAGGGAGACTTATTAGCTTTGAATGCTTGGCCAAGCTTAGGCTTGTTTCTGGCTAGCTCTTTTAACTTAAATTGACCTGCTTCTCTTTATCTACCTTTTGCCTTGTTTTTTTTTTAACTTTTTTTTTTAAAAAAGATTTATTTATTTATTTATTATGTGTACATCATTCCTTCCATATGTGCCTGCATGCCAGAAGTGGGTGCCAGGTCTACATTATAGATGGCTGTGAGCCACCATGTGGTTGCTGGGAATTGAACTCAGGGACTCTTGAAGAGCAGTCAGTGCTCTTAACCACTAAGCCCCCTTTTTACCATTTTTCTCCTGTGTGTCCTACTCTGTCGGCTGGCTGACAGTGCCTGGCTGGCCCCAGGCATCCCCCTTTCTTTCTCCCTCATTGTCCTCCTCCTTTTTTTTTCTCTTTCTCCTCCTACTTATTCTCTTTGCCCACCAGCCCCACCTATCCGTCTCCTGCCCAGATATTGGCCAGTCAGTTTTTTATTAGACCAGTTAGGTGCCTTAGGCAGGCAAGGTGAAACAGCAACATATCTTTTCATAGTTAAACAAATGCAGCATAAATAACATGTTTTACATCATTAACATAGTCAGCAGAAACAAATGTAACACACCTCTGCCTAGTTAAAGTAATGTTCTACAATCTTCTTCCAGCCAGAAATAGGCAGCTTGGCTCTTTTTAGGTTACTTTTTCTGTGCCAGTAAACATTATCTCATTTAAATTTCAACATTTTATCCTCCATAAATTTTTAGTTCTATTTTATGTTGTGGCTGGAAGGACTTTAATGTGTGTACACAAATATTTTTGTCATACAGGGTCAAAGGATGGATGAAGTCACACCCGTAGCTTTCAAAAATAACCTCTTAGATCTTAATATATATTAATTGAATAATCGTGTGATTAATAAATAGTTACAATGTATCTACTCTCGTGGGTATTTTTCCTATTTTATGTATATGAGTTTTCTGCTGCATGTGTGTGCCTGTGTATGTGTGCACACGCATATGTATGTACTATGTGCATGGCTGGTGTTCACAGACGTCAGAAGAGGTGTTCAGATCCTCTGGAGCTGGAGTTACAGAAGGTTGTGAGCCACCCTGTGAGTGCTGAGAATGAACTCAGATCCTTTTGAAGGACAAGTGTCCTTACGTGCCGAGCCAGCCTTACCAGCTCTGTTCTTTTGGATATACATTTAGTAGTGAAAAGATAGTTGATTTCTTGGTTCTAACAATTTGTGATCTGAAGTGAACCATTTTACTCAGGCCAGATGTTTTCAAAAGCTGATGTGACCCTAAAAGTCAGCCTCAGCATGAAGGACGGTTCCTTCGTGAGTAACCGTGTCCTGCTTTTCCCTCCAGCTACATTATTGAGCAGGGCGTGTGTTACTTGGTCTTGTGTGAAGCTGCCTTCCCTAAGAAGTTGGCCTTTGCCTACCTGGAAGACTTACACTCGGAATTTGATGAGCAGCATGGGAAGAAGGTGCCCACCGTGTCCAGGCCCTACTCCTTCATCGAGTTTGGTAAGACTAGACCCTGCCTTTCTCTGTTAAGGGAGTAAACATTGTGGAGAAACTTTCTGATGCACTGGTTATAATATCCCTGTGGAATTTGCCTAGTTAAGTAATAGGAAGAGTTTGATTCTGTCTCTTCTCCAGCTTACCTTTTGGTCCGTTTGAATGAAGAAGGCTTCCTTCTTATCAGTAAACTTCTCCAGTGCCTTGTCCTCCTCCCCATGTGCCTTTCTGTAGGTTAGTCTGTGACAAAGTCTGCCTGACAGAGTACTTGACTACCTCGTCATAACTGAGTTCTTTTCGCCTATCTGTAGACTCACAAAGTGAGACTGATTTTATGAAAATCAGAATTTGGAAATCAGTAGTGATGATGATTGGTTTTTTTTTCAGTAGAATAAGAACCTCTAATTAGAAAATATCTGGTATTTGAAAACCCTGTTTGCTACACTCAGAAGTAGCAAGTGTGAGTCTGTGTTTGCACAGGAATTATGGGAAGGTTCAGCACCAGTCAGACCTGTAAAAGATTGTAGTGTCAGTAGGTCACAGGATATGGCCTGTGTGTGATAAGCCTTGGGAGCTAGAACAGGCAGAACCAGAATACATTGCTGAAATCCTTAGTCAAAAGAAAAGAACTTTTATGTGTTAGAATTTCTAAAGTTTTCAAGTTTGTTAGACAGGTGCATTATCTCGCTTTTAGTAATAGAGAAAAAAGGTGGCCTATGCTAATTTTTATGATATATAATTTTTAAATGATATTTTTCTGGATGATATATTTAGTAAATCCAAGGGAATAGTAAGACAAGTATATTAGGATCACAAAGGAAATAAATGGCTTACTCAAAGAAGTTTGAGGTGAATAAAGCTAAAAACGGACTGTAAGGTAATCGCAGGTATAGTGACCTGGGAGCAAAAGAACTGGTTATTCCCAGCCTCAGGCTGAAGATGTAAGCAAAGAGCGGTTTCTGAACTGAAGAGGAGAGCAGGTAGGGGAGAGCCCATCCGGAAGGAGCTGAAGCTTTTCGTGGAGGAATACTGCTAGTCCACAGTGAGTCCTCAGGAAAGTGAGTGGCTACCTGGCAGCCCTGCCTGCTCCCTCCTACTGCTGGAGATCCTTCATGGCCAAAACCTGATGTGCTCCACACAGGCCAGCATCCCAAAGTGCAGGAGAATGGAGCAGGTATTGAACGCCAAGTCAGCTATAAGCATAAACAGCAGTACATTGTTTTGGCAAGAGTTGAACGTATTTCTAATAGGTCATTCCCGCAGTTCTGTATTGGTGGTTTTGGATGCTTTTTATCACATATGATTTGAAGTTGAAGCATGGGGTAAATTTGGAAGGTAGACTGCTGATCTAACTCTTTGCCTTTTTAGACTGTGCCAGCGTTATTTCAGGGGATGTGTGGAATTAAGTAAGAAAACCCAGAAGTTCTCTGAATACATTTGAAATTTTTCTGTTTTTGGTAATGGGTACAAGAATGGATCTTCATTTCTCTATGGATTCTGATAGTAAATGTCCCAGGGACGGTTCACCTGAATAGTCATCTTAACACTTTACAAGGAGGCCAAAGCCAACAACAGACCGATGACAGATGTTGGAATAAACTCAAGGCAGTAGGCAATGGCCAGTCTTGGAGTAAACTCAAGTCCTGATGACCTAGTTCAGTGGCTTGATGGACAGGAAAATTGTTAATGGTTGTCTCCCATCATTTTAGATACCTTTATTCAAAAAACCAAGAAGCTCTACATTGACAGTCGTGCTCGGAGAAATCTCGGCTCCATCAACACTGAATTGCAGGATGTGCAGAGGATCATGGTGGCCAATATTGAAGAAGTCTTGCAACGGGGAGAAGCACTCTCAGGTATCTGAAAGCAAAGTCAGAGAAGAGCTTGTCAGAGTGTAGCTAGGACTCCCAGGAACTGATTACACAGCAAAGCTTCCAGGGTGGTGGGGATTTTACCTTACAGGACTAATTCTGGGTGCTAGAACAGTGTGAAGGACTCACAGAAGCAGTTACTGTTTCTTAGAATTTACAGAGTTAAGTAAATTGAATGCAGAAGCATTTGTACAAGCTAAGGAAGCATTCCTACAAGTTCATAGCCAAGGTTGTGTTAGGTTCTCCATGTCTCCTTGGGAAGCGTTACTGCTCCTAGGTCAGGTTAGGAAATGTCATTTTCACCAAGTTGTTCCTCCTCTAAGGCTATAAAAATACCTAGTCTGCCCTCAGCTTCCTTCATCCAGTCAGTTATTAAATCTCTGTTATGTGGAAGGTGTTGTGTTCTAAATACAGAAAGTGGGAGGAACGCAAATACGTCCTTCTCACAGGCTGACAGGCGCGATGTCCCAGCCTCGTCAGCTTCCTTGGCATCCTTAGCAGTGCATTCTGACCACAGTCACCTGTCCTTTCAGAACTGGCTCTTGAAGACACTTACTTGGTCCTTATAGCTCAGGTCCCATTGTCTCCTACCTGGAACTCTTAAAGTACTTGTTTACACGGTCATTAGCATGTATATTCATTTGTATTTGCTTGTTTGTATGTGTGCACATGAGTATGGAAGCAAGGTCAGCTTTGAATGTTGTTCCTTGGGTATCATTCACCTCGGTTTTCTTGAGACAGTCTGTCCCTGGCCTATTTTTCTAATTATAATTGGTTTTCCAATTATGCAAGGCTGGCCGACCCAGGGGTCACCTATCTGATGCCCACGTCTGAAATTGCACTCATTGCCACTGTGACTGACTTTGTCATCAGTTCCGGGAGCGCAAACCCAGGCCCTCGTGCTGCGCACATGGAGACACTCCCTTCCCCGTCCGAGCTACCTCCTAAGTCGTTTACTAATGTATTTATTTATTTGCCAATTTAAAAAAGTCTTCCCTGTGTGTATATGTTTATCATGTATGTGCATATGATTATGTGTGCAACCTCAAGTCAGAGGGCAACCTCAAGTATTGATCCTTGCCTTCTGCAAGATATATTAAAAATAGAAAATTTTAATATTATATTTAGATTTAATATTAATTTTATATTATAATATAATAATATTATATTATATTAAAAATAGAAAAATTATTTAGACTCTTTTTTTTTAAAATTATTTTTTAGTTTTTTCACAACAGGGTTTTTCTATGTTGCCCTGGCTATCCTAGACTTGCTCTGCAGACCAAGCTGGCCTCAGACTCACAGATCTGCCTCCTGAGTATTGGGATCAAAGGTGTATGCCAACACCACCTGGACTTTTTTTTTTTTTTAATTCAGACAGTGTCTTACTATGTAGCTCAGACTGGCCTGAAATTCACTATATAAATCAACCCGGCCTCGAACTCACAAAAATTCACCTGCCTTTACTTCCCAAGTTCTGGGATTAAAAGTGTGTGTCACAGCCTTGAAGTCCTTGCACTCAGAGGGCAGAGGTAGAGGCAGAGGCCAAGGGATTTCTGTGAGTTCAAGGTCATCCTGGTCTATAAAGTGAGTTCCAGGACAGTCAAGGCTATTACACTGAGAAATCCTGTGTGTGTGTGGGCGGGGGGGGGGGGGGTAGCGTGTGCCACCACACCACAAGACAGTGTCTCTTTTCTTAGCATGTGCCTGTGAGCTTCTGGGGATTCTCATGTCATCTCCTGTCCTCTTGCTTCAGAGTTACAGCATCTGACTTTAGGTGGATTCTGGGATCTGAACTCAGTTTGTATGGCAAATACTTTATTCATTTAGTCTTCTTCCTAGCCTATATCAGAGATTTTTATATATTTTTATTAATGTGTCTTAAATGTATACTTTATATAATACATAAGCCTATATTTAATATAAGTACTTAAATATATTTACTTTGTTTTGTAGTTTTGAGATGGTCATTTTAAAAATTTTTGGATTCATTTATTTTCTGCTTAAGAGTGTTCTGTTTGCATGTATGTATATATGCCACATGTGTGCATCTGTGCACGCTCCTCAGATCCCCCCCAGAACTGGAGTTATGAATGGTTGTGAGCATGTGGATGTTGGGAGTTGAACCTGTCCCTCTGCAAGAGCAGCAGGCCCTTTTAACAACTGAGCCGTCTTTCCAGCTCCTTGAGACAAGGATTCACCTGGGCTACAGGTGTAGCCCTGACTCACCTTCTGCTTCCTGAATGCTGACATTACCAGTGTGTCCCACCACACTCAGTTTGTGAGACATAGTTAAAGTAAGTCAGTGTGTAAAATTAAGTAATTATAAATAGCTAGATTAGATTAAAATATATGTGATGTTTAATGTTATTTGAACTTGAATATGTACATGTAAACTCTTAACTTGTGTGCTTGTATGTTTGTTTTTTATTTGTGTGCATGTAGTATCTGTACGTGTTTGTGTGGGTGTGTGCGTGCAACTGTATATCTGTGCTTGAGTGTGTGGAGGCCAGATGTTGACATCTGGTACCTCTGTTGCTCTTCACCGTATTTATTAAGTCAGGATCTCTCTCTGAGCCTGGAGCTCCGTGATTCAGCTGGCCAGTGAGCTCCTGGGATCTGCCTGTCTCTGCTGCCTGGTGCTGGGCGTCCAGACACATGCCACACATGGCTTCTGTGTTCCTCATGTCTGAGTGGCAGTTTTTTGCAAACTAAACCATCTCCTCAGCCCTTAGTTTTTTGAAGAGAGATTTCTATGAGTTTTGTGTGTTTCACATACTTTTGTATTTTTTTTCATTATAATGGTTGCAGACAGATCCTATAATAAATATTTTTACATTCAGCTTTGCTGGGTACTTATTAGCAGGAGCTTGCCTTTGTGTACTGAGGAATTTAGCCTTTATGTTAGCAGTCCTCAGTTACCACAGCACACAGCTTCATACTCCTTAAACATCAAATTGTGAGTGACTGTGTACATTTTTATTTACTAGACTTTCTACCTGAGATAAAGCAGACTAACATAAAAATTTTTCTTAAATCCCAAATTTTTGTATTTCCATTTATCCACAAGGTAAGGCTCTCTTGCAGACTCTAGTTTGCTTGCAGAGCTGACAGACACGCTGAATGGCAAGGATTTGCACTTCTGACTTTAAGTATATTTGCCTGCTTGGTGAGATAAGAAACTACCTCAGAGGATCGTTAGCTACATAGAGAGGACTCCACATCTCTGGAGTGCTCATTTGTTGTAAGCAGTCAGCTAAGGGAGTCTTCCTGTGCCTTGTTCTGTTAGTTACCTTTCTCCTTGCTGCACTCAGCAGCCTAGAGGAGGAAGGTTTGTTTTTGCTCACAGTTTGAAGGGATACAGTTGATCGTTTCAGGCTCATGGTGCTAGGGAGTGTGCAGCTGGGTTCCTTTCCTCCTCACATACAGAGTAACTGGGGCAGCAGACCGGAAGGAGGGTAGGGCGCATCGGAGCCCACTTCGTGCAGCCAAGTCTCATGTCTGAAAGCTGTAGAGCAGTGCCCCTAGTCGTGGGGTCAAGCACTCAAACACAGAGCCTGTGTGCAATTTTAATTACAAACCTTGACACTTACTGTCTTTCCGTGATACGGGCAGAGCAGATTGTTTTCACAGAAGACAAAGTAGAGATCTGGATCATTGTGTGTCTCATCAAAAACCACGCTGCTAGAGTCCTTGTCTTCCGTTATTGCTGATAGCTTTAAATGGGTGTGAATTCCACCCCCACCCCCCAGAAAAAAATTCATAGTAATGTATGCAGAAGGAGTAAAAAAATATAGACAGGAAATAGTTTGTGAAAGAAGTATTGGGGAGAAGCTTACCTAACTTGAACATATTTCAAGGCAGTGAAGAGATTTCATCATCTTTATTAACATTGATCGTCTCAACCTGCTTTTCCTTCTAGCTACTTCTAGCTACTAATAACTCATCAGCTTTGCATGGAAGGCAGAAGAGTAGATCTTGTGCATTTCAACAAGTTCAAATTACCTTTTTTTACTGCCTAGTAAGCAGTAGGCTGTTTCTTTATCCAAAGGTTGAGACTGCATATTCCAAAGGCAAGAATCACGGGTGATTTGATGCTCTCTGTCCTCTAGCATTGCTCAGGTCCTGCCGTGATACAGGCATTTGCCGAATGACTCCCAACAGAATCTCGTCTTTATACACCACAGGTTTCAAAATGCTCTTATGCAGAGGAATTCTCTTAAATATTACTTATTTCAGGCCAGCAGTGGTGGTGCTTGCCATACTCTGGTGAGAAGATCACAGGTTCAAGACCAGCCTGAGCCTCGTAACAGCACCTCGTCTGAAGCAGACAAATGGTTGCTTATTCCAGATGACCTTGTCGTTGTTGCTTTCCCATTTATTCTCAACAAGTGTAGAGTCATTTAGCAATTGTTTTTAGCAGAGTTGTGACTTAATAAGAGCAGTTTTGATGAAGATTTAAACAAGGATCTTAAGAGAGAGAGAGATTCCCTGGGGAACAGAGGAAGTGTGCACTAGAGATGTGGGTGCAGCTTCTCAAGAGAAGGGGTCATGGCAGATGTTTGCTGAGCACTGACTGTGTGCCCCGTCCTAAGTACTCAGGATACAGCATAAACACGTCATTTAAAAATCCCTGTCCAGCTGGGCATCATTCTGTTAGAATCAGCCAGACTCAGAAAGACCAGATGCTGAATGTTTGCTTTCATATGTGTTGATGGAACTGGGGACGGGAAGATGGGGAGAAGGGGAAGGAGTGAGTGGGGCTCCTGTGATGGGAAAACAGAGAGGGCGTGAGTGGGGGGCAGGGGAAGGTGGATTAATGTGAGCTTGAGGGCAGCCTGGTCTACAGAGTGAGTTCCAGGACAGACAGGGCTACACAGAGAAGTTCTGTCTTAAAAACAAAAACAACAACAACAAAAAACCTGACCAGTTGAGATAGCTTCTGGTAGACTGACCAGAGAGAAGATGGTTGTTTCTCTCCCCTAGTGTTTCCTTTTCTGACTAGGTGTTTTGTTACTCTTGGGACCTGTTGCTAATGTAGTAACTGTTGTGCTTACTTTAAGTAATCCCATAGTTCTCAATCAAATCCAGTCTGTTAAGTAACTCCAAATATTCCAAAGCATTGTCTATTGTTTGCTTGTTTGTTTGCCTTAATCCTGGTCCTGGTGTCTCCGTCTCCATGCCACTGGGATTATAAGGCATGTGCCATCACACCCACTTAGGAAACATTGGCAAGGAAGAACCAACCGAGATTATGAAACAAGTTTTCAGAACACTTTCGAAAACAGTTGAATTGGAATTTGTTTACGTCAGTTAGAATATTTGCTTTTGTTGTTAGCTTATGGAAGAAGATGTCTATATTACAGATGTGAGGGCAGTCTGTTGACATTGCTAAAGGCTTAACTGACTAGATATTTGTGGGGGTTGTTACGGTTTTTTAGAATCAATTTAACCAAATTACAATTTAACTTTTGTATGTGTGTTGAAATACTATGTCTGATAGCTCTGATTTTGTAATAATCTTTACTGTGTGAAGAGTCTTGGGATTAGCAATCACCATGGAAGTATAGCTTAATACTCAGTAGACAGATGATTAATTGAGGGTTTTTTTTTTTGGTTATCTTATTCTTATGTGTGTGGATTAGACCACTTATCATATAAAGGATAGAGAAACAGCTCGTAGGTTGAGAGTGCTTGCTATTCTTGCAGAGTCCCAAGTTTGGTTCTCAATGCCTACATCTGGTGGGTCACAGCTGTCTATAACTCCAGCTCCAGAGGCTCTAAAGCCCTCTTCTGACTTCCATGGCATCCAGTCTATATGTACACACACACACAACATGCACATACACGTTTCACATGCAAATGCACATAGACATAAATAAAAAAATTATCAGGTAATGGTGGGCATTCAGTTCTACATGCCTAGCATGTTCCAGGCCCTCAGCACCAGATACACAAATAAATATATAGATAAATAAAAAGATAAAGAAGAATATCAGCTCATACCTATCAGGTGTTTGTCATATGCCGAAACTCTCCCTCTAAACCAGTCTGTGTACCTACTCAAATTTTGATAGTGCAATGATTATTTTATTGTTAAACATAGTTTAAATTCATGGTCTCTTTACTCTGCCAGTCATTTTGGTTGTTTTTATGCTTTAATGTTTTGATAGAATACTCCAGGGTTCTAATCAATGTTTTCTCTTTTCCTCTTTTCAGCATTGGACTCAAAGGCTAACAATTTGTCCAGTCTGTCTAAGAAATACCGCCAGGACGCGAAGTACCTGAACATGCGCTCCACTTACGCCAAACTTGCAGCGGTGGCTGTATTTTTCATCATGTTGATAGTGTATGTGCGGTTTTGGTGGCTGTGAGGTGTAGTGAGCCTAGTCGCGTAAGGGAGAACCTAGAACCCGGCAGGTGTATGTTTTCAGGAAACTGAGCTCACAGGGCTGTGTATTAGAATCCAAGTGGAACTTCTGCCTCTAAAGACCTTGCAAGAAATGACCTGTCCTGAAAATGAAAGCTGGCGCCTCGTTTAAGGAAAGCTTAACCCATATGGAAGTCTCTTTGGGGGCAGAGACTTTCTCTGGGTGCTCAGCCATATGTATTAGGGAACAGTAGATTGTTTCATTTCTTTCCCTCCCAGTACATTTGTTAGACAGCAGAACTGGGCATTCTCTTTCTCTGATGGAGCCATCAGTGAATTTAAGGTAGCCAACCCCTGCTAGCAACATCCTGAAATTCCCCTCAAAGAAGGCGGCCTGCTGGGGGGTCTAAACTTTAATCAACATTCCTTTGTTGGTGACTTTCAAGTAAAACTCAAAGTACCTGAAAGTCAATTGCTTTGATGCACAGATCTTGTCTGTTGGCCATTGTAGGAAGTTAACCTTTGTTATTTTTCATTTATATTTTGCTTATTGCACAGTTGCTTTGGGGTTAAATCAGTTACATTAATATACCTTGAAATTATATAGTATTGCTTGACTAAAAGACTGAAATTTTTCTGTCATTTACTCTTTTTTTTGTTTGTTTTATTTCTATTTTTTTGTTTTGTTGAGACAAGGTCTCTCTAACCTCAGCTGTCCTGGAACTCATGTAGACCAGGCTGGCTTTGATTTACAGAGATCTACCCGCCTCTTCCTTTACTCTTTAAGATTTAAAATCCCCTGGGACATTGTTAGTTTGGAGTGTTTGGTTGCTGTAGAGTGAGCGTAGGGTAGGGTAGTCAGAGAAGAAAGGCCCAGCCCGGAACGCCAGCTTTGGCCTGCCCCTTACTCCCACTTTGTCCTCTATACTTTTTCTCATTCTTAGTTTTCTTGCCACCATAATTTGCTTAATTTTATAGTTTCATTTTTAAAATATCCTACCAGGATATTCCCAAGTTTCAAACTGTGATGGACTCAGCAGTGTAGTTAGTTAAAGGTATCATCTTTGCCAGTCAACTACTTACATAAATACTCAAGTATATTATAGAGAACATCTCTGAGAGCCCCTCATTCTTCTTTCAGTTCTTGTAAATTCTGTAAGAATGTTCTAGAGACAGAGAACTCATGAACAGTGGCTTCTATTAACCAATGAAAGTACGTAAGACTTCTTTCCCCTTTTTGCTCAGGGACAATGGGGATTTCACCTTTTACCTTCTGAGGTAGAATTTTATAAGTGGGAAGAATAGGCCTTTTGAGTATTACCACAAGGGCCTACTCAATAGAAACTATAACTCCTGCAGATACTGCAAGCGTTTCTTTAAATTGTACTGGAAAAATGAGCCAACTTCTTATTTCTTAACATCTTTGGAAAGACTTTTAGTAAGCAGTTTTATAACCCTGGGATCATCACTGCTGCCCTATTCCTGGTGAAGGACAACAGCCTCACTTCCTATGAGAAGGCCGGTAGGGATGCTTATTGTATTCCTGATAATCACAGAACTAGAATACATGTTCTTCTACTCTGAACATAATTCTGCCAATTAGAGTTTTGTGCATGAAATACAAAATGACTTTTTGTAGAGAACAAGTGCTTTTACGTCCCTAAAAGGCTTATCCCATAAATAATGACATTGGCAATAAAAGCCTTTGGAAGACTGAAAACCTAAGTAGTTGCACCATAGTGTTTGGTGCTTCTCTAAGAATGGAGGGTGGCAGCTCATTGTTGAGAGTTGCATGCTGCAACCTAATGGTCAGCAATGAAATAAATATTTCTAGAATGTTCTGTTCTCTTCAGTGTGAAGTTTGTTGTCTAGTTAAATCATGTGCACATATCCTCTTGGCGTCTTCTCTCATCTCAGTGGGCACTGAAGTAAGGGCGTGGGGTGAATGATGAACAAAGGAGCAACGTGGTAAAGAGGGGGCAGAGGACCAAGAGGAAAGCAGACCGGCCTCTAATGTGCGATTTTAATAGATCCGACTAGGCAAAATATGTCCACAGACAAACAGGCAGCCCAAGTAGAAAGTGTAGCAACGGCGTGACGTTGGTGGAGGGATGTTAAATGACAGCTAACTTGATTCTAGGGAAGTAGAGGCAGCATTCTAGACAGATGGCAGCTTGTGAAAGACATGTTTAGAAGACACATTTGACTCCCCTGAGCTCAGGATACGCAGAGCCGTGAGGAGAAGTAGACGGGCAGAGCTGAACTGCGGCTGACTCTGCTGTGGTTGGTGCAGGATGCTCTCAGACTTGAAGTTTCAGACAGTTAGCTTGACTATAATGTAAAAGGTATACCAGACTGGGGAGCGGTCAGAGGGGAATTAAGCAGACCAGTTTCAAGTGGTTTTCAAGAAAGCAGTGATGAATCGGCTCTCTCTTTCTCTGGGGCCCGTGGCGTCGGCAAGATGGGCAAGTGTCGTGGTCTCCGTACTGCCAGGAAGCTCCGCAGCCACCGACGGGACCAGAAGTGGCATGATAAACAATACAAGAAAGCCCACATGGGCACAGCCCTGAAGGCCAATCCTTTTGGAGGTGCCTCTCATGCCAAGGGAATCGTGCTGGAAAAAGTAGGAGTTGAAGCCAAGCAGCCAAATTCTGCTATCAGGAAGTGTGTCAGGTGCAGCTCATCAAGAACAGCAAGAAGATCACAGCTTTCGTGCCCAGTGATGGTTGCTTGAACTTCATTGAGGAAAACGATGAAGTTCTGGTTGTTGGATTTGGTCGAAAGGGTCATGCTGTAGGTGATATCCCTGGAGTCTGCTTTAAGGTTGTTAAAGTAGCCAGTGTGTCCCTTTTGGCCCTGTACAAAGGCAAGAAGGAAAGACCAAGATCCTAAATTTTGACAATGGAAGCACAGTAATAAATTTTCCTATTCTGAGAAAAAAAAAAAGAAAGCAGTTATGAGAGGTTTGGATAAAAGTAGCTTATTGAAGTAAGTGTGCTTTTACCTTTCTGCAAACGAGATTTGCTGTGAGCTACAGAGGAGTTACACGCTGTCCAGAGTCACAGCTAGAAAGTGTTGGAGCCGAGACTTAAATCGGTTTGGCTCCAGAGCTTGCTTTGTTCTATTAATTTTTCAGGGAAGTATATGAAGTAATGGATTTCATCATGGCATCTGCATACGTATGAGTCACTATAATTGTTCTCTTTTGTCCCTCTCCCTCAGGGTCTGTTCTTGAGTACCACCGAGTAGTCAGATAAAATAAGGACTAAAAAGGTATTTTGAGTTTAGCAACCAGAGATTTAGTTATACAAATAGAAGTCATCGTGGAGAGCTGAGCGCGTAGGACAGAGCGCCGTGGGTGCAGGCTTGCCCTCCGTGGGCGAAGACACCACCGCCCTCACGAGCAGCTTTCTTGGTTATTGTGACACTGAACTTCCTCGCCTGTTTTATTGCAATGTCTCATGGCATCAAAGTTTGGGGATATTTGTCACATTGACACAGACCCGGTTATTTTAATGTCTTACAGTGGTTCTTAAATCTTTTAAACCAGATAAAAGTGTGTGTCTTTACTCCAGGAAATAAGTGTTGCATCCATCTCTGGCCAGGCAAGGCCACACACAGCACTGTTGATGAAGTCACGGATGACTGGTGGCCCAGGATCTTTCAGTTAACCCCAGGCGCATAGATTCTAGAACTGCAAAGTTAAGTACCCAGAGCCGTTGCAAACGGGTGGGCTGGAGGACTTCTGCAGTCTGAACTAATTTAGGGACAAGCTAGAGTCTTCAAAGGCACTGTATGCACAAAATCATTTCTGTCAAATATTTTCCCGTATTATATTTCGAGATGCTTCTATTAAATGGATTTTGTTTTCAGTTCTGAGTACTCCAGCCACATAGAAGGAGCTTGAACTGCGCGCTTGTCTGTAAGAAGTTTATCACAAATGCAAGGGAAGGGAACTATTCCCAGCACCCGTGAGGCAGAGGCAGAGACAGGCGGATCTCTGCTAGTTCAAGGCCAGCCTGGTTTGCAGAAATGAGTTCCAGGACAGCTGAGACTATACAGAGAAACCCTGTCTTGGAAAACCAAAAAAGAAAGAGAGAGAACAAGAACTGGGCCGGCAGGTTGGCTTAGTGAGTAAAAAATGCTCGCCACCGAAATCTGAGTTTCACTCCCTGGAACTCAAGTGGTGAAAAAAGAGAGAATGGAATGTCCTCTGACTGCCCTCCTGCTTTTGCGTGTGCGCGTGTGCACACACACAGCAAATGTTACAAAATTTAAAAGATAATTTCTGTGCACACCAGATTGAATAAGATATAGTAACCCCCCTATAATTTATGTTCTCAATGTTAATAGAAATTTTCACTACTAAATCCCAAGCGTTGTTAGCCTCAGAACTAATGCATTTGATTCTGTATGCTTAATACTACTGACTGAGCTGGACAGCTAAGCTGTGTCAGATGGTTCAGCAGGATGCAGACAGCCAGGGTTGTAGAAATGTTACTGTTTTGTAATTATTCATTAACCTCCCAGACTGACTGTCCTGTGTCATGATGTGGTTTGAGGTCGAATAAGCAAATTGAATCTTCCATTCTGTCACTCACTGGTGCATCTCTTGGTGTGGACACAGCACCCCCTAGTTCTTTCTTGTGTTCCATTTCGGCTTTTCCTTCTAACCCATCACCAGTTCTTTGTGACTTATGCCAACATGCAGGGTAGCTCTCTACCTGGGGCCCCACAACCTTTCCTCTTGGCTGCTAGTCTGGGATTCCAGGGCAGCATATTTGATTAGGACCCAAAGTGAGCAAGACCAACTAAAGACCAGAACATCCACTCGACAGATAGGAGGCCAGACATCTACACCGTGAAACACTTCAGAAGTCCAGATGCCAAGGTCCTGCTACAGTAATTCAAACATGCGCAACTGAGATGATGTACTTCTGTCGGAAGCCAGCAACTCCATCATATTAGGCACTGAAGAAAGCAATTTAGCTATCGTTGCTGTCAGGCAGGGTAAAAAACAGCAAGTAAAATTCAATTTATTCTCCCGGTTCTATGGAATTTTTTTTCAAGTACTCTCACAATCCATGCTTTAGCTTTAAAACTTGGAAGAATTGGAACACAGTAACATACTCTAGAGTCTGTAGACAGAAGTTTCTGTCCCACCGGGTTCTTCAGTTGTTTTCAATACTAAGTAAATGCATAGCGGCTTATAGCAATTACAAACTGATTGACTTCCTAGCTGCATAGTGAGGCCTCCACCTCACTAGGAAATGGGCTCTATGAAACCAGTGAGGGGCGAGGGGAGGGGTGGGGAAGGGAGGAAGGATAGGAAGGAGTTACACAGAAAGACATTCTGGGGCAAAGGAATTGAGTGAGCCCCGTATATGGAGTCAGTGTTTGGATCCAAGCACCCAGACCAAATGGTGTGACCAAAATAAGTGCTCAGCGTACAGGAAGAGAAGCCCAGAAGAGCATGGGAGCCAGGGTGTGACCTGGAGTGTGGGATCTTTCACTCTGTAGATATAGTTAGTCCTTTTGGAAGACCTGCAGTATTATGACAGTCCTGGGATAAAAGAGGTGTGTATGGGAAAAGCGCAAGGAGGCTACTGCCAGAGCCTGTGGTAGTTACAAACGCTTAGACCAAGGCAGAACTCTGGGAAAGGAAGAGGAGATGATCAGGAAATGGTTGGAGATTGGCAAACGGGGGCGTCCAGATGCAGCTCACAACTTGATGATGTAGGTCAGGTCAAGGAATTAGACACTAGGAAGCTGGTCAGGTTTACCTTCAAGGCCAATGGGGTACATGCTTTAGATATAATTAAATTACTTACGGAATACTAAAAACAGCCAATAAGCAGAAGATTTAAAAAAAAAAAAAAGGTCTCCAAAGCAATACGGGCAATAGCTGAAGCTCTCCCTGGAAAACCAGAGAAGTTTGTGTCTTGAAGTCTTACACGGCTTATATTTTTTCCTCCAAAGGAATTCCTTAAAGGAGTTTTTCATTGTTAACTGTAATGCTAAATTAGAGAGAGAAAGAGAAGAGATAGACCATTATTTTAAAGGGGGGGGGTGAATAAAGCTCTCAGAGGCAATGCCACAGCATTATGTCAAATAAAAACAACATCTGGGAAATGAAGGAAATGAGGAAGAGTGAAGAGAATGGACAAAGGAACATAAGAGAACGGGACTGGAGATTGAAACACACAAAGACACACAGAGAGACAGAGACATGGGTCATCCTTGAAACAAAAATGCCCCCTTTATTATGTACCAGAGCCACTTATATAGAGATCCATAACTGATAGCCACGCCCCAGCCAAACGCACCAGAAACCACTCTCCTGCCATCAAGAACTTCTGAGGGTCTCATGCTCAGAGCAGCTTCAGGCTGTCTCAGAGCAGAGGAGAACAAGTTGTTTACAAGAAATTCAGGATCTGAGGAGTTCACAGCTCCCAACAGACCATCACCCTGAAGATAGATAGTTTAGTGAGCTTTCATATCAGTGAGTTCCCCGACAGGTTTTCATCTGAAAAGGTGACTCCAATGAGAGATACCTTGGTCAGTATACCATATAAACATCTTCTTGATGAGAGTGGTTTAAAGGTTACATTTAACCCCCGACAGCAGAGTCCACACGGAGAGGTGTTTTTTCCTTGATGGCTGTGTTAGGAACTCAGCGAAGCTCCTGGGCTAGATTCAGATGCAAAGCAGTAATCAAATATTCCTGTGCAGTGGACATTGCTGAAGGGGGATGGAGATTTGTGTGAAATTGCAACAGGGATGTTGCTTTTAACAAATGCAGCAGGTGAATTGGTAGGAAAAAAAACCCATTGAACTGCGGGTCCAAAGGCATAGCTTCTAGGTCCCGCTCACCATTCTAGCAGTAGGACTAGATAAATTATATGCTACCGTGTGCCTCAGTTTCCACATGTGGAAGTGAGGACGGCATTCTCTGCCTATTCGTGGACTGTTTAGCAGTCCTGGCTAGCAAGCTTTACAAATTTGAGCAATCTATGTGTAAACAGGGAATCGCCGTCACTATTACAAATGTTCAAGAAGAGCACTGTGGACTACTACCGCAACCCGTGCCCAGCACTAGAGTTTTGTAAAAGCAAGATTTGGAATTCTAGCCCAGCAGTGAGTCACTGCACAGTGAGCCCCCGTCTCGGTATGCTGAGGACCGGTGATGCAGCCCAGATCATCCACAGGGCTCTGACTTTGATACTTAGCACTTAATAAAAACCATCTATGCAACCTGAGAATTCTTGCCGTTTGCTCTGGAAACTGGTAACTTCAGTGGTTATCCCAGTCTTGATAGGGCTGTTCTGGTTGCAACCATGAGTACTCCCAGCAGAGGGCAGCAAAACTCCAAAGTCTGCTGCTTCTTCAACCGAGCGGGAAAACTACTCTACCGTAGAGAACAGTGACAGTTAGGGACACTGACTGCTATTCCAGAAGACTCAGGCTCGGACTCTCAGCACCCACATGGCACACCACAACTATAACTGTAGTTACAGGGCCTCTGAAACCCAAGGGTAACAGGCATGCCTGTGAAAAAACATTAATAAATTCGAGGCCAGCCTGGTCTACTGAGCAAGTTCCAGGACAGCACAAAGAAAAAGGATGGTCTTCCTAGCTAGCTTTTAAGCCCTAGTAATTCAGCTCGCTCTGTCTCTCAGCCTTGGGATTATACACGTGTGTGATCAGCATTTACATGGGTCTGTCCTGGAGAGGAAACCCTGGTTCTCATGCTTGGGCAGCCAGGACTTTACTGACTGAGTTGTCTTCCCATCCCCCATCCCACGTTTCCACATTTAGAAAAAAAAAATTATTACTTTTATAATGATGGAGATCCAGTCCAGGGTCATGTGCATTCTGGACAAGCACTCCACCACCAAGTCCTACCGGAGCTTTTTAGATATAACTTAATATTTAATTTTGTTTATTCATATTAATTTTACTTTGGTTTTTTTTTTTTTTTAAAGGCAGGGTCTCACTTTATATCTCTGGCTATATTGGAACTCCCCATGTAGACCAGGCTGGCCGCCTCTGCCTCCTGAGTGCTGGGAATAAAGGTATGTGTTCCATACCTGGATGAGTTTTTAAATTTTAAAATTTTTGTAGGGGGACATTTGGCCCTGATTTTTTTTTTTAACCCTTGGTGCCTTCCTGGGCCCCAAGGATGATTCCCGGTGGGATATGTACATATTGATGTACAAATACAGTGTCTTCTGCCATACAGAGAAATTCATCTTAAAACATTCTTATGTTTCTAAAACTTTAATCAGCGAACCATCTTGAATAACATCGGGGGCTGACATCTGGACTTTTCTCAGTAGAGGAAGATTTTTTTTTTTTCCACAGAAATTCTGACATTTGATCTCCCCTGGGGCCCCGGGGGCTGCTCTATCCCTATTGTAAAGATAAATTTTCTCATTTGTTCTCAGAAGAGTTGTTCTGTGCTTGAGGAGAGAAGTTCAGGGGAGAGCCTCATATGTCAAGAGGACCCCAGGGGTAATTTCTCTCTTGTAATAAGTACTGTATGAGCCAGTTTTGAACACGATGCTCTTCTGCCAGTTGTCGTGGGAGATGGGCTAGGAAGGCTGTCAGGCAGCCTTTCAATCTCTTCTGCTTTTGCCCGTTCATTTCTGGCTTTGCTCTTTTGAAAAAAATATTGCCCTGGTTTCCACTCCACCCCCAGGTCAGAATCTTCTTTCCACTTCGGCAAAACCTCTTCCTGTTCTTAAGAATTGCATCACATTCTTGGCGTAATCTAACCAACATCCATGCCCACACTGGCACTGGAGCGCATATAGGCTGGTTTGGGTTGAATCTACGGAACACAGAGTGAGTCTCTTTCTAACTTCAGCTCTGCCTTTGAGAAAAATATGCAGACTCTCCAGATTTTTGTTTATGCATAAGTCCTCTGGCACCGCATCCTGAACAAGCCTAATGTACAAGTTGGAGATAGAGTAAAGGGGAATTATGTGCCTTACTAATGGGCCGGGCGGCTCCTTGGCTGTTTCTAATTGCAATTCTCATTCATTTGTCCATTCAGTAATGGCTTCGCCTCACAGCCTAAGAGAAGTAATGACACCACTTCACCCTGTCTCACGAAATCCCGTGAACACATGAGCCTTTATCTTTCTTCTGGACGTTAGCATTTGATGGTAATGACCATATCCATGTTGACACAGTTGCGGTTTTCCTTTGATTCAATTTCCATGTACTGTTTTGGTTTTTTTCCCCTTACCTTAGCCATGGCTCCTCAGCATCCTTTACAGTCTCTTCTTCTTCTTCTTTTAATAAACTCCTGCTCTATGCCAGCCCCTTCCTTCATATCCTCCATGAGAAGTCTAGTCCTCCCATGGTACTCTGAGACTTATATGTCGATAGTATCCAAATCTCAGTTTCCGCAGAACTCCGCATTTATATGGTCAGCTGCCACCCAGAACCCCATTTGGGAATTCTGAAACCTTATCAGCTAACTCACTCCCTCAAAGCCATTCCTCCCATCTCACTATTCACCCAACTATATGTCACACCAGCCAGCCACTGGCTTGACTAGTAGCCTGGCATCCACCCTTGATTATTTATTCGCCCAATCTGTTCCGCATCAAGTTTAACCAGACACCTCTGAGCATCCGCATCTCCATCCCTGCTGTCACCATCTAGTTGTGTGTGCGTCATCAGCATGGACTTTGGGCTCTACCTGTTAGTGTCTTGCCTGCTGTTTCTCCCCTTTGCTTTCAACCAGCCATCGAGACGTAACTTCCATAAATGTCGTACCGATACATCCGACCTTATGTCAAGCCCTTTGCCTTCAGACTGTCCTGGATCTTGTCTGAAGTTGGCAGCTCACAGCCCTTCAGTAGCTGCCCTGTGCCACAGCTGGACTGACCCTGCTTCCTCTTCTGGATCTTCCCCCTTTCCTTCTCTAACGCATTCTGCTACAGGGCCGCAGCAAATGCATCCAGACTGAACTCTAACCTCAAAGTGTCATTGTTCTGAATCTGAACTGAACCTGGACACTGAACTTTTTTTAAAAAATAATTCTTTTATTAATATCGTAATTTAAAAATGGGTGTAGTGACACATACCAGTAATTCCAGTACTTGGGGGGCAGGAGGGTTTGCTGTTTGTGACTCGCTTGGGGTACATAAGCAAA
Source organism: Myodes glareolus (assembly GCF_982192425.1). NCBI lineage: Eukaryota > Metazoa > Chordata > Mammalia > Rodentia > Cricetidae > Myodes > Myodes glareolus. Next base: position 59,287,905 of record NC_142042.1, on the reverse strand, counting down.
TCTTGACTCAAAAGAAGAAAAGGAAAAGAACCTCCCTAATGTTCATGAAAATGTATTTAAACAAGTTAACTCAGCATTGCTGTTAGCATAGCTGAGCGTTGACTGGGAGGTGCTTTTTAATGACACTGGAAGACTCCCTTGTTACTCATCTTGGCATTCTTTCTTGGGGTTTTTTCTCCTTTCCAGCTGGCTTCTACCCCTCTTCTTCCTTACCTCTCCACCCTTTCCCCTGGTCGCCCTGCGCTCACCCCGAGATGGATCCAGTTTGCATGCTGTGGCAGCTGCTGTGGGGCTGTGGTTCTATTAGAGCTGCTCAGACTCTGACAGGAAGGCATTAAATCGAAAGCAAAGAGAAGGAAGCACAAACCGATACCCACCACAAAGCTGCCGAGTGCCCAGCGTGACCCAGGCCGCACCTTCTGGTGAGGGAGCAAGAAGCCACAGAGTTGAAGAGATCACCAGTGCACCCTGATCTACTTCCCTCGTACAGCCTGCTTGGGTCGCCATGAGAAGCTCTAGGTGCTGGCCCTTAACGGGTGGGCAGAAACAAAAGCCACAGGTGCTGGGAGGGAGGGGGTGGGGGTGAGGCTGGAGAAGTGACTCCATGGTTAAGATCACTGACTGCTCTTGCAGAGGACCCACACCCTCAGAGTGGCTCACCACCATCTATAACTCCGGTTTCGGGGGATCCAATGCGTATATATGCAAGTAAAAACACTTATACACATAGGAAGGTTCCAAGACAGGGAGATCTGGCTGTCCTGCAACTCACTCCGTAGACCAGGCTGGCCTCAAACTCAGAGATCTGCCTGCCTCTGCCTCCCAAGTACTGGGATTAAAGAAAGGTTTGTACCACAATCACCTGGCTCAAAATAAAATAATTTTTAAAAGAAAAGGCCCTAGAAATGTAGAGATTAGGGGAAAGGCCTCTGAGGTCAATGACTATGAACCACACACCTCTACCACACTGTCTAGCCCAGTTCTGAGCGCGGTCCAGCCCTGAGCATGCAGGTCTGGGGAATGTATTGGCTAATAGTTCTCTGCTGGCACTGAGTCCCGTGTCCCCTAGGATACTTTGCTATCTGTCTGCCCGAAAAGCTGCTTCTGGTAATGCACAAAACCCTTTTTAGAGGATTTTATAGCTAATGGGAACTCCCCACTGGAAGCTTTACATTCATGTACTACATTATACGCTGGGTGTGAACACATGTGTCTAGGCTGTTACTTCAAGGGGTTGGGGGGGAAAAAGTCAGAAGACGCAAGAATCAAAACCATTTCACCTCTGATTTTGTCCCAGCTCACCTATTTATATTTCTTCCCTTCACTATCGAAATGAATAATCCCTCCGAAGCCTGGGTTATACGAGGGCATGCAAGGTATGAAATGTGTCGACTTTAAACACAAGGACGGCTGGGAAATCGCAGGGCACAGCCTCTCAGAGTCTTCGGATCTTAGGATTCACCTCCCCAGAACCACCACCTCAGAATCAGGGGGGTGGGGGTGGGGACGGGGACGAGAGAGCTGGGCTCTGCTTTGGGGAGTGAAGCGTCAGAACTCAGAAGTGTGGAGGAAAGGTCGCTTTGCTTGGCTAGAAGTGGGCACTTGAGTCTTCACGGAGTGCCAAGCTCACACTTGAGAGGCCAGAACAGGAAGTTCTGTTGACGCAGCTGGGAGGAGAACTTGCTTGTGCCCAAGGCTCTTAAGTTCCGCACTTGCCCTTTGCCTCGCTTCCTGTCCACGAAGCAACCAGGCTTGAGGCTCACTGGGAAAGAGATGGGGTGTGCCCTGGGGTCTGTCCCCCTTATTTGACAGCATGTCACGTTCAGCGTTCAGTCACTTGACCCCAGGTCTTCCAAGACCCAGCTCATGGCTGAAACTAAAATTGAGGCAACCGAGGCACAGCATCGAGAGGAAAGGGAGAGATTTCCAGAGAAATGGCTTTGCTTTTCTCACACGGCCGCTTTACAAGTGGTAGAGACATCTCAGTTTTAGCTACTCTGGCAGCAGCGAGTTAGAGAGACTCCAATAAATGAGGAAGAATCCCGTTTGTGATCCCTTTCCCTCCCCCTCCCTCCTCGTTTCCCTCCCTCTTCCTGCTCTTCCCTCCTCGAGGCTCTCTTCTTTCTTCCTGTCTTCCCATCAGGGAAGGAGGGACTGGGACTGGGAGGCACCTTGGAGCACAGACAGTTCTGCAAGCCTCGGGTGTGTGCCTAGAATTTGCCCGCCTTGCCTCAATAGTCAAGGACATTCCTCAAGTTGTCTGTAAGCATTACGAATGCTCCAAACTGCCGTGGCTGGGTGACTTACTGTCACAGACTGAGCAGATGAGTACATCCTGTAGACAAGGGAATTGGTGTGAGGACAGAGAGCTCCTGAACCTCACTTGAGAAACCTCCCTGTGGAAGGTGAGGGGGTTGGGGAGAGTGCATGAGCAGTAAAGGATAGATTTCATTTTTTTAAAATGGTTTATTTTTATTTTATGTACGTTGGTGTCTTGACTGCATGTGTGTCTGTATGAGGGTATCAGACCCTCTGGAACCGAAGTTACAGACAGTTGTGAGCTGCCATGTGGGTGCTGGGAATTGAACCTGGGTCCTCTGAAAGAGAAGCCAGTGCTCTTAACCACTGAGCCATCTCTCCAGCCCTAGATTTCATTTTTAATTTTTTTTTTTAAAGTTTTGGTGTGTGTGGTACATGAATGAAGGGCCTGCAGAGGCCAGAAGAGAGCACTGGATCCACTGGCACTGGTGTTACTGAGCAGCTGTGATCCTCTGATGAGGGAGCTTGGTACAGAACCTGGGTCCTCTGTAAGAGCAGCAAGTGCTCTTGCCTGCTGGCCCACCTCTACAGCTTCCCTGCAGGGTTTTCTTTCCCTTTTTTTTTAAATGAGAGAGATTTGCCTTTTATCTCTTGAAATCTTAAGTCTCCTCCTACCTCAGGTTTGCCACTCTCTCCCGGCAGGGCCAGGGAAGGTTGAGTTTCTGTTAAAATTGAAATCATATGCACACCGTGGCTCTGACGAATGTTCAAGTTGCATGCGGCCTTTCCCCGTGTGACATTTCTGTTGCCGGCTAGGAACTGTGCAGATGAGTAAGCCCTGGCCCCAGCTGTTCTGTCTGCTCTACCCGGGATCACAGGGCTGTCAGGAAGACAGACTCTCATTGCCAGGGACTGAGACACGGAAGGAAGAGACTCTTTGTGATATGATTTGTGTCCTGACCTGCTCTGAGCTTTTGAGGGGCTGGTGTGTGTGTGTGTGTGTGTGTGTGTGTGTGTGTGTGTGTGTGTGTATCTAGAGACATTGAGGCAATGAGATATAATACTATTATATTTTTTTAACTTGACCTGTATGCTTGTGTGTTGCTTACATGATGTGCAGGATGCATCCTGAGCCGGAGGAAGATACCCGTGTCATTCTCTTCCACTCTTTCCTTGTTACCTTTAAATGGCCTTTTACAGAGCAAGAAGCTCGCTGCTTTGCCTAGGCGTACTGACCCAGGAACTCTCGGTCTCTTTCTGTCTCTATTCCCCAATGCTGGGGTCACAAACATATCCAGGCGCACCCTGCTTTTTTGTTTGTTTGTTTGACTAGCTGGTTTGGTTTAGGTTTTTGAGACAGGGTCTCATTATGTATCTCTCAGTGCCCTGGAGCTTGCTCTGTAGACCAGGCTGGCTTTAAATTCAGAGATCTGCCTGCCTCTGCCTTTGGAGTGTTGGAATTCAAGGTGTGAGACACCATGCCCAGCTCCATGCCCTGCCTTTTTTGTGGGTTCTGGGGAACTCACACTCATCTTCATTACTTATATGGGAAATTCTATCACCCACTGAGTCATCACCTCAGCCTCTTTCCCCATAGACTTTTTTTTTAATTATTCATCAAAATAAACAGACACATTGAGTTAGTTATTGTTATGTCTCTGTGAAGAAACACTGTGGCCAAGGTATGACGAAGGAAGGCAATTTCATGGGTGGCTTGGTTAGTTTCAGAGTTCAAGTCCATGAACATCACGGCAGGAGTATGGCAGCAGGCAGACACGCAGGCATGGCGCTGGGGTAGCAGGGGAGAGTGCACATCTGATCTGCATGTTTTAGGCAAAGGAAGAGAGGGACTAGGCCTGGCATGGACTTTTGAAACTTCGAAGTCCAATCCCAGTGACACACCTCCTCCAATAAGGCCACACCTCCTAATCCTGACCAAATATTGTCACTAATTGGGGGTCAAGCATTCAAACATGAGAGCCTGGAGGGGGGGGCATCCTCATTCAAGCTTCCACACACATGTAAAATCAAATCTGTCTCTAATTTGGGACTGAATTTTTTTTTTTTTTGAGACAGGGTTTTTCTGTGTAACAGTCCTAGCTGTCCTGGAACTAGCTCTTGTAGACCAGGCTGGCCTCGAACTCATGGAGATCCACCCGCCTCTGCCTCCCAAGTGCTGGGATTAAAGGTGTGTACCACCACCACTGGCCTGAAAAACTTGTTTTTAAAGTTACTGCCGCATCTAACATGGCTCCACTAATGGGCCTGACTATGGCAGCCAGGGAATGAAGAAAACATAGACAGACGGACCCATGGGCACGCAGAGAAGCTGGGCTGGGCGGACTGAGATCTCGGGTGGAGAAGCTGAGGCAACCCACCGGAAACGCAGCATGTTTATTATAGAGAGCTGAACAAAGAGTCGGGGTTAGTATGAAGGTATACAAGGAGTCTGGGGCTATGGCGTGTAGCTGGATCCAGGTGGCCGGTGTAGCTAATCTCTGTGGAGCGCAGTCTCTGTAGGGAGCAGGCTTCAGGCCCTGAATATGGGGGAGAACGCGATGGGGAACATCTTCTTCACATACTATCAGTGTCCACACATGGACCAGACATTGTCATTTCCCTTTGAACTTCACTTGGGCTGGGGGAGGCTTTGCCATTCCTTCATGAGTCTGAGGCTCTGGTGTCCCAGACACGGCCATGCTCACTTTAACAACATACATTCAGTCAGGGCTCCCTCAGGGTTTCCTTTGTCCCCTACAGTTACCATGGGCAACACAGACACACACACACACACACACACACACATGATCCAAGGGACCGAGTACATGCTTGAATTTCTGCTTAAAGGAAGAAGCAGCTTCTTAGAAAGTTACCAGATGTTAATCTGCAACTTTATTTGTAGAAAGGTTAACCTCCTATCTTTTGTGGCTATTTCCTGAACTGCATCATCATTTTCCTCTGATGAAACTTGCTAATACCAATCAGAATCTCTTTTTCCAACTGACTGCGATGCCCGCGTCCTCTCCCCGAACACTTGCAGTGAGCTGAGCAATGGCATTCTACAGACTCAGCAAATCCGCGAAGCCCTTTCCCTCTCCGATGACGCGCTCTGAAGGCACCCGAAGATCCCACGCCCTAGTTCCTTGCGATTCTCACCTGTTTTAGCAGCCCTGTGATGCTTTGTGACTTCATTGCTGAAAGCCCCTCTGATGAGTCCTCTTACTAGCCCTTATTCCTGCTCCCTGTCCTGTACGCCTCTTCGTGCTCTGGCCTTTATCACCAGCCGCCCCCGTAGGCCGGTCCGCTAGCATGCTCCCTCATGCATTACACAAACGAATTTCTTGAGGGCAGTGAACCAAACAATCTGCTGTCTCTTTTCCAGAGGGAGAAAGAAGCCGCCCTCTAAACACATCTTTATTGAGATGTGACTTAGAGACTACAGAGCTGGCATGTTTGAAACCTGCAGTTCCGTTTCCAGTAGGTCATAGAGCAGTCCCTCCGTGGCCCTCATTAACTTTAGACATTGCCTTCACACTGAAGAGAAGCCTCCATTCGTTCCTGGTGACGCCTTGCTCCGGTGCCCTGGCCCAGCCCTGTGCTCCCTCTAATCCTAGATGCTGGCTACGTTACTGTGCCTGCACCATTTGTCTGTTCTGACACTGTAGAAAGTGGTCACACTGATGTCACCTGTAGCTCCTGGCTTCTTTAACCTGCCACGCTTTTGAGAGCCATCATTCTGCAGCATCTGTCTGAACTTAATTCCTTCTCATTGCTACATCGCATTAACCTGGACAGATAAGTCGCACTCCACCTATCCATCAGCTGACGGACAGCTCAGCTGTTCCCCTGCAGACGCATGCACAGACATGTTTTCAGGGCTCTTTGGCACACACCTAGAACTGGAATTGCTAGATCGGCCCAACTTCATCTTCAGTGTTCAGAGGGACCAAAGTGGTTGATGGTTGCTTCCCCTTGATTTTCCCACCAGCAGCATAGAAGGGTTCCAACCTCTCTCTCTCCTCGCCAGTGATTGTTGCTCCGAGTGTTCACAGTCACCATGGTGACTCTCTCTGGGCATGGTTTTGCTTTATGTCACCAAACGACTTCTCCTGTGCCATTAGCCGTCTCTATGATTACCTTGGAATAAAATGACAATCTTTTACCCATTTTTATTTGTATTTGTTTATTTGGGGGCCCTAAGGATTAAGTCGGGGCCTGGAGCGCTCTTACTCCTCATTCTACCGCAGAGCTGTATCCCTCACCCACTGTCCTTTGGAAAATTTTGTGGTTTATCTCTTCATTCTTGGATTATGAAGATTCTAACTGCAAATCCCATATCTGGCATGGAATTCACTAAGTAGACCAGGTTAGCCTTTGGCCTTGGATTCACAGGGATACCCCTCCCTCTGATTCCTGAGTGCTGGGCGAAAAGGTGTCCCTTAAAGCAAAAATGTGTTAAATTCTGAAGAAGTTGAGGTATTGCCTGATCTTTTACTGATCTTTTATTTTATTTATTTTTATTTATTTATTTATTTAATTTTTTTTTGTCGGTTTGTGTTTTAGTGTTACAGCTCTGGTCATCACCAGACTGAAGGTCTCTTGGTCTTTCAAGTTGTATAGTTTTAGCTCAGCTATCTAGGCCGATGATCCTCTGGAAGCGTATCATTGTGTGTGATATTAAGCAGTCGTTCATTCAAATCAGTTCTTTTGTATGTGGATATCCATTTGTCCCAGGGACTTTTCGTTTATTTAAGAGACCATCCCCCACCCTGTTGAATTCTTTGGGTACCTCTGTCAAAAGTCAATTGAGCATAACTGTCAGGGCTTGTGTTTCCGTCCCGCTGCTCGGTGGCTGTGTACACCGCGAGGTTTGGACTGCTGGAGTGTTGCAGGAGGTTTTCACATTGGGAAGCCCGAGTCAACCAGCTCAGGCCCTCCCCCTTCCGAGGCTCCTGCATTCCCCCATGAATTTGAGCATTAGTGCTAGGTACAGACAGACCCTAGACTCCGTCAGAAAGCCCCTGCTCCTCACAGTGAAAGCACCCCTCTCATACCTAGTGTAAAATTGGACAAGGGAGACTGAGGGGCGGGTATGCTTTGGAGCTGAAGAGAAGACAGGTTCTTTGAAAGGAGGATGAGAATAAAAGAGGCAAAAGGTTTGGTGAGCCTCCCGCTCTGGAGCTCTGGAGAGGAATGTTTGCTCAGAGCGGGCGGGCGGTTTGCCTTAGCACCAGGGGATATTGTGAAAGCTGATTGAAATGGGAAAGTCCATTGATCTCCTCAGAAGGCCAGAAAGTCTAAGCAAGCAGCGCTCTGAGTTTGTTGATTGTCACAGAAGATTCTCTTTAACCAAGGGAAGCAGCTGGTGCCCGCTCTCTGCAGCTGAAAGACAAGGAACAAACAATAAAGAACTGTCCTCAGCCTTTTCCTGCCTCCCTCGGTGGCCACCCTAACCTCTGTCCCGCTTTGTTAGCCCTTCCTTTCATATGGTCCCCAAGCAAGAGAGAGGAGAGAAAGAAAAAAGAAGCCAGAGAAGGAGAGAGGGAGAGGGAGAGAGACAGACAGACAGACAGAGACAGAGAGAGACAGAGAGAGACAGAGAGAGAGAGAGAGAGAGTGTGTGTGTGTGTGTGTGTGTTAGAGGTGTTAGGAGATTCCAGATCTTTAAAAATGAAGGGTCCTGGGTAGGCGAGATGGCATAGTAAGTAAAATCACTTACCAGAAAGTCTGGTGAGCCGAGTTCAATCACCAGAACCCGAAAACGGTAATGGGGGCGGACCAATTCCACAAAGGTGTCCTCTGACCTTCACATGAGTCCTGTGGCATGAGTCAGAGCCCCCATCCACAATCACACAAACACACATGCACGTATACACACGTATGCATACACACACATGCACACGCGCGCGCACACACTCACGAACTAAAGATCCACAACCCTGCTATGTAATATAATAAAATGTAGCTAACGTCATATAAATGACACCCTTTGACTGTGTAATCCAACTTCTGGGAATTTATCCCAAAGAAATGAGATATGCGGAAATGGGGGAGCAAGGATATTGATGGCAGTATTCTCTATAATCATGCAAGGCTGGAACACCTAAGTCTCCAAAAATGGGAGCATGTTACACAACACCATGGCAGTAAAACCTGTAGATTGTACACTGGGTCCACAGAGGGTGAAAATAGACCTTGACTGCATGTGTGTCCGCTGCCCAGGGCCCACGTCAGCTTCACCCTCACCTGATTCATTGCAGTGGGCTTCCAACGAGTGTTTCTGTTTTCTCCTGTTCCCCATTCTCACTTAGCAGACTTAGGAATTCTCGAGAAAGGGTGAGTATACCATTGCCTCCCTGACTCCCGTCTCATTCAGGAGAGAAGCTGTTGTCTCTCCGTCAGAACAGACCCTCGGCCTCCTGGCCTCCATCACCGCCCACCTCATGAGCTTCCACTGTCTTGCACACCCTGCTCTGCTTCTTCCTTGACCTCAAATGCACCTTTCCTCACGTCAACCTCTCCTTCCAGATGTCCGTTGGTCTGTGTTCTCAGGAATCCTTGAGATCTTCATTTTCATATGCCTCACAGACTTCCCTTTGTGAAATCGCCGTCTTTCCCCAGCCCTAGATCCCAGGACTCCCTATTGCTTCTTCTGTTTCCTTCTTCAGTGGCGTCTCTCACCTCGCGGGACTTATCTTAGGGGGTACTGTCTGCTTCCCCTGGAAGGGGGCCTGGAAAACGGGTTTGCATTTGCTGTTCTCTGCTGCATCATCCGTATCTCAGCCGTGCCCGGCAAATGAGCATGAGCCTTCTAAGACGTACTTACTAAATGACTGTAACTACCAAAGTCAAGATTAAGGAACACACGGCCACCATTTTTGAACACTGGAAAGCACAAACTATGCAGTGTGATGTACACAGGCGCTCTAGAGTGGAAGATGTGTGGATCCCAGTCCCGATGCTACCACTTTCCAATTGGGCAGACGTGGATGACTGTACAGAAGCTCTCGGCTCCATTATCTATGAAGTAGGAATAGCAACGTCTTCCTCCGCACTTCTGGAAAGATGAGATGAGGCGCAGACACACTGCCTGGCACGCAGTAGGCACAGTGTGAGCATCATGCTTCTCTCCTGCAGACGACCCGTGGGATGAAGCTGCAAAACTGGAGGTAACGTGGGTGCCTCGGATGCAGGGGTTATGCCTTTTACAGTTTACCATCTAATACACAAGTCCTCCCTACGTGTGGATGGCAGACAGCGTAGGTTAGGACAAAGGAGACCTGGGTGCATGGTTCACCTTGACACGGGCTCTGTGACAGTTAAGTCTTTGTCTCTCCAGCCTGTCTCCATATTATTTAAATTAAGAGGTTGTATTTAGTGACTTTCAAGACTCAAGATTCCGCAATTCAGAAAGGCGAGCCATTCCACCTGGCTGCGTCCTTCTTGAGTCTAGCCTTCCTCAGACATGCAGACCAGATGGTTCTAATCTTAGACATAAAAGACTCTATTCTTTGGTATTTGAGAGCCAAAAGAAACTAGAGATTTAAAAAAAAGTTGAGTGAATGAACTTTTTTTTCTCATTCCTACATTGCTGCATAGATAGTGTTCAATTTAAATCATGGAAGAAAAGCAGGCATTGTTACACACCTTTCGGCCAGGGTCAGCTGTGTGAATCTGTAACCATACAGGAAAGTTTTCCTTTCTTTTTTTTAAAGCAATAATCAAGAAGTACATGCTGGCAGTTCTCGACTGTAGCTACAACTGGGCACCGACGGTGGCTGGGCGCCGAAGCGCAGTGGGTAGCGGCTGGGAGGGAATGGCTAACTTCTTCCCTGCTGTGAAGAGCTCCCTGCCCTCTTCACAAAGCCTCCTCGAGGTGGAGGAGGAGAGGACGTCTGTTTTACAGGCCAGTAGCCACCCTCAGCAGGTTAGCAGCCCTGGCTGGCTTCGCTTCACTGGAGGGGGGGCGGGAAAAGGGGTGTCAGCCTCCCAGAGCTCCCTCCAGCACATAATCACAGAGCTTTCAAATACCCCGTCGGTGGCGAGGCCCCGATTTTGCTCAGCTGAAAACTGAGGAGGATCTCATCTGGGAAGGGTCAGTTCAAAAAATGACAGCATCGCCCAAGGTAAACAAAGGGAACAACCACAGCCCAAACCTCTGCGGTGTTTCTTCACAGTTCCCAGCCCAGCCCACCAGGGCTCCGGCTGAAGTCCCCGCCCACTGCCTCTGATGCCCCCATGAGGCCTTGTCTTAGTAAGCTTAGCTGACCAGAGGGTTGCAGTTTGTGCACAAGCCTGCCCTGCCCTCTCCCCTGAGAGCAGAGTTGTTGAGATTGGGGTTGAAGCGCTGCAGGCAAGCGGACTGGCTAAGCCTCGCTCATCAGGATCACGTGAGGTTGAATAAACGCTGCTAAGTGAGATTCAGAGGAAGTCCGGGGCTGAACTGGTCTCTTTCGACCCGATTCACTCAGTACTCAAGTCATTGGGCACTGTTCCTAAGAACTAGAGGGAATTGAGGGAGTGAACGTTGAGACGCTCTGTCCACTTTTTCTTTTTTGTTAAGACACAGTTTCTCTACATAACCCTAGATGTCCTGGAACTGGAACTCACTCTGTAGACCAGGCTGGCCTCCAAATCAGAGACCCGTCTGCCTCTGCTTCCCAAACGTTGGGATTAAAAGCATGTGCTGTCAAGCCCAATCACCTTTTCTGTTTTGAGCTTTGTAGCCTGTCCTGGCCTCGAACTCACAGAGATCTTCCTGTCTGCCTCCTGAGTTCTAGGATTAAAGGCCTGTGCCACCACTGCCTGGTTGAGGGTTTTATTTCTTTCGTGTGTGTTTTGCCTGTTTATATATCTATGTATCACATGTGAGCCTTGTACCCAGGGAGGCCAGAAGGGGTTATCTAATTCTCTTGAGACCGGAGTTACAGATGTTATGGGTGCTGGGAATTGGACCAGAGCGCTCTGCAAGAACAGACAGTGCCCTCGACCTCTGAGCCATGCATGTCTCCACCCCTGTCTCGATTCTAAGAAAAGCTTACTGTGTTTGGTCTTGAAGGCTGTCTAGAAAACAGTTTTTGAATTTAGAGGTGGTCATGAGGTCTGGGTCTTCCACTCCTGGTGCCTTGTTCACAAAATGTCTTCCAGTTGCTCATTACTCCTTTAGGACATTCTGAGGCCGGCTGAGTGGAGTAGAAATAGCCTTCAGAGTTCAGCAAGCCCTGCAATCCTGTCACTACACTACCTAGCCATGGAAACTAATACAAGCAAACTATCTACTCTAAGACTTGGTTTTCACACCTGCGAAATGGAATCCTATTATCTATCTTACTATTGCTGTGATGAAACACCATGACTTGGGGAGGAAAGGGTTTATTCACCTAGTGTGTCTATATCACACTTCATCATCCAAGAAAGTCAGGACAGGAACTCAAACAGGGCAGGAACCCGGAAGCAGGAGCTGTTGCAGAGGTCATGGAGGGCTGCTGCTTCCTGACTTGCTCCTCATGACTTGCTTGCTTAGCCTGCTTTCCTATAGAACCCAGGATCACAGCCCAGGGATGGCACCTCTCACAATGGGCGGGGCCCTCTCTATCCCTAATTAAGGAAATGCTCTACGGACTTGTCTACCGTAAAATCTTAAGGAGGCATTTCCTCAGTTGATCCCCCCTCCTCTCTGATGACTCTAGCATGTGTCAAATTGTCATAAAACTAGCCAGCACGACATCTCCATGTAGATGTACCAACATCGTGGTAGGTAGGAAGAAGACCCTGGCATGTGCTGGTACCCCATGAAGGCTGTGACATTTGACCGCTCCACCCTCCCCCAGCCTTCCCAGTCCCTGCACCTGCTAGCAGTAGTGAACAGTGGACATGGCCCAGTGCAGGAAGAAGAGTGACTAAGGAGGAAGAATCAGAGAGTGACTGGTAGCAAAGAGCCACCAGTTGTCCCACTGGTACCATGCAAGGCTGAAGACTAGTCCCTTGACTTTGGGGTGGCGGAAGAGTCATGAGTGTATGATGAGAATGTGTGAATTCAAAGCTGAGGTGCCTGTGTGGCTTGCGAGCAATAGCTTGACCACAAGCCAGAATTTAAGCCTCTCCAAAACGTGTGGTAGAAAAGGACATCAACCAACGGTCCTCTGGACTGTGACTGACTCCCTGATCATCTCAGGCAAAAATTAGAGATCACTACTGCAGCTCAAGAATCTTACTTTGAAGATTTGGACAGAGAGGGCTGTGGCATGGGCTGCAAGGACCCACAAGACTTTCTCAAAACAGTGATCTTGGCTCTCAAGCCATGGTTTCTAACTAGTGCTTGATTGTTTTGGGAGTTGGCCAGTATGATTGAAGTCAGGAGAAAGGAGCAAAAGAAGGATAAAAGTCAAGAGAAATTATTGCAGAATAGTGGGGGAAATACTTGACCAAAGCAAGACTGGAAAGAAGCTGTACAAAAGCTCCAAACTGTACATCTCCATGCCTGATGTCAAAATGCTCTTCAGATGTAGGAGGTCCTTCTGACTATGTGTTGCTTTCATTGGTTGAATAAAAAAAGCTGCCTTGACCTTTTAATAGGACAGACTTAGATAGGCGGAGTAAACAAAACAGAATGCTGGGAAGAAGGGCAGTGTGACAGATGCCATGATTCTCCTGCCTGAGACGGACGCTGGTTAGACCCATGCCGGTAAGCCACAAGTCAGGTGGTGATACACATTAATAAAAATGGGTTAATCAAGATGTGAGAGTTAGCCAGTAAGAGGCTAGAGCTAATGGGCCAGGCAGTACTTTAATTAATACAATTTCTGTGTGGTTATTTCGGGGGTTAAGCTAGCCAGGTGGCAGAACACGGCCCGCTCTCCTCCTTACAAGATTCAGATCTCCAACTCCTTTTAGCTTCATTGGCTGCAATGCACTTCTTTCTCTTTAGCAGTTTTTTTGGCAGGTATTTCATGATTCTGGCATATTGGGATATCCAAGGCAATCCATGCAGGGACACCCCTGCCACATGCCTGGCCTCAGCAGCTTTCTCTAGTCACAGAGGGAGATTCCCTAAATCTTTTGTCTATTCTTGCCTCTAACATCAGAACCCTATGGCTGAAGATGCCAAGTTCTGCTGCTTGCTGAGCCTGGAATATGGTCCACCTTTTCAATTACATCTTCACCAGCTTTCTGTTTTCTGTGGTTTCCTTCACTACCTAATCTTGACTCTCCTGAAACTTGGAACTGTAGACCAGGCTGGCCTGGGATTAAAGGTGTACACTGCTGCACCTGGCTCTTTTCTTTAATTCCTTTTCACAAATTGGAAAGTTAGCTGGGTGGGATCATGCCTTGAGATCATGATTCCATTTCTTAATCTATTCATCTCCTTGAACACAGGACTCAGCTCCATTCTACTTTCTGGTGCTCCTCTTCTCCTCAAATTATACGTTTTATATTTTTTACTTGCTCAACTATTAACGAATCAATCCCACACCAGTTATGTTTTAAGGGGTTATTTATTTGGCGGGGGGCAAAACTTACATACACCATAAACCGACAGGAAGGGAGCCTAGTCGCTGGAGCAGGAGCCGGGAGCAGCAGCCGAGACCGAGCACCGGAACCAAGAGCCGGAACCAAGAGGGCCTATTCCGGATATGCTTCTCTTTTTAAAAGAGAAATATACCACGCCCCAGTGGGCTGGTATTTCAGCAGCTATTGGCTGACGGAGCGGAAGTCGCTCCCCGCTGCACTGTGGGCTCCTGCTTCAGTGATTATTGGTTGAGGCAGCGGAAGTTACTCCCACAACACCTCCCCCTTTTGTTTAAGTAAGAGAGTTCTAAGCCTACTACGAAATTATATACAGTAAGTACAAACCTACACAATTATATACAATAAATACAAATATCCTATTCTAACTAGCTTAAGTCTTATATAAGAAATAACTTGGCCACGTCATAAAAGGAAAGTAATTACGTTTATATAATCTTCAATCCCATCAAAGATCTGAGAAGGGAAATAATGTTACCTAAGTAATTAGGAAGTGCAATCAAACTTCCAGAACATGTAACAAATCACAGAGACAACTGGCTACCTGGGCAAACACCCAAAATCACGTTTGCAGCGTTGAAGCAACCAACTTTGGCTAAGGCCTAACGTAACTGACATACCATTTTCAAAGGCAAGGAACTTTTCAAAACTATCTTACCCTGTCTTGGCAGGATATGACAGTCCTGTTTTATCCATTTACGGATACTCTGTAACTCTGTCAGTAGTTGAGGCATGGGCATTTCTTTACCCAAAGGCCAGTTCTACCAAGAAGAAAGGCTCCAGGTGGAGTGTCTTTGGTGCTCAACATTCTCTCGGGAATAGATCAGTGTTGCCAGGAGCGATTGTGTCTCCCTACCACAGAACTCTGAGTTAGATTAAAGGCCATTTTCTACAGCTCTTTGAAGAGGTTGAAGATTATCTATCTATACTGAATATAATCTCTATGTATCTAAAGAACCTGATTAGTCTAATTATAAATGACAAACTTAGATGACTATTGATCTATATTATTCTCAATATCTATCTAACTTAAAGACTGAAATAGTAAACAACTGTGCAATAAATGGGGACAATATGACCTCCAAATATAAACAATTTGCAAGTATACATTGCAATATGGTAAATATATATATCAATACATAAACAATATATAAGTATCTTAATCAAAGGTAGAAGTGTACAATGCAATATGGTAAAATATACATATATCAATACAATATATATATATATATGTCAATACATAAAAATGTTTTAAACAGAGGTAGAAGCATGTATGCATAAAATAGTCAACATAATTTAACTTTGTATCAATATATAAGAATCAATACCAATACATTTGTCAAAAACAATAACTCACAAGTACAATTATCCCATAATCCAATTATCCCTTTTTTTTTTTTAAGATTCCTGCACTTATAAAATTCCTCCCCCAACCCTCAACCCTATACTAATTATAACCAACCCCTAAATGATGTCCCTAAACCCAAGGACAAACTTTACTGGGAGAGGGGACGTCGTTCTCTAGAATTACTTCTAGCTGTCATGGGGGCGACGTTCTTTCTGGGGGATCCTGTGAAAGTAAAATGATGGTTAAATTTCAAGATCAATGTCTTTTAAAATTGCAAATAGTCTCTGAGTATTTTGTGGAGGTCTGGCCAGAATGTTGTACAAGATGTGCATCATTTCAGCTAACCACGTTGGCATCGTCTTGTGCATCTGGTACCCAAAACAGGTCTTGTAGTAGTGCTATCAGTATCATGATGTCATCTCAACCAGGTGGAGTTGTTGTTATGGGGCCCCATCTTCTTCCTGGAAACTTCAAATGTCACTGCAGGAAAAACTTATTGTTCATTGTGGAAAAATTAAACATTAATCATATATTAATATCATATATTATATGATTATAATAATATATAATCGTATATTAATCATATAGACATATACAGACATACATATATTCAATGAAAGACATGATAGATATATTCACTGAAAGGTATGATAGATATGAAGAAAAGTAAAAATGTTTTCTAAACTCATATTTCTTTCTGTCCCATATCATGGCTCTTGACATGAGACAGAAACTCCAGAAATTCTGGGTTTTTCTTTTAACAACAGGTTTGGAATTAGAGAGGGACTGAGCCAGAGTCCAACTCTAAAACCAGCTCTATAAATTTAAAAATATGATTTAGTATATTTTACTTACAGAACCTATTCAGTTTTCTTGATAGTCCTTATTGTGCCATTATTTTCCATCTGTCAGTATTCAGATATCCAGGGTCCCTTGAACTTTTCAAAAATCAGTGTTTTCCTGTGGAGATAAGAACAGAACCCTGCCCCCATTCTATATGTTTTTCTTACCAACTGTATGAATATCATCATTGTGGATGAGCTGTCATTTTTCCTTTCCAAGAGGTTTCTCCTCTTCAAATCGAACCTTTATTAATTTTGATGGTATCCACAATTTTTCTTCTCCTGTGGAAACAAGAGCAAAACCCCTTCCCCAACGTAGCACATCTCCTGGCCTCCATTGAGAGGTCAGCACGTCTTTGAAATAAACAGGTTGGTTTAGTTCAGAAGTTTTTTCCATTATCCAATGCCTCTCTGCTGCTGTTGTTCCTTTCTCATTAGCATTAAGAAAATTCAAGGTTAATAAAGCATTATGCAATCTATTTCTGGGGGTATCTTTCGTCCCTTTCTGTTTGTTTAGCATATCCTTTATAGTACAATTTGATCTTTCTATAACTGCTTGACCTGTAGGATTGTATGGTATACCTGTAACATGCTTAATATTATAATAAGCAAAAAATCGTTTCATTTTCCTAGATACATAAGCTGGACCATTATCTGTTTTTATTTGTGCAGGTATACCCATAATGGCCATAACTTCTAATAAATGTGTGATTACTGAGTCAGCTTTTTCTGAGCTTAAAGCGGTTGCCCACTGAAAGCCTGAATAAGTGTCAATGGTGTGATGTACATATTTTAACTTGCCAAATTCTGGAAAGTGAAACACATCCATCTGCCAAATTTCATTCCTTTTAATACCCTTTGGATTAGTCCCTGCAGGCAATGGTGTTTGGTTATAAAAAGAGCAAGTAGGGCATTTCTTTACAATCTCCTTAGCTTGTTGCCATGTAATAGAAAACTCTTTTTTCAAGCCTTTGCTATTGACATGATGTTTTTTATGAAATTCAGATGCCTCCAGCACACTACCAATCAATAATTGATCAATATCTGCATTACCTTGTGCTAGAGGACCTGGCAGACCTGTATGGGATTGGATATGCGTTATATACATAGGGCAGAGCCTGTTTCTGATCATGTCTTGTACCTGGATAAACAATGAGGTCAGTTCTGTATCATCAGGTATAAATTCAGCAGTTTCAATATGCAAAATAACTCTTTCTGCATATTGTGAGTCAGTAATTATATTAAGAGGTTCTTTAAAATCCCTAAGCACCATAAGGATGGCATATAATTCTGCTTTCTGGACAGAATCATAAGGACTTTGTTCCACTTTACTCAATTCTTCTGATTTGTAACCTGCTTTCCCTGATTTATTAGCATCAGTATAAAATGTATGGGCTCCGGTTATTGGAGCATCACGGACAATTCGAGGGAGGATCCAAGAAGTTCTCTTTATAAAGTTAAGTCTCTTGCTTTTTGGGTAATTGTTATTGATTTCTCCCAAAAAATTAGCACAAGCTCTTTGCCATGGTTCATTGTCTTCCCACAACTTTTTTTATCTCATCAGCAGTGAAAGGCACTATAATTTCTGATGGGTCTATACCTGCTAATTGACGAAGTCTCAATTTTCCTTTTATAATCAATTCAGAGACTTTTTCCACATAAGTTTTTAATTTTTTACTTGGTTTGTGTGGTAAAAAAATCCATTCTAAAATAGTATCTTCCCTCTGCATTAAAATTCCTGTAGGAGAAATTCTGGAAGGCAATATAACTAGAACGCAATTAAAATTTGGATCCACCCTATCTACATGTGCCTCCTGTAATTTTTCCTCAACCATCATCAGTTCCTTTTCTGCTTCAGCTGTTAACTATCTGGGACTATTCAAATCTTTGTCACCATCTAAGGTTTTGTTTAAATGAATTATTAGATCAGGTGTTATCCCAACAGCTGGTCGTAGACTGGAAATGTCTCCTAATAATCTTTGAAAGTCGTTAAGCGTTCGTAACCGGTCTCTCCTGATTTGTGCCTTTTGAGTCTTAATTCTTTGTAAGCCTATTTTATAACCTAAATAATTAACAGAATCTCCTCTCTGAATTTTTTCAGGAGCAATTTGCAATCCCCATTTAGGTAATACTAGTTTTACTTCTTCAAACAGCCTTTCTAAGGTATCTTTGTTTTGATCAGATATCAGGATATCATCCATATAGTGGTATATTATGGACTTAGGAAATTGTTTGCGTATAATTTTCAATGGTTGGCTTACAAAATATTGGCACAGGGTGGGAGAGTTCAACATTCCCTGTGGGAGGACGGTCCACTGGTACCTCCTTGCAGGCTGAGAGTTATTATAGGTAGGCACTGTGAAGGCAAACTTTTCTCTATCTTTTTCTTGTAATGGTATAGTGAAGAAACAATCTTTCAGATCAATAACTATAAGAGGCCATCCCTTTGGTAACAGGGAGGGCAGAGGAATTCCAGATTGCAGAGGGCCCATAGGTTGAATAACTTTGTTGATAGCTCTAAGATCTGTCACCATTCTCCATTTACCAGATTTTTTCTTAACAACAAACACAGGAGAGTTCCAAGGGCTGGTAGATTCTTCTATATGTCCAGCATCTAATTGCTCTTGTACCAGCTGTTCTAAAGCCTGTAACTTTTCCTCAGCTAAAGGCCACTGTTTAGTCCATATTGGTTTCTCAGTCAACCATTGTAGAGGCATGGCTGTTGGTACCTCTGAAGAGCCATCAATTATGTTGTGTTCTTGTGTAGCTCTAATGGCTGGTTTCCGCCATCTGTAATATCTTGTAATATTGTCCTCAGAAATATGGGCTCTGGAAGCAGCAGGAATGTTAATTTGGGTATTCCATTGCTGCAATAGGTCACGGCCCCATAAATTCACTGCAATATTTGCTACATATGGCCTTAGTTTTCCTATTTGTCCGTCTGGACCTATACAATTGACCCATCTCGTGCTTTGTCTTACTCGAGATAGGGTTCCAATTCCTAAGAACTGAATATCTACCTCCTGAAGAGGCCAATGCGGATGCCAAGACTCTGGTGTAATGATACTTACTTCCGCACCTGTGTCCAGTAAGCCAGTAATAAGTTTGCCATTTACACACACTCTTAGCTGTGGCCTTTGTTCATTTATAGAAGTCTGCCAGAATATTCGTTTACTTTGTCCTCTTAGATTTCTTGATTCATTCACCACATTTAACTCATCCTTCAGGCCGTTATTGCTTTTAACAGCAGGCATGGGGCATTCTAATTTCCCTGAAGAGGCATGTTCTCTGCAGTGATCGGAAATGACTGGACCACATTTGCCATGGGGGCCTTCGAGAGGCCCCCTATTGAGTTTCCCGATGGCAACGGGTTGCCCTGTTTATCTCTTGTTGACCTACACTCATTCGTCCAATGCCTGCCCTTTCCACATCTCCTACATAAACCTGAAGGCTGAGTCCTCCTATTCCTGTTATTCCTAGAAGAGGCATTATTCCTGGACTTCCATTGTCTGCAGTCCCTTTTCATGTGTCCCATTTTGCCACAATGAAAGCATTTTGTAATCTGATGTCTCCTTTTACCTTTGGAAATTGCTTCTTGTACCCATGTTTCATTGCCGTAATCAAATGTATCAACATTCATTGTATGTAAAACCCATTTGTCCAAAGGCGCTGATCTGAGCTTTAAAGGCCCCAGGATCCTTTTGCATTCTACATTGGCATTCTCATAAGCCAAAGACTCAATTACTATATTTCTTGCTTCTGGATCAGGTATCCCTATTTGTACAGCCTTAGTTAGTCGTTGCAAAAAGTCACTAAAGGGTTCTCTCTGACCCTGTTTGACCCTGACATATGATTCTAATCTCTGACCTGAGTCTTGAACCCTGTCCCAGGCCCTTAGAGCTGCTGTAGCACATATGGATAAAATGTTTTCATCATAAAGAGCTTGTTCCTGAGGATCAGAGTAAGGTCCTTCCCCTAGAATTTGATCTAGAGAAACCTCAATTCCTTTCGCTGATTCTTGTTGTTGTAAAAGTCTGGCCTCTTGTTTGAATAGGCATTTGAAATGCCATAAAGGTCCGTTCTCAAGGACAGCTGATGTGAGCTGGTTCCAATCTTTAGGGGTGGCCCTGTTGCTCAGAGCCCAGGATTTTAACATCTCCCTAACAAAGGATGAATGTAGTCCATAATTCACAATTGCTTGTTTAAATTCTTTCAGATCATTCATACGTATAGGCTCCCATGTATGTTCTTTAACGACCTTAGGGTTTTTGGAGCCAGTTATCTTTTCTGATGTTATTACTGGAAAGGCAGGTATAACTCTATGTAGACTGAGAGTTTTTTGAGGTGAAGGTTGCCTTTCTACCTTTTGCTCCTGTTCATCAGAGTCTATGATTTCCTCAATCTTATTAAATCTGCTCACCATTGCCTTCTGTAAGTCCTGAATCTCCTGTCCAGTATTATGCTCCAAAGCCTTCATTAACGATTCTAAGGCATGGAGCTTGTCCGTCAGAGACACGATATCCTCCTTGGACATAATCCTCATGGCATGTACTGTGCCTTCTTGTATGGAAATCTTGTCAATTAATCTATCATACCCTTTTGATAAAGTCCGATTTTCACATTCAATGGTTATAATCCTCTCAGCTAATGTTTCAGCACTTACAGTCATGGACTGGAGGTTATGCGTCATTTTGGTTGTCCCCTCCTCCAGGGCAGTGACGCTCCCTTCTAAAGAAGCAATATCAGACTGTACCTTCTTGATATTTTGGCCAGTTGACCGAGTCATATCAAACAAAGATCTATTCTCCTCCTTGAGAACTCCAAACTCTGATCTAGTCTCCTGCTTGAAAACTCCAAACTCTGATCTAGTTTCCTCCTTGAAATCTCCAAACTCTTTTTTGAGGAGGTTGGTATCAGTCTGAATTGTTCTTAAGGTTTTAATCTCTGCCCTCAGCATTGTAGATTCAGTCTGTAAGGACTGTATCTTTCTTATAAAATAGCCAAACACCAGAAAAGCAACAGATCCCAGGAATAACAAAGTAAGAGGAATATCTGAGACATCCTTCAGAATATCCTCCATAGCGCAACTGAAAAAACCATTGAACTTTTGGATAGTAATATTTTCCGACATTTTCAATCAAAGGAAATTGTACTTGTATGTATGTATGTATGTATTTATTTTCAACCGAAAAGAAAAATCTTACCTGTAATGACCGTTGCCTGCCAGTAGGAGGTGGGGCGCACCTGAATCCACGTGGCAGTGGTGTTGATTGAGGAAGTAAACTCTAGAATATATACACTCAAATCCAGAGGTTAAATCCACAGATCACAAAAGGTCAGAGAGCTTCTAGTGGCCAATAAACAAGGCAATAAACAAGGCCCTGCTGCTCTGTTCAACCGGATGCAGAGGGTCGTGACACAGCCACTGCGCTGTTGCTAAAGAGGCCTAGTGCTTTGGGCCCCGTGTCCCTGTGCTGGGATTAAGGGTCAAGCTGCTTTCAGCACTCCTAATCAGTTATGGGTTTCAAACAGCTTGCTGGAACTTCAAAGGGAGCTTGCGCTGTGAGCTCTTTGACTCACGTTGCAAGGAGAAATTTAAAAATCCGTGCCGAACAGGGCAAAGTAAGCCGGCAGAGACTGTCCGGACCTGTGTATCCTGGGAGGCCGAGCTGGGGGTGGGGGGGGTGGGGCAGTTCTTAAACCAAACGCTGGGCGCCAATTATTAACGAATCAATCCCACACCAGTTATGTTTTAAGGGGTTATTTATTTGGCGGGGGGCAAAACTTACATACACCATAAACCGACAGGAAGGGAGCCTAGTCGCTGGAGCAGGAGCCGGGAGCAGCAGCCGAGACTGAGCACCGGAACCAAGAGCCGGAACCAAGAGGGCCTATTCCGGATATGCTTCTCTTTTTAAAAGAGAAATATACCACGCCCCAGTGGGCTGGTATTTCAGCAGCTATTGGCTGACGGAGCGGAAGTCGCTCCCCGCTGCACTGTGGGCTCCTGCTTCAGTGATTATTGGTTGAGGCAGCGGAAGTTACTCCCACAACACTCAACTTGCTCATTTTCATTATAAATCTTCATTAGAGTTAACGTTAATAACCACATAACAGGGTCTATACTAGGCTGTTTTGAGATTTCCTCTGCCAATGGAATTAATCCAAAGCTCTTTAGCCTCAGGCAGACTCTTTGGACAAGGTGGAAAAGCTACCATGTTCTTCACCAAAATATCACAAGAACAATCTCTAGGCAATATACTAAAATTCTTCTCTGAAATCTCTTGTTCCCAGAGTTCAAATCACCCCCAGCCCCACTGTCTTCCATGCTCCTACCAACATGGCCCATTAAGTTGTGCTTAAAGCATCCCATTGACTTCCTGTCCCAAAATCAAAATTCCTCCAATTAAAAAACATGGTCAGGCCTATTACAGCAATACCCCAGTCCCTAGTACCAACTTCTGTCTTAGTTAGGGTTTCTCTTGCTATGAAGAGACATCATGACTTTGGCAACTCTTATAAAGGAAAACATTTAATTGGAACTGGCTTACAATTTCAGAGGTGTAGTCCATTATTATCATGGCGGGTCATGGCGGCATGCAAGTAGAGAGGGTGCTGGAGAGGAGCTGAGAGTTCTACATCTTGATCTGTAGGCAGCACAAGGAAAAACTGCCACATTGGGCAGACTTGACCTTGTAAGACCTCAAAGCCCACCTCCACAGTCACCCACTTCCTCCAGCACAGCCATACCTACTCTAACAAGGCTGTATCTCCTAATAGTTCCACTCCTTATAGCCCAAACATTCAAAATACATGAGCCTATGGGGTCATTCCTATTCAAACCACCACAGGGAGCTTATATACTCTTGTGTAAAATATTATGTGGAAAAAGAATTGGCTTTAGATCATGAATCTTATTCTAACAGTGGTTTGAATAGGAAGTACAGAAATATAGATCTGGACAGAGGATATTAGGATTATAAAAGAATTACCTTCTGAGGTGAAAGCTTATTTTGGCTTAAAAGATGTATATTAATCATGACAATAAAATCATTGCTTGTTTCTGGAAGGCAGCATTGCTGATTTCTCAAAAGAAAATTATACTGAGTATGCTATTTGTAATGTTCCTACTTCAGTCCTGTGACAACTGGTCCACCTAGCTTTATAAAGGAGTCTCGCTGTTTTGGCCGGGCAGAACACCACCTCCTGGATAGAATGGTGTTTGCCCTTCAAGCACTGCCATTTTCTTAGTTGACTTAGCTGCTGAGGAGAGGGACACAAGCTAAAGCTGGCAGTGAAAATGCCATGTGCCTTTGAGACCTGGGATTGGTTTTGTTCTTAGGCTCACTAGAGCAGTGAACGAGGGAAATGTCACCAGACAATTTCCTGACGACACAGAGACCGGTTTTATTTTTATTCTGTTTGTAACTAATTTGGTAGCCGTGTCCTGTCGCTTTTTAGTCATACAGATTCAAAGTGAAAATTAAACATTCAAATTTATGAAGTCATACTTCCTAAATGAAAAAGACTTATACTTGGAAAACGTTTTTGGGTGCAGTAGGCCTACAGGGGCCAGGTGGAATGGCAGAGGTACAGAGCCAGAGTTTCTCTGTAAAGCCCTGGCTGTCCTGGAACTCCCTCTGTAGACCAGGCTGGCCTCAAACTCAGAGATCTACCAGCCTCTGCCTCCCATGTGCTGGGATTAAAGGCGTGTGCTACTACCACCCAGCAAACATGACTTTTCTAAATGCTTAGTCCAATAGCTTTATTCATTGCAGTATTTGATGGCTTGTGAATGGTTTTTGCACTTCTGGTAATGAATTTTAAGTGATGGTACTTGTCAGATAGTCAATAAAAATGAAACCAAATGTTGAAGTAAATTGATTCTTTTGATTAAAAAAGTATTACCTTGGTAATTTTATGAGAGAATCCATGGGATACACTTAGTGTAGAAACCTCAGAGACATTAGAAATTGTTGATAGTCTGGGACAATTATTGTCCTTCTGTAGATGAGAAAATTAGGTTCAGAAAGTTAAAGCTGGTAGTCATGTAAGGCCTAAGAGGAGAGTTAGAACTCCACAGCCTCCCAGGTCCCTGGCAAGGGCATTTCCTGCCTCATCAGACACACAGCGTGGCTCTGGGCCATCAGATAACTGTGTGTTCTCTATTAAGCCCACACAAGCTGGGGGCAGGAAGTGGATGCCTCAGGGGTGAGGCAAACCAAGCAGCAAAGGCAATCAGATACCAGTCAAGGGAATGAAGGCTGCCACCAGCCTCCACCACAGACCAAAGGATGCTGACTGGTCCCAGGAGTGGGCCTGTGACACCCAGACAGGCTCGTTCTTCCTTTTCTCTGGGGCTATTTCCTGCTTTCTCAATGCTCAAGAATGCATTGCTTACCTTGATATTAGAACCTTTTTTCACTCTTTCTGGGGCTGCCCTTTCAGGATATTTATCTGAATCCCCTAAGAAGAGTGACCGTGACCGCCAAAGTAGGGCACCCCAAATGATGAACCGAGGAGCCAGGAGGGAACAGTGAAGGCCTGCTTCTATTCATTTTAAAATCGAGAGTAACGAGTGTCAGCATTCCCAACACTGAAATAGTGAAGCAGTCCGTATATAATCAGTAGTCAGCATGCAGCGGCTGGGGGTGCACACTCAGGCTTTCGGGTTTGTTTGCTAACTCTTGGAAAGTAAGCTCCCAAGTGTCTTGTTCCAACTGTGTCATGCCCCTGCCACACCAGCTCCCCGCCCCCATCTTTTGCTATCACTAAATGATCATTCCCTGGTTAAAGGAATTTGACCCTTAGGAGAACCCAACTGACTCTGTTTTTCTCTTCCTTGAGCCATCCCTCTGGCATAACACTGCCTTGGTCAGTATTTTGCCAAGCCCCTGGCCAGAGAATAAAGCTGTTTGAGAAGCATCGAGCGGACGTTGCCACAGAGGGGGAGATGGAGATGTGGAACAGGAGTTAATGTAGTGGGGAGGACATACACTAGGCAAAGAGGGAGGGCTGGGGGACACATGGATGTGATGCCAGGCCCAAAGCTCTGCAGCCCGAGGAATCGGAGCTGCTGGGAGCATAAGTATCTTGAAGTGCCACTGCCCTCCAGCTTCCCCTCAGAGCTACAGAAAACAATGCAGTGAGTCAGGTCTTGGGAGAAACAAAACTCAACTTTGCTACGGTCCTGGTTGGGTGACCATGGGTAAGTCCCCAACTATCCCCACCTTTACCCCAGGAAAGCAGTTCCCCTGCCACGCACAAAGGGGGACTAGGTAGTTTCGGAAGATTCTACGTCATCTGAAGCAGCCCTGGGTATTAAGGGAGGGATTTCTCTGATGAAAGTCACTAACATTTTGGGTTTTTAATGAATTGGGATGGGCAAAAAGAATCATCTTGCCAGGAAACCTCCCTTGGCTCATGACTTTTCCTCCTCAGCCCCTGGCTGCTCTTGTGGTACTTCTGGGCCTGCCAATAGCTAGGGAGGGCATACAGTTACTTCAGATGTCATTTAGGTCCATAAAATATGTTGAGGGCACACAAGTAATAAAATAGTATACTCATACATATAGCTACAAACTACACACACACACACGCACACACACACACACACACACACACACACGCACACGCACACACACACACACACACACACACACACACACACACACACACGCGCATGCGCGCGTGTAGAAAAGATCTAAAAGGAATCTCCCAGGTGCCCGAGGAGTCCAGAAGAGGCTGTCAGATTCCCTGGAACTTGAGTTACAGACCGTTAAGAGCTGCCATGTAGGTGCTGGGAATCAAACCTGCGATGGCTGAAGGGTAACAAGTGTTTTTAGCTGCAGAGTCAGCTCTCCAGCCTCTTTAAATTCGGTTATGTGGTTTGTTTGCTTGTAATAAACTATTCTAGTAATTAAAAACCAAATTGTTAGCTGGGTGGTGGTGGCGCACACCTTTATTCCCAGCACTCGGGAGGCAGAAGCAGGTGGATCTATGTGAGTTCGAGGCCAGCCTGATCTACAAGAGCTAGTTTCAGGACAGCCAGGACTGCTTCTCAGAAAAACCCTGGAGAGAGAGAGAATAAAAAAAAGAACAAAAGAAAGTTTTACTGAATTACCTCAGGTAACTGGGATTTCCCCAGTACTTAGTTTTGTTTTCTACACAAGGCTGTTGAACTAAATGATCTATAGGGACCTTTCTACTCTAAAGTCCAATTCTGAGTAACACTCCGTGCCAAGGACCCACTTAAAAAGCAAGCATGTCATATGGAGGCAAGGCAGTCATTTCAGACTTGCCCCAAAGAAAGTGAAATTTGACATAAATCTCCCCGCTTCCCTTTCCCTCTTCTCTCCTTCCACTATTGACGTAAACTTCCTGTGTCTGTGGCGTTCTCTGCTACACAGACAGCTTCCACTTCTGCAGCTGGAGATTCAGGCCTTTATTTCCCAGCCTCCCTTGCAGCTACGAACAGGAGGGCATAAGGAACTGCATTGGGTTTTGGCTCAGGAGCTTATAACCTCGATAGCAGAGAATGTGAAGTTTGTTCCAGAGCGCCGTGGAAGCTGCAGTGTGGAGATTGCTCCTGGTGTTGGCAGCGGTGGGGGCTCTGGCATCAGAGACCAGAGCCAGCACTGCCCATAGGCCCAGCGGTGCTGTCCCTACTGTGGAGGCCTTGGTATCCTCAGGGGCTGTGGTATCCATGTTGCCTTCAACCCTGAGTCTGCCATCCTCCTGCACTACTCTTAGGGGCTAATAAATTCTCTCTCTGCTTCAGTTACCCAGAGTTGCTTTGGTTTCTTGCAGCAAAAACCCTCTGACTGGCTCACACTCATTATTCTTAAAAGAACATGAAATTTTTTTAAAAGTAGAAAATAAATATATTTCAGGGGAAAAAATGTTTTTTTTCCATCCCGTTTCTTGACTGCTTATCTTCCTAGATTCCTAATTTAGTAGGCATACAAAATTACTAATGGCCTCAATACATACTACACTTCTTTGTATGTATTTGTATATATTGTATATATTCATTGTATACAGTATTGTTTGGGTAAGCATATTTTCATGTAAGTATTTGATGTAATTTAAGCATATTCCCCATTGGTCCCCTTTTCCCCCTTCTCCTATCTTTCTATTTCTCCTTTCACATAATATAAAGATACACAATGTTATGGATCTACATAAAACCTAGGAACCACTTATGGGAGAAGACATGCTTCTTTTTCTGAGACTGATTTTTGTTCACTTAATGTGATCATCTTCAGTAGCATTCTTTTCCCGCAAGAAACACAACGTTGTCCTTCATGGTTGAAAAAAAAGTTCTGTATGTCCATACATCAATTTTCTTTGTCCCTCTGCTGTTGGACCCATGGTTGTCTCCGCAGCTTGGCTCTCGTGAACAGCACAGTGCAAGCATTTCTACAGAATGTGCCACATTATTGCAGCCCTCCGGGTAAACACCCAGGAGTGGTAAAGCTAGTACATAATCCAAATCTATTCTTAGTTTTTTGACAAACTTCCATACTAATTTACATAGGACTGGGCCAGTTCACACACACCTCCCCCAGCAACACACAAGACGTCCCCTTTGCCCCCACCCTACCAGTTTGTTGTTATTTTGTTTTCTTAATAACTGCCGTTCTGACTGGGGTGAGATGGACTCTCAGCATGGTTTTCATGTGCGTTTCTCTGATGCCTAGTGAAGTTGACCATGTTTCAGATGTTCACCGGCCATTTGTAATCTTTCCTTTGAGAGCTGTCTTTTCCTGGCATGAGGCCATTTGTTGACCGAGCTGTTGATTTCTAGTTTCTTTGTGTTTTCTAGAAATCGGTCCCCTGTCAGACATCTAACTAGCAAAGATTCGCTCTGATTCTGCA
This sequence comes from Myodes glareolus, assembly GCF_982192425.1. Taxonomy (NCBI): domain Eukaryota; kingdom Metazoa; phylum Chordata; class Mammalia; order Rodentia; family Cricetidae; genus Myodes; species Myodes glareolus. Next base: position 59,260,050 of record NC_142042.1, on the reverse strand, counting down.
GGCTGGCCTTTGACTTGATCGATTCTCTGCTTGGCTATGTGGAAGTTTAACTCAGGAGGCTCCATTTAACACTTGTTGGGATTATTTCCTCAGCCACTGGAGTCCTAGTCAGAAAGCACCTACCTATTCCATATTCTGAAGTATTTTTTTCCACCTTTTAACTTTGACATTTTCAGGGTTTCAGGTCTTAGCTATACCCATTTGGACTAGATTGTTGTGCAGGGCTGCAGGAATCTGATTTGACTCTTCTACACGTGACTTCTACTACAATACGAGTTCTCCCAGAACCGTATTGAAGAGACTATTTTCTGAGAGCATCTTTGTCAAAGTCACACAACTCTGTTCTATCTCTTCCATTCTACCCCAATGATTATTTAATTTTTGAGGTCTTTCCTTTCCTTGGTTAAGTTTACACTCAGTAACTGTTTTGTTTTGTTTGTTTATTTTAGAGAGTTGTGAGTGGGGGTGTTTCCCTAAACTTTCCCTGAGGGTTTGCCATTGGTATATAAGAAACCTGCCTTCTTTTATTTTTCCTTTCTCCCTCCCCTACCTCTCTCCCTTCCTTCCTTTCTTCCTTCTTCCCTAAGACAGGTCTCACTGGGAAGACCTCGGCTAACCTGGAACTCACAGAGAGTTTCTGCTTTCCGAGTTCAGGTATAAAAAATGCGCACCACCAGAGCAGGTGGAGCTACTGACTTTCGTATGCTAATTTCATATCCTGCCACGTAGATGAGGTGTTTGTTCTTATTTATTTGTTCATTCGTTTGTTTGGGTAGAGTCTTTACATTGTCTCTCTCTTTTTAAAAAAATATTTATCTTATTTTATTATGTACAGTGTTCTGCCTGTGTGCATGCCTGCATGACAAAAGAGGACACCAGATCCCATTACAGATGGTTGTGAGCCACCATGTGGTTGCTGGGAATTGAACTCAGGTCCTCTGGAAGTGCAGCCAGTGCTCTTAACCACTGAGCCATCTCTCCAGCCCTTAGATCGTCTCTTATGTATAGAATCGTATCATCGACTAAAAGGAATACCTTGATTTCTTCCTTTCTTAAGTTTGTTTCCTTTCTGTTTTCTTTTCTTGTTTTATTGCTGTAGCTATGCTTTTGAGTCCTGCATAGAGTGGGAGTTGAGAAACTAGGGGACTGGAGCAAGGGCTCAGCAGAAGCACTTGTTGCCGTTTCAAAGACGGCTTTCTGTTGCCAGCACCACATGGTGGTTCACAACTGCCTGTAATCCCAGGGGCTCCAACACGTTCTTCCTGCTTCCTAGGGCGGCTGTGTTCATGCACAGATCCACACACAGGCATCGACACAGACACAAGTTTTAAAACTTTAAAAAAGTAAATCTTTTTTCTAAAGGGTAGAGGAAGTGTACATCTTTGTTTTATTCTTGATTTTAGTGAAATACTGGGTTTTCCACCGTGGTATTGGCTACAGATTTGCCGTATATAGCAAGAGGGTTGTTGTTTTGTTGAGATACATTTCTCTGCTGCTAGAACCTTCAGAACTTTTCATCATAAAAGGATGTTGGATTTAGTCAAAAGCCTTTTCCAATATTAAGATGATGATATGATGTTATATGTTACATTTATTGATCACATAGAGTATGTTAAACCATTCTTGCATTGCTCTGGAGATATTCTGTGTATGCACAAACATATCTATAGTCTTAAGGAAAATAATATAGATGTCACCATGCATGTACTTATTGTCATTCCATAAATATTTTTCATAAATTGTTTTTTAATTAGTATATATTAATTGTGCAGCCTAATGGGTTTCCTGTGACATTTTTAGATATGGGTAGAAGCATTTTGATCATATCAAGTCTTTCTTTCAAATTTAACAATACACATTAGAAATAATTGCACAGGTATAAAGTTGCTGTGTTCTTTCCGATGCCAACTTATGACTGTTCTTAAATACAGTATAATTTATACACTCAATCTGCCACTATGAATGGTTGAGTTGCTTATATTTTGGGGGGATTACAAGCTAATACTTCAGAGATTTCCTCAGAAACATACCATAGTGTTCAGTGCAAGCAGATTCACAGGATACATTTCGGATAGAGAAGCTGCTTGTTCAAAGAATGTAACTTCTTAATTTTAACAGTACCAAACTACACTGTATTCTTTGAGCCACTTACAGTTTTTAGAGGCTGGACAATGTGGCTCACGCCTTTAATTCCAGCACTCAGGAAACAGAGGCAGAAGGATCATGTGAGTTCAAAGACAGCATGGTTTGCTTAGCCATTGTCCAGACTGGCCAGGATTACACAGTGAGATCTTGTCTCAAAAACAAACCAACAAAATCAAATATTTTAGACTCCTTTTACCATCAAATCCTCACCTTATCACCTATATCACCATATTTTTCTAATTTTGAGGGTTTTATTTTTATTATTTAAATTATGTTTAAAACTGAACATTTTTCTAATTGCAAATGCCTTTTAAATTTTTTCCCTACATCTGTGACTTTTATCATGAATTTTTTATTGGATTTTACTATGTCTTCAAATCTTTCTAAGAAGACCATATTTATGTCCATTTTATTTCATGCCAATATTTTTCCTAGCTTATTTTTTGTCATCTAACCTTGTTTGGTTTTATTTTATTTTTTGTTGTCTTGCCAAAAAAATCTTTTAATGCATTTTGGCTCATTGCTCTTTACTAACTTAAGAGGGATTTTAGTTGAGAAACCTCTCACTTCTTAATACTGAAATTGCAGTTACAGAAAATCAACACTTGATACTTCAGGTTAAGGACAGCTGATTCAACACTTGATACTTCTGGCTAAGGACAGCAGATTCAACAAGTACACTGTGTACTACTTCTTCCCAGAACTCAACCAAAACAATATTTTGGTTAAGCATGACACTTTCATGGTGTTAAAGCCAAGAAAAAGAAAGAAAATAAAAAAAGGCACAGACAAAACAAATTTCTTCCTCCATGTTCTCCCTTGGCCATTTCCTCGCTGCCCATTCCTAAGGGCTGAGAGTAGTAGTCTCATCACTGCGCTCCAGGGTCTCTTTATGCACAGGTAAGCAAATAAGTAAGAAGGTACAAATGCTCTCAAGGAGAAGCCCGTGAAGACAAAGAAAACATTTATTTATTTATTTATTTATTTATTTATTTATTATGCATATGTTGGCTTTTTTTTTTAATTCGGATTGATTGGTTTGTGCTGTTTTTGATACATGGTCTCTCTCTGTCACTCCGTAGCCCAGTGTCTTAGTTACTGTTTCATTGCTGTGGTAAGACACAAAGTAGCTTTTGCAAAAGGAAGCATGGGAAGGTCTTGTTTACAGTTTCAGAGGGTTAGTCAACCATTATCATGGTGGGGAGCAACAGGCAAGGTTCAAACAGTAGTTGAGAGCTTTACATCCTGATCTACTAGTGGGAGGAAAGGCAGAGGCTGAGCCTGAGGCAGGCTTTTGAAACCTCAAAGTGCACCCCCAGTGGCATGCCTTGAGCAGCTCCTCCAACAAGGCCACGCCTCTTAACACTTCCCAAGCAATTCCACTAACTGGGACCAAGCATTCAAATATATCAGCTTTTAGGTGGTTATGCTTATTCAAACCCCAACACTTGGGCTGGCATCAAACTTGTGATTCTCTTGCATCTGCCTTTGAAGTGTCAGGATTACAGGTGTCTATTACAACGTCAGTGCGAGATCATTTTAAAAGCTGGACATAGATGTGCGAGCAGTAAGTGCATCAAGTGACCTGGGCAGGGTGAACTCTAGACCTGTGTCTGAGAACTAACACTAGAATTCTTTACCTTCCTCCATCCCCAGATGCTAGGCAGTTCAGGTCCTAAGTATTGAGGAATATGGATGAGGGTTATAGCTAGAACAAGATGAATTGAAAGTTATCCCAGGAAGCAATGAGACGCGGGAACTGCCCTCCTCTAGCTGTTGCCTGGTTGTGAACTGTGCCTCCCATGCAGGCTCCAAGGATTAGAAGTTTGTCTTGCAGTGGAAGAGCAAGAAATAGGGAAACATGGCACACCTGTATGAAGACAAGACCCTAAAAACACTGGAGGGATGCGACACAAAAATTTCCCAGAGACCCATCTTAGTGACTTTCCTTTTGCAACTTAGGAAAGAAAGCATTCAGGACTTATGGTTTCAGAGGGTGAGTCTGTGGCCATCATGGCTGGGAGCCTGGCAGCAGGCAGGCAGCCATTGTGCTACAGAAGGAACTTGAAACACAAACATTGAGACAGAGACAATCTGAATGGTGTGATTGAAGCCTCGAAGTATGCTCTCAGTGACACACCTCCAAGAAGGCCACACCTTCTAATCCTTAACAAGCGGTTCCACCAAATGCGAGCCAAGTATTCAGATTATGAGTCTATTGGGGGCATTCCCATTCAAGCCACCACAGACCCTGACTGGAGACCCTGCCTTCTCTCTTCTTCCCTACAACTATGTTGGAGCACTGATGGCCATCCTGCAGTTAGCCAAGCTTTCTTGGGGACTATTACAGAAAACCATTCCCCCAAGGCAATTTAGAAACAGTGGCACCTTTATCAAAGAAAACCAAGTTAATGGTGTCCTCAGAGCCTAAGCTTAGAGAGATATTACGTATACACAAAATAAAAACAGAAAGCTTGTTAAGGTTTCTTCTAATGAACTTTCAGAGAGCAGCGAAAGCAAGATTTTTGAATTGAAAGCATGGCAGCAGAAATGAAACAACACACTTGGAGAGAAAACAAGGCAAACAGATCAGAGAGGGACGTGATTCACTTTGGAGATGACCTCAGAGCAAAGTTGTCAGAGGTGAAGAGAGGCAAGGAGGCCAGCATATCTGAAAAGGGCTGGGACTGTCTTCAGGCTTTGGCTGCCCTGGAAACTCTCTGGTAAGGACTATGGAGAAGACACGCCTCAGGTTTTGGAGGATGGATCAGTATTGTGTAAGAATGAGGATCTCCGTGAAGGTCACCAGAGTCCATGTATAAAGCCGGCTGTGGTTGCAATGTCTCCAGCCCCAGTATTGGGGTGCAGCGGTGGGGGGGGGAATGGGAGGAGAGGGAGGGACTTGCAGCCAGTCGGTCTAGCTGCAACAAGAAGCTCTAGATTCAGTGAGAGCTCTTGTCTCCAAAAGATGAAGTGGAGCGTATCAGGGGAAGACACCTGACCTCCAACTGTGGTCTCCACAAATGTACACAGGGTTAAGTGCATTGTTACCAGCAGTGGCGCTGCTCCATTTCCTGCAACACACACACACACACACACACACACACACACACACACACACATACACACACACACACACACAAAGTACTCCAGAGTTATCACCTTCAGGGCTGAGGAGGGTATTTATTTTATCTCTGTTTGGTCATTAGATAAGGGCTGCTCTGTGGAAGAGGGCGTTCGTTTTGCAACGCTTCCTGAATGAACTTTCAGTGGCTAGGAGAAAAGGACCAGGCTAAAAGACAAGGGCTTGGAGTTTAGAAGACACTGGTATGGCAACTGCCAAGTGAACGAGGGCAGAGCGTGCCACGCAATGCCTCCTGGCAGGGTCTATCTCCTCTTCTTTCTCTCCGAGGAACTTACCGAAGGACACGTGCCACCAAAACAAAGGAGTAAATCAAGAAAGAGGAAGAGGTGAAAAAGAATCAGGGTACTCAGCAGAGTGAAGGAAATCCCCGGGATGAGGTAAAGAGATAACCCAGCTTGACAGCGTGCCAGTAGGCCTGAGCATCCATGAGTCTGGCAGGAGGCATCCTGGAAGGTTCGAGATCAAGGGCACCTCTTTCCAAATGGTAGAATACCGAACTGTCGAAACAGCCAGGGAAACGTATGGGTTGTCAGTGGCGTAAACGCACACACGTGGGGCGTATGAAAACAGATGCCAAAGAGAGGAAACATTGCTGAGGAGAGGCCATGTGATCAGGATAGATTCATAACATAGGTCGGAACAGTCACGATTTTGCCCTGGGGAGGTAAATACTGAGTATTAGGCTAAAATGATTAGGCATGTAAGACAGGAAACACATGTGTCATGGATTATGGGCAGCGGTGGAAGTTAAATCCCCACCTTCTACAGCGAAAGTGAATAGGGAGGATCAAGAAGTAGCTATTTAGAGGTATGCTAATTACAAAAAGCAGAGTCAGATTGATAAAGCATTCAAAGAGCCGAAGAGCACTCCTCTGCGGGCTGAGAATTGTTCGGGGGGGGGAAGTATTTTCGGGGAGAATATAGAACAACTATTTGTTTTTTTTTTAACTGTACACATGCTAAACTTTGATATAAATTACCTGTCTATCTGTCCTCTTCATGAAAACAGGAAGTGGTGGGAGAGAAAATGTGCTCTGTTCCCGGTTAGTAAGGAAAGCGGGTGAATAGATGAAACTCTCTTGTTCTGTTCTTCCTACAGCCTCGCAAGCGGCATCTTCCTGTCTCTGTTAGGGCCGAAGGAAATGTGTGAGCAACTGGGAAATTTGGACTTGAAGATCTTTAAAAGACCTGTTAACACAAAACTGACCTGGAACCAGGGCTTGCAGATTTGATTTACAGTTGTTATTTTAAAATCACATGGAAATATCTTACAGCCTGGAAACTAACCATGTGTGCGACTGAGATTGCATCATTTGGAGGTAGTAGAAATCAACACTTCCTCTTCACGTTTATTTACTCATTTGTGTGTGGTGGGGGAGCATGCGGAGGTGGGAGGAGAGCTTACAGAGAAGATTCCCCTCTCCCTCCACCAAGCTCATCCCATGATGGCCGGCAGGCTATTAGGCTTCATAGGGAGCTCCTTTGCCTGCTGGCCCTGCTTCCCCCTGCCACCTTCTGCTTGCAGGCAAAGTAGTCCTGCGAAAGAAGCCTCTGGAAGGCAGATTAGCCATCCTTTCTCTTATTTCCCCTTTCTAATCACCAGATTTTCTTCACCTTGCAGCAACGCTCACAATTTCCAATTTAAGACAAAATTCAAGAAGCGATTTTAGCGGCACCTCCTCTTGTTCTTTGGTTTCACAATGCAGCGGTCCCAGCTTCCGTCTCTTCCTTCTGCTCCCTGAACACCACTTCTGAGAGTCCTGTGCCTGGCTTTCCCTCTGGCTGGGGCCTGAGTCACTGCTGTCTCAGAGGTGGCAAAGGACTTGGTGGCCCAGAGGCAGACACTTGTAACACCAGCACTGAGGGGGCTGAGGAGGAAGGTTATGAGTTCTCTACCAGCTTGGGAGAAACATAGAAGCGTCTGGGGGCAGACATCTTGCTAAATGACTGAAATCTGCTAAGTCTCCATCCTTGTCCGCTTTCCTCAGCCCCTCTTCTTCCCCCATGGCTGGTTGCCTGGCACCTGTCTTCTATGTCACTTCCTGTCTTCTTTATTGGCTGACCCTTCCCACCCTCCCTCTCTCTCTCTCTCTCTCTCTCTCTCTCTCTCTCTCTCTCTCTTTTCTTTTTGAGACAGGGTTTCTCTGTGTAACCCTGGCTGTCCTGGAACTTGCTCTGTAGACCAGGCTGGCCTCGAACTCATAGATGTCTGTCTACCTCTGCCTCCTGAGTGCTGGGGATCAAAGGCATGTGTCACCACTACCCAACCGCTTCTCACTCTTAAAGAACAGGTGTCCCCTGGGTCCCTGAGGGCCCCATCTGCTTGTGTCTCCAGCATCATGCAACGTTCCCCTCGCTCACACTCTCTAGTGACACTGGCGTTTCAGTTCCTGCAATACACTGGGCTCTCCATTGCCTTAGGACCTGTTCCCTTTACCTGGGTCACTTCCCCTGCCACCCCCACACCACCGCAACTAAAGCCCTCCATCTGCCTGTCCCCTCCCACCCCAATTCAACTTTCAGGACTCAGCTTCACGTCACTCCCCCAGAGTGGCTCTCACTAAGTACCCTTTCCGTCCCTGTCCCCTCTTTTCGCCTTTTCTATGTTAGAAACGTTTTCTTTATACAGGTTAAAATGATAACATTTCATTGTATGGGCTTATTTTTGTTACGTAAATACCTATCTTTCTCTTTAAAGTATTCACTCCACGAGGACAGGGCCCCTGCTAGTTGTATTTAATGTCATACAGGCAACATCTAACAACCCAGGAGACAAGAGGTAAAAGATATGTCTTGAAGAATCAAAATGCAAAGCGCCTTTTTCATGCAGTGGAATTTCATGAACTGCACTTGATGTAGCTCATCCAGTGACTTACATACAGGTAACTTCTGCACAAGGAAGCGGAATCACAGAGACTAATATGCCCAGGATCTCACAGAAAAGCGAGGTTGAGTGTCTACCAAGCCTTGAAAGGCCACTGTGGACTCTTAACTACTCGTCACTGACCGACACGAGTCAGCTGGAAAGGCTACGTACTGAGTGGTTCCAGCGCCATGGCCTCTGAAAACATCAAAACTGTGGAGATTATGAAGGGACCAGGGATGGCTGAGGGTTGACTCTCTGGGATGCCCCTCACAGTCTCCTGTTTTGTGCTTGGACCCAGCTTGAAGCCCTGTTTCATGAGCTGCTGGCGCAGGCCCCTGACTGCTGGAAGTTAGGTCCTCAGAGACAGCCCTTTACAGCTTATACCTGGCGCTGGGGAGGTGACTCGGTCGTGCAAGCATGAGGACCTGAGTCGGGGTCCCCAGCACTCACATAAAGAGAAGAGTCAGGATCCCCAGCATCTACATAAACAGAAGAGTCGGGATCCCCAGCACCCACTAGATAGAAACAGTGGTTGAGTGGAGACAGCCCATCCCTGGTGCTCATTGGTCAGTCAGTCCACCTGAATTAATGAGTTTCAGGTTCAGAGAGAGACCTCTATATCCAAAAGTAAGGTGGAGAGTGATCGAGGAAGACACCCAATGTCCTACACACACACACACACACACACACACACACACACACACACACACACACATGCGTGTGCACCTGCATGCATAGGGGCACACACATGGACACGTATGTCACACTCACACACACCTTTAGTTCCATCCCTGCTCTCTGCTTCCCAGACTACCTGAGACTCTGCCTCTGCCTCTCACCCCCTCCCTCCAATGCCACCAACAGAGCTGGTCCCGCTGCTGTGCACTTCTCACTGTGAGGGATGATAATCCTCTGAAACCACTAGGCAAAGGAAATCTTCCTTCCACGGACTTGTTTTTACCAGCATTATGGCCACTGGATTGCAAAGGAAATCAAGACAGTGGAGCCCAGGGGATCAGGTTGAAGGGGCAGGAACAGGAAAGGCATGGACGATTTTTAGGGGTGTAAAATCACTCTAGGACTCTCACATTGATTACATGTCATTAGACATCTGTCCAGTTCCACATACTGTACACCACGAAGAGCTAAGGCCCACTCTGGGCTTGGGTGGTGTGGGGTGTCAGCGGGGGGTTTTACTTACAGATGAACCTCTCTACCTCTCTGCTTCGGGATGTTGATAGGGAAGGAGGTAAGGGTCATATGGGGAACCTCTATGCTTTCTGATAATTTTTTTTTAAATCCCTCTAAAAGAGAGGCTTCTTCCAGCAACTGATAGAAACAGACACAGAGACTGATACACAAACATTAGGTGGGGCACAGGAAGCCCCCAAAAGGAGGGGCAGGAGGATTGTAGGAACCAGAGGGGTCGAGGGCACCAGGAGAACATGTCCTGCAGAATCAGCTAAGCAGGGCTCATAGGGGCTCACAGAGACTGGAGAGGAAATCAGAGCCTGCATGGGGCTGCGCTCGGTCCTCTGCATACATGCTGTGGTTAAATGTTTACCTGCGGGTTTCGTTGGACTCCTAACAGTAGGAGTGGGGTATCTCCGACTCTATTGCCTGTTCTTGGAGACCTTTTTCTTCCTACTGGGTTGCCTTGTCCAGCCTGGATATGAAGGTTTGCGCCTAGTCTTATTGCATCTTGTTATGCTGTGTTCGGTTGATACCCCGGAAGGCCTGCTCTTTTCTGAAGGGAAATGGAGGAACAGTGGATCTGGGGGAGAGGGGTGGAGAGGGCTGGGAAGAGAAGAGGCTCGAGTTGGGATGTATTATATGAGAAAAGAATTTTGAAATCTACTCTGAAAAATGAAATATTTATTTAAAAAAAAGGCTCAGAGCTAGGTTTTGAAAATGTATTTGCCTCTTTCCCTTTCCTTTTCTTTCTTTTTTTTCTTTTTCTTGACAGAACCTCCCTTGACTGCTCTGGAACTCACTATGTAGACTAGGCTGACTTCAAATTCACAGGAACCCGCTTGCCTCTGCCTCCCTGAATGCTGATACTAAAGGTGGGTGCCACCTTGCCCAGCATATGACTCTCACTATGGGATACAGAGCTTCTCGGTGAATGAATTCAGCACACTCACCTTCCCAAGTGTGAGTGGTCCCACGTTTCCTTTGTAGTTTCCGTGGTTTCTCTGCAGCTCCTTCTAGCATCCATCCCAAGCTTGATAACGGCATTGTGGCTGAGTATCTGGAGTCACGGTGAAGACTGGACAGTTCCACAGCTTCCCCTCTGCCGGGTTTCTAAGGAGCCCTTTCGTGTGAAGGAAGAGAAGCATGCTCTAGTGTCTGTGTGTGTGTGTGAGTGCGTGAGTGTGTGTGTGAGTGAGAGAGAGAATGTTTGTGTGTGTGAGAGTGTGTGTGAATGTGTGTGAGTGTGTGTGAGTGAGTGTGTGTGTGAGTGAATGTGTGTGTGTGAATGTGTGTGAGTATGTGAGAGTGTGTGAGTGTGTGTGAGAGTGTGAGTGCGTGTGAATGTATGTGTGTGTGAGTGTGTGTGTGAGTGTGAGTGTGAATGTGTGTGTGAATGTGTGTGAGTGTGTGTGTATGTGTGTGAATGTGTGTGTGTGAGTGTGTGTGAGTGAGAGAGAGTGTGTGTGAGTGTGTGTGTGTGTGTTACTCTCTCTCTCAGCTCTGACAGCTTCCCTACCCTCTCTGTTTTCCTCATTTCCTCCCCTTCCCACCAAGCCTGTGGGCAGCCCCCCCTCCCCATCATGCTGCTTTTTACTCGGGCCTTCTCTTCTTCTCCTCATATGCATAGTTTAGTTTGTTTCCCCAACAAAAACGCTCCTACACATCCTAGAAAATGTTCCCAACAGATTTGTAAGCAAAAAGCAGAAAGATGCAATGTAGAATAGAGTTGCTCTGTGCCTTCCTCACCACCCAGTTCCTCATGCCTTATAACATTACTGCACTGGGAAACACAGTGAAGGAGAGTGGGCGCCCAACCCATTATTACTATCGTCTTCCAGTAAGGCGGCCCTGTGGAGACTCTCACACATACGCATAAGGAGGAGGCCGTGAGGATGGAGGCAGAGAGCAAGGCGACGCAGCAGAGATCAGGAACACCAAAGGTCCCAAAGAGCTCCGCCATACCTTGATCTTAGAGTGCAAGCCTCAACCTCGAGACGGTAAATTTCTTTGTCTCACTGGAGTGTGAGGCCTCACTGAGGAAGCTCTAGGGAACTAACAGAAAGGATAAGATTCCAATTGAAAGAAGTAAAGGAACCTCACATTATGGGGGGGGGGGACAGGGGAGAGAAAAGAAAGGGAGAGAGAGACAGGGAGAGAAAGAAGAAGAGAGAGGGAGGGAGAGAGACAGAGGGTGAGGGACAGGGAGAGAGAGAGAGAGAGACAGGAAGAGAGAGAGGGAGAGAGAAAGGTAACGAACATGGAGCTAACATATTGGCCCAGTGCTTATAAGTTTGTGCAAGGCCATGTGTTCTGACCCCAGCAGAAAACAAAGGAACAAACCCCCCTCCCTCCCCGTTGAAGGGGAGGGGAGATTCAGGGAGGGGAGCAGAGAAAAATGTAGAGCTCAATAAAAATCAATAAAAGACCCCTCCCCCAACCACCACAAACAAAAACAAAACAAAAGATTAATGATGCTTTTAAAACTATTATTTATTTATTTTTGAGATCAAGTTTTACACTGTAGCCCAAGCTAACCTAGAACATATTATATAACCCTAGCTGACCTCAAACTTGTATTGATCATCCTGCCTCCGCCTTCCAAGTGCTGGGATTAGGTGAAGGAGCTGCCATCCATGGCTTAGCAGTTAGTCCTTTGGGGAAAGTGGTAACAAGCAGTTCTACCTTATTCTTTGCTTGGCACGTTGGGTTTATCTCATTCTATCACACCTGTATGAGTGTACTATTTTATACACAACACTCCTCGGTTTCCTTACCTGTCGTTGAAGAACAGCAGGGCCCGTCTCCCTGTCTCCCAGTTTCCCAGCACTGCTGCGAAGATGAAAGCTCCTGGAGTCTAGTGTCCGCTAGTTTCCTTGTGCAAGGCGGAGCAGCTCCAAAGAAACACAGCCGGATGTGGTAGCCTGCACCCTCCTCACCATCCCTTAGCTTTTCCTGGGCTGCAACACAGGTAGCTAACAGTGCCAGCCTGGATGTGCTAAAGCCAGCTGTGCAGACGATAGAGCATAGTGTCTTGACTTTGGAAAGCCAGCAAAAGACAGCAGGAGACCCTGGTTATGAGCTTCACTGAGGAAAGCTGGCTGAATAAGGACAGTGGAACCCATTTGGGAAGTGGGATTGGGTGAGACAGTCAAGAGGGAAAGAGGGGTCAGGATACCGGAGAAAACATAGCCAGGGAGGCAAGCGATCCCCTCCAGCAGGTAGAATGTCTCACTTCCCTTCGCTCTGGAAAAGCTCTGGGGATGGCAGTCGGTGACATAACTCCTGTGCTCCAAGGGGAGTTGTTTCTATAATGAGCCATTCTTTCCTGAGGTCTGTTTAGGTAGCCCTGCCTCGAACTCCCCTCAACAGGGCAAGTTAATTGTCCGGAACCTTCTGCTTATTTGTGGATCGTTTGACCCCCTCCATGTGCCCCCTTGTCTTCCCCTAGCTTCGTTTAAGTTGCAGCAACCTAAGGAAGAGTTGGGTCTTGGTGTGACTCATCCGTAACCCGCTGCTTTGTGGGAGTCCCTGCAGGCTTTCTCCCACTCAGTGTTTCCTTCTTTGCTCGAGATCCTGTGGGAGCTAGGGTGCATCCGTGTGCTCTCAATCACTCATCGCCCAGGACCAAAGACTGGCTGAATTATGAAGAAAAGAGGCTTATTTGACATACAGTTCCAGAGGGTTAAGTTTGAGGGTTCACCTAGTGATGGACTCTTTGCTGGCAGAGCCCCAGGTTGGTACAGGTCACCACCTGGGAAGAGACAAGGGTACATGAATATAGAGTATGTGCCTGGTCTCTCCCTCTTAATAAAAAAAAATTAAGATCACCACCTGGGAAGAAACAAGGGTACTTGAATATAGAATATGTGCCTGGTCTCTCCCTCTTAATAAAAAAAAAAAAGATTTTTTTTTTTAAAAAAATGTATATGTAGGGGGATACTTGCACATGAGTGCAGGGACCCACAGAGGCCAGAGGCATCAGGCAATCGTGAGCGACTGCATGTGGGTCCTAGGAGCCTAACTTGGGTCCTCTACAAGAGCAGTGTGCAGTCTAAGGACTCAGCCATCCGTTCAGCTCCTCCCCCCTCCTTTTTTTTTTAAAGCCACCAAGAGTCAGGGGCACCACCTGTCTAATTTTAATCCTTCCCCAAAGCCCCACCTCTAAGCCCCAAGGCTGGAGTAAGTCTCTTCCTCCTATACATCACTATAGGGTTTCATTTCAGCCCTTGACGGCTTGGGAGGCGCTGAAGCCACATCCAAACCACAGCCACAAGAAGTGTTTATAAAACTAAATAACCCAAAGAACAGGGCACCAAAATTACATATAAGTTATGATTCTTGTTGTGTAAAAGTATATAAATGAGCAAAAATATATAAACCTACAAGGAAAATTAGATGGGAGGGAACAAAAATAAAACGGTCCGGTAAGGTGGGAGAATTGTGCCTCTTCCCACTTACTCTTCACATTCTTAATTTTTCTATTTAAATACATTTGAGAGATTTTTGTTTGTTGTTTGTTTTTTGTTTTTGTTTTTTAGACAGGGTTTCTCTGTGTATCCCTGGCCATCTCGCCAGGCTGGATGGCAAACTCCATCGAACTCACAGAGGCCTGCCTCTGCCTCCTGAGTGCCTGTTTGTTTGGATTTTGGTCTTTGAGAGAGCATCTCATTTTGTAGCCCAGGTTGGCTTTAAACTCATCCTCCTGCCTGAACCTCATGAGATCACAGGTGCGAGCTTTCAATCCTGTGCTGCTAGACCCAGCTATTTCCCTTAAAAAAAAAAATGTAACGAAATGTCAGGGCAGGGTCCTGCGGAAGCCTGGGAAGAGGTCCTAAGTTTGGGGGTTTCCAGCTTCAAGTCTGGCATGCTGCAAGCTGTGACGCTGTTTATTTTTAGAAGTCCTGTTGGGAGGCGCACTGTTCACCTCTGGCTGAGTTAGCTGTGCTCCGTGGAGCCATGGACATCTTTCTGCTGCAGCAGCAATAGGATCAAAGCACGTGCCATAGAGAGAAGTGAAAAATCACCAGATGTGTGCAAAACCACAAGGGGAGTTTTGGGCCAGCCGGCATGCACCAGATGACCCAGTTTGGAATGCGGCCCAGGACTGGGAGAGACAGGCCAGCTAAGGATGAGACTGGACACACAGTCATTATTGATCCCGGTCCGAGCCAAATGTGGTTAACTTGGTCTATGACCTTGCTCGAGTCATTGACCTCCACAATCCTTTTACCATCTGTGAAACACATGGGTTGCTCATCTCCTCTCGGGAAAAACCTCCTGGCAGCCTTGTTAGGAACAAGAAGTATGAGCGAGGCAGGAGCTGTTGGTCTGAAGGGCGGTGGCATATTACATTCGAACACATGCATAGCGCAATAGGACAGAGTGCGGGTACCTATTTTATGAAAAAGTTTGGTATGGAAATACAGGCTTAAACACTGTGCCACGTCAGTTCAAAAGTAAAGAATCTTAGTACTGACAATCAAAAGGTGTAATGGGATTTTCTTTTTTTCTTTGCCCAAGGCTATCCAGAGGTCCTGGGGTCGGACTAAAGCCCCTACCTGGCACATGCTTAGGGAAGTAAATGTTAGAGAATGGAGCTTACTCCAAGATCCCACTCTTTCCCACTCAGACGCAGTGGGACCTTGTAGAAATTATAGTTTTGAATGAATATCTGGTTCCTGATCTGTTCATGAGGCTAAGGCTGGGCTATACCGCTTGGATTTGTGAAGCCTGAATAAGGCAGTATCTTTAAAGAGCTGCGGCGAGTACCGAGTGCGTGTTGGTTATTATTATCCAATAGCAATAGAACTATGCTCAAAGACTTCTTTTGGGCAGCCCTGGAGAATTGAGCCTGGGGCCTCCCTCATGCTCATGAAGTGCCGTTGTACCACCAACCCGCATCCAAGATCCTTTTTGACTTTTTATTTTGAGACAAGTCTCACTAATTTGTTTCAGTTGTCCTTGGATTCTTTCTATAACCTAAGCCAGCCTTGAAATTGCCATCCTCCTGCCTCAATCTCTTGAGTATCTGGGATGACAGGTCTTCACCCTCTGACTTGCTAGTCTCTGTATTTATAAATCTCCTTTCTACTTTCTCCTGCAAATGTTCCCCGCATTCTTGCTTTATTTAAGAATATTTCCGAGATCAGACAATATTGGGTGTGTTCAGGGTGGTACAGCCTTCGCATCTTATGCCGTGTTCTGTTGAGGTCACTGGGACGCTTGGTCTTTTCCAAAGGGAAATGGTGGAGCAGTGGATGGTGGGGAGGGGAAGTGGGTCTGGGACTGGGAGGAGGGGAGGGAGGAGAGGAGGCTGAACTCAGGATACATATTATGAGAGAGGAATACAGAAAAAGAGGAAAAGCCCTGAATGTTTCTTGTCTTACTCATCTGTGCCAGACATTGGTCCCTCTGGACCTTAAACTAGCCTTATTCATTTGACATCAAAGCCATTTGACTCAGTCATCCACTCCTAGCCACACCTCCTTTCCTAGCCACACCTCCTTTCCTAGCCACACCTCCTTTGACTCAAGCTGATTCCACAGCAGCAGCCTCTGAAGCATCCTCGAGTCCTCTTTTTCACGGGCTTCCTATGTGTCAGGATGCCCCTGTTGCCACTAATGCTTAAAAAATCTGGCTTTCTTCTCTCTGACAGGAGTAGCTCACAGCTGAGGCCTCGCGGAGACACGTGAGGAATCAGGAAAAGGAGTTCTGATCCAGAGTCTTATCCCTGACCCCCAAATGTGACAGAAGGTTCTGGAACCACGTCCCGAAGCGAAAGTGCTGGGCTGGGATTCATCTAAGGTCTCCTACACAGGAAGTGACTCTACATAAGAACATGGGAGAGGAAAAAAGGCAAAGTGAGCCCAGGAGAAATGTGACATGTAAGATTCAGGCCTGTTGGGGAGGGATGGGACAGACCTGAGCGGAATGTTGGGA
Source organism: Myodes glareolus (assembly GCF_982192425.1). Lineage (NCBI taxonomy): Eukaryota > Metazoa > Chordata > Mammalia > Rodentia > Cricetidae > Myodes > Myodes glareolus. Next base: position 59,243,761 of record NC_142042.1, on the reverse strand, counting down.
GTCACTTTTCCTAAAGAACCTACAGGAAGTTGCTGTACTTTGGGTTCTTGTAGACACAACAGCAAGGGGTGTAGCTGGCCTGGTCTAGCTGCCTTGAGAGGTGTGCGTCCTGATTTTCCAGGCTGGCTTTCATTCCTACTGACCATATCAGGAGAACGTGGTTTGGTAAGTAGGTGCTGGCGTTTACAAAGCAAACGCCACAACCTTTCTCTTTAGCTACTCCATCAGCAGCAACCGCATCTTTCAAAGAGCATTCTTCAAAAATATCATTTGTTTATTTTTAATTATGTGCATATGTGTGTTTGTACATACACGTGTGACCATGTGTGCCCCTAGAGTCCAGAAGAGGGCATCAGATCCCCCTAGAGTTACAGGCACTTGTGAGCTCTCTGATGTGGGTGCTAGGAATTGAACTTGGAATTTCCACAAGATCACGGCACACTCTAAATTAGCGAACAAGCCCCACCAGGTCAATCTTCAGCCCACTGTCACATTTGATTGTTATCAGAGGCAGGTGAGAATGAGGGGGGGGAGAAGACAAAGCCCCACTGCCAAATGAGCAGCTTGTGACCCCAGGGCCTGTGTTTCTCCTACTCTTTGACCCCGTGCAGGTTAGAATCTCTAAAAGTGTATCTGTCTTAGTCACTGTTCTGTTGCTGTGAGGAGACACCACGACCAAGGCAATTCAGAAGAAAGCGTTTAATTGGAGCTGGCTTACAGTTTCAGAGGATTAGCCCGTTATCATGGCAGGGAGTACAGAGTTGGTGTAGTAGCTGATAACTGTATCCTGGTCCATGGGGGTGGAGAGAGAGAGAGAGATATAAAGAGAGAGAGAAAGAGAGGAAGAGAAGACAGGGAGATGGAGAGAGAGAGAGAGGGAGGGAAGGAAGGAGGGAGGGAGGGGAAGAGGGAGAGAGAGAGAGAGAAAGGAGGGGAAGAGGGAGAGAGACAGAGGGAGGAAGGGAGGGAGGGAGAGAGACAGAGAGAGAGAGGCCCTAGGCCTGCCATGGACTTCTGAAACCTCAAAGCCCAGCCCTAGTGGTACACTTCACCAACAAGGCCATACCTCCTAATCCTTCTAATTCTTCTCAAATAGTACCACTTCCTAACAACTAAGCATTCAAATCTACGAGCCTATGGGGGCCACTTTTATTCAAACCACCACACTATCCATGTGAACTACCCTTGGTCTGTCAATGAACACTGTTAAATAGCTGAAACTGGATTGAATATTAAGCTCCTGGGTGAGGATATAAGAAGATTGTCTCAGATTCTTTTTTTTCCTTTTCAATTGGAGAAGCATTGCAGATGAAGGTAAGTATTTTGTTCTAGTCAATGGCAAGGAACTCCTTCTTTATACTATCAGGGTCTACAGTTGATACGACCAGTGGATAAGGGCTGTGGTGAATCTTCCAGGGGCTTCTGCCTACACAGACCCCAAGGAATGGCAGAATGAACGGATTACTAGTTCACACTTACAATTTGGAATTAATCTCAGCCCTAGGGGGGCAAATGCAGACTGATCTCTGTGAGCACAAGGCCAGCCTGGTTTTCACAGTGAGTTCCAGAACAGGCTCCAAAGCTATGCGGAGAAACCTCATCTCGAAAAACAACAACAACAAAAACAATAGCAAAGAAAACCAACCAAACAACAACAACAAAAAAAATGAAATTATATGATCCTTACATTCAAATTCCAGCTCAAGTTCCTCTTTAACACTGTTGTGGTCTGGGCAAATAGAGCTGGCACGGCCATCTACCTTCTCATTTGCACAACGCAGATAAGTGTTTCTATCTAGCAGGGTTCTTGGGCAATAAACAAAATGATATGACTGAGGACACTTAACAGAATACGTACTCCATAAATCTGCCATTCCTCTTCATTTAGAGATAAGGAGTGAGCCTGGAAGCCTGGGGACCCAAGGTTAACCACTGTCTCTTCCGGATGAAAGTCCTGGCTCTCCTCTCTTCTCCTATCTGTCTTTCCACGGTTTCCAGAATGAACGCTGTAGAAAAGACCATTGAAAATGCATTTATCGCTGCTTTCCTAATGCTGGGGGGGGGATGAAAAGAGAAAAGGAGCCTGCTGGTGAGACAGAGACATGAGAAGCACAGACGCCTCCCGGGTTTGCACAGCTTTCTCCAGCTTGCACGGCCTGAGCACACACCCACGGTGGCAGGGAAGTGGCAGAGTGGTGCCAACATGGGATTACGGCCATATCACATCAGCCCACAAAGTAAATAATCCTCCTGTCCACAATTGAAGTGGGTGTGATGAGGTATGGCCCCCCTCCCCACCGCTAAGGTCACCTAGGGTCATCCCGGATCTCATTTTCCAGAAGCTTCCCCCGAAATCTTTTCATTGGAGTTTCAAATTTACAAATGTGCAAATTTGGCAGAGATGTGCAAATTAAAGGCGAGCTAGGAGAGAAGTCGCTCGGGGCCTGAGTTACTCGGGGACTGGCTCTCTGCGGGAACGAGAATCCGGGCCTGACTTAATGTCTGACTGCTCCCAAGCCCCGCCAGGAACTAGCTGGGGCCCTAGAAGATAGAGTTACCTCCTCTGAATATCTGTTTTGTCACCTATGAAATAGCATCAAATTGCAACTCACCAAACACCGACTGCAAGGTACTTCTAAAGGTTTCTTTTATCTTTAAAAGAGCTGCAGGAGTCAGGCAGTAGCCCTGTTGTTTACCGGTGGAGATGTAGAGGCCGAGCGATACCGTGACTCACCCAGCTTTAATGAGCGGCTGAAAGATACTGGACTCTTCTGAATCCAGACTGTAGCTTAACCCCTAGGCTAGATGGCCTAGTATTGCGAGGGGAAGGTGACTGCTGAAAGCTCAGAGGACTCGGAAAGACGTTGGGCAGATGTTTGCTGCAGTCCCTTAGAGGAGTGCCTGGGCCTAACTCCGGTTCAGCTCACTGACTCTCTCAGTCACTGCCTCCCTCCGGTCTGCAAGATCAGACCAAAGTTGTCCGTCTTTCATCTCCTTTGCTTTTGCTGCTGGTCCTCCCACACGTACGACTTCTTGCCAACAGGGATGTGAAGTGGAAGAAGTCGCTCTCACACTCCCATCCACATCCACATACACCGTCACGTGTGTACATGCACACTCATGTTAGTGTGGTATACCAGCATGTAGTCTTAGAAACTAGCAACTTCAGAGTATATTGGTACTGTATCGAGTATAAATAACATCCCAGAACTAGAGTGTGGAATTTTAAAAAAAGCCGCTGTGGTAAAATGACAGAAATGGAAGACACAATTGCCAGGGAGAATAATGGGAGACTTTGGAGCAGTGGTTCTCAACCTCCCTAATGCTGGGACCCCAGTTCCTCACACTGTGATGATCCCCCAACCATAAAATTGTTTCTTTGTTACTTCATAACCGTAATTTTGCTACTGTGAAGAATCACAATGTAAATCTCATGGTGAAAGGGTTGTTTGACCCCCAGGTTGAGAACCTGCGCTTTGGTGCCTTCTGGGTTCGGCTCCAGCCTCGACTGCTGCTGTGAGCACCAGCAGAGGATGAGTTCGATGAGTTAGACCTCTGTGTTTCCTCATCAGCTGACTCTCAGCCTTCGCTCCATGCATCAGTGGTCATCAGTCGGCCATCTTTGTAACCTTGGGTCACACCTGTGGAGTCCTCCCCTGCAGGTTTTGGCACGGCAGGTCACACACTGTGGAGTCCTCCCCTGCACGTTTTGGCACGGCAGGTCACACACTCAGTTGGCTGATGACAAGCTGCTTCATTCTTGCTTTCTGTTTCTGGTCATTCCTTCATTTATTCATTTCAGTAGATGAGCAAATGAGTTCGAGACTCCCTTAACCCTGCATACCCCACAGCCACTGGGACACTGAACAATGGGTTTATTAGTTAAATATACTCGCTGAAAATTGTGACAGTGTTATTTAGGTTTTTCCTCTACCTTCAGGGTTCCAAAATACATCTGTGAGGGGTGTCACACTTAGACTTTCCAAGAAACCGCTGAAGAGGGTAAGAGGGAAGATTACCTACCTCACAAGGTGCATGAGAATTGGCTGTAATAAACAGCAGAAGTCACTAGTGAGCTTTTGAGCAAACACCCATCACGCATCGCCACTAGCGGAATTATTAATCCCATCGCGGGGAGAGAACCACAGGTTAGAAAGTCGAGTCCTTTGCTGATGCTTGCACCGGGCCGTGGCATTTAGCTGAGCATCTCAGTGTTCATACTTTGAGAACATTTGAGGAAATTGTCCCCTGAGACTGAAATCGCAGCCAGGAAAAGGCAGAGCCTCAAAGGAAGAATCTCTGTGACAGGTTTTATGGTGGGTGGGTAGGCAGAAGTATCTGGCCACAGCCGAGCTCATGGGAGAGGGCGAGGCCCAGGTCTGTACCACGAGGTGCTGTGCTATTCAGATTTGCTTCCTCAAACGCTCTGCCTTCCCAGCCCCTTCTTTGTTTCCACCCCCCCCCCCCCAGCGCTCCACCTGTCTTGCTGAAACCCATCACCTCCTTTTCAGGCACAGCAGATCCTGGGCCCCACCCGCGCTCACTGACAGGCACTTGTGGCTCCCCAAACAGATGTCTCCTTCAGAGTCCGTTCGCTCACATCCTGATCTGTCTTCCCAGTTAGAAGACATGCGCTCTGGTCATCCACTCTACCAAGTTTGCTGACTGGTGCATCCCCTGCACCTTTAAGGCATGCAGGGTGTGACTGCATTTGTCAAATGCAGAGCGGGCTCTGGCTGATGTTAAAAATGGAAAGGAAAATGTTCAAGGCAAAGGTTGGGAAGTATTTCACATCTGGAAAAGAAATGCATTACCATTCGGCATGAGGACATTCTAAGTGGTGCCATTGGAGAGATCGGGTGTGGAGGAGATGCAGAGGCAGCAACTTGAAGAATTAAAAGCTGTTCAAATGCCTGGGAGAAGCTCCGCGCAGTCAGCCAACACATGCTGATTACAGCGTGCATCCGGACGGCCCTTAGCTATGAGGAACCTTTGGTGGCTGAGCCTTTAGCCATTTCTCCCAAGTCTCCTTGTGTTTATTATGTCTGCCGTCCTGATTCAGGAACAGATGGAGAAGGACTGGCCAATATGTAAAGGAGAGAACCTGGCCTTAAAGAGCCTGAGGAGGGCCAGAGGGTTCCACCAGGATGATCTGCTTTGCCCCCGCCCCTTTGAAGGCAAACCATGCCAACGGTGGGACTTTTGTCAGGAAGTGTCCACCCTTGAAGAAGCTAGAATCATTTTCGGATTGTAAACTCTGGCCCCCAGAGCCAGGCTTTCTTCCTTCTGCAGAGCTACACAGCATACCCAGACCATCTGCTCTGGGCTCCCTTCAGGATAGGGCAGTGCGGCGGGAGGACAAGATGCCCTTGCTGGAGCCACGTTGTTTATGTTCCCACTCCCTCACCCTGGGAAGCCCCGAGTTCCCACACTCACTGAGGCAGGAAGGTCACCATGGACACCTCATCTGTCTGAGCAGCTGACTAACTACAGATACACAGCAGCTGCCGTCTTCAAGTTAGGGTCACCTCCCGGATTGTCCACCCTGATCTCAGGCAGCATCCCCACCCTTATGGTCCAGAAGCTCCCCTGTGTCCCGGGCCTCAGCTAAACAAGGATATTGGATGGCAAGGTGGGGACCCAAGCCCACTTATTTTTGTAGAAGCAAGACGTGGCCCAGGAATTGAGGGGTCTTGCCGGGACCTCTAACGGCGGCAGAGAGGGTGGCTGCCTTCCTGAAGCGGCCTTGGCTGAAAGCATTTGCAGAAACAGAGCAGCTCTCCAGCTCTCTGCTACGTACATTTTCTCACACGACTGTGACCACCCTCTGTGAAGGTTGGCAGGTGGCTTGCGTGTATTGTGTGTCCATTTTGCAGATGAGTAAACAGCCTCAGGATGTTCCAGAGACTTGCCCAGATTTGCACAGCTAGTCAGGGGTAAAGGTTGTGTTTTTGCCTTGTGTTCACTGGGACTTTCCGCCACCTCGAGCAAGCACACGAGCCGGGTGGATACAGGTCCCCATTTTTATCTCTGACAGAGGGCTGTTCTCCTAGGGTGGACCTGTTTTCCACTCACACCTGGCATGTGGCTGTGAGAAAAATGTCAGGCATCAGATTTGACTTCCAAATGTCTTAGCAGCTCTGTGATTTGAGACCTGATTTCACTAACTGTTCGCGTCTAATGTGCGTGAGACAGCGACAGTGTTGGCTAACTTGAGCAGGTCAGGATCCCACCAAATATCTGTTCTGTTTTTCTACTCGGGGGGTCAGTTGGAAGCACCCCGTGTGCCTTGACTCATTGACTTCTCACAGCTCCGTGCCATTTCACATGTGTTAGCACTGTGCGGAAAACAATGGCAGAAAGGAAAGACATTCATCTCAAGTTACACAGCAAACAAGCATCAGTCAAGAGTCCAATTTATGCTGTCTGATTCCAGTATGAATCTAGCGCTCAGACTCCAAGCTGCATGGACTATGAAAATGGTGTTTGCGCTCCACAGTGAGCACCCATCCCATAGCTGTTGTGGAGATTCGCAACAGGCTTGGTTTAATTCACAAGCAAAGGAACAGCTAACCGCACAAGTGAATCAGTAAATCAAAGGGCCTCCTCGAAATGACGTCTGCCTGTTCTGTCATTGCCGCTAAGTTCCTATCATTACAGTTGCTCTTTCGGAAGTCACCCTGGAAACTTGACCAGTGTCTGGAGATGTTTTTGTTTGCCGCAGTTATGAGCATATCAATTCCTCTCAGTTCATAACAGAGATGATACTGAACACGCTCCAGGGCCTAGGATAAGTCCCTCATAAAACGTCAGCATGATGGTGTATAGAAAATGCTTTAGTATTGAGTATTAAGAATTGAGTCAAGAGTACTTTAATCTTGAAATGCCCTGTGATATCCAAATCTGTCATAAGACGGGAAAGTAATGCTCTGCTTAAACTCTTGATAAATTAACACTGTTCAAGCTACATTGTTATTGTGGTCAGTGCCACTGCCAACCAGAAGAAAAGTGGTTAGATGGAGTTGAGACTTGCGGTAGAATTAGAAAATTGGAGCTATTTTCTCTGTCTAGTTATGTTACCAAGGCCCAAATTGTTGACATTTCTTCCAATATGGTGAACTAGGTCATAAATAAGTTCACGGCAATGCTGTTTCCTCCCAACAGGCCACTCCGATTCCCAACACCTCTCCGAGGTTCAGGCAGCTCTTGCTTGGGTTTCCTTTCTCCTTACGTGCACACCAAACCAAAGTCAGAAGTTCCAGCCTTGTGGCTCCTTTCAGAAACTTGTATTTCCAAAACAGTAAAAGTTTGCTTCGCAGGGTAGAGCTTTGGCCAGGAGAATGCTCTTGGTGTCTCCTGCATGTGAGGTGCTCCAGGGGCTATCAGCAACATGTTAATCTTTGCGCCTTTGTTGGAGAACACCATGGCTCACGGATTTCATATGACATCATCGTTAGCTTGAAGACTCCATCAATAACCCTGCAGGAGCCGTATCACTTTTACCTAGGATATAATGTAGTAACAGTCTCCACATCCTACTGGCAAGCACGTTCTGTCTTCTGTTCGTGTCTTGCACATCACAAATTAGTTACAGTTCTGTTTGTGCCATGGTACTATTACAGCAAGCAAAAAAGCAAGGTTGGGATGGCATTGAAGCTCATAATTAGGCTGTCTCCCATTTGCTTATATTCTATTGGCCAATGCAAATCAGTGACCACGGCAGCTATCAGTTTCTTTTACAGGTGCCACAGGCTGAGGTTCCTATTCTAACACCATTCTCCTAGTCTAAACACTAATAGGAGCTGCCGTAAGAGTGTGCCTTTGCCAACAGATTTCATGACCTGCTTCAGAGCCAGGAATTTGGCCTTGAATTCTAATATTTTCAGAAGGCTTTCATTAGGATGTGGGACAAGAATATAAATTGGACGAGATAAAGAGGCGAAATTTTCAGACTGTAATGACGATTTGTTGAGGAGCAGGCTGAGGGACAACGTCAACACAAAGGCGGGGGTTGAGGATCATGTCTCAGGTTCTTCTGGGTCATTGATGAATGATGACGTCAACAGCTAGCTTATTAGCAGAAGAGGAAGGGAGGTTTAGGAAGAGAAAAGATAAGCCTATTTCTTTCAAGCAACCTCTTGCTGGCTCATACCCTTTGAACTCTGCCTTGATTTTGACCTGTTTGAGCAAGGCTGTGCTTCTCAATCTTGAGAGCCTGCCTTTGACCCCTACCTGTGTGTACCTGCCCTTGAGACACCCGTGGAGAAGGAGACAAGGGACAGCTGTGTAGAGAAGCAAGTCTCCGGAGAGATTACTGAGCTGGGATGAAGATCTGAGACCCTAAACCATTTACATAGTAACAACAGCTGCTTGATTTGTTCCTGATTCCTTGCTACGCGTTAGGTACTGCCCATGAAATAATTGGGTTGTCTCTCATGTAGCTCTCCCAGTGAGCCGATATGCTAGTTGGTACTATTTGGCCTCATTTGGTAGCCTTGAGAAATTTTAAAATACAAAATAAAAGTTGGCCTAAGTCTCACAACTGAGGAGTTGCATCAACAATCAGTCGTAGTTCCTTTTCTGTTGCTGTCGCAAAATACAGCCCCTGAAAGCAACTTATGGGCGAGCTTATTTGTGATTATGTTTCCGGAGGGAGAATCCATCGTGGCAGGGAGCCACAGCAGCAAGGGGCCAGAGCAGGAAGGTGAGAGATCACACCAGGACTCGGAGGGCGAACTGGAAGTGAGACCAGGAAGCTGCTGTCCAGTGACATGCTTCCTCCAGCGAGGCCGTAGCATCTCCCCAAACAGCTGCACCAACGAAGGGGCAAAGTGTCCAAATACCTGAACCTATGGATGACATTTCTCATTCAAACCCACATGGGATCCATCCAAGGTTTTTTTTTTTTTTTTTTTGTTTCTACAACCCACATTTTAACAATCTCCTAGTAGGAACTAGGCTAATGTGTGAGAACGTCCAGGCTCCCCTGGCAGAAAGAAGCGGAGAACAGTGGGTTAAGGGTATGATCCCAAAGAGTGTGAACCTTTAGAGACTGGGAGAAGAGACTGAATAGAGCAGAGGGGGTAAGAAGACACCAGCAATCTCGATCTCACAAGTCAAGCGTCTAGGAGAACCAGGTGCTCCAAAAGCAGAGCTGAGAAGCATCTGCAGGTGTTAGGTCCAGTCCTTGCCAGCATCTCTAATGTCAGGGAAACAGCTGTAGCCATCCATCTACCTGACCTGAGCTCTACAAGCGTCTGGACCTCTTTGGTAATGTCAACCTGTTGCTTGCCCATACCCTTTGAACTCTGCCCTGATTTTGACATATTTGAGTGGGTATTTGCTATTCCGTCCTGGTGACCTGCTTCTGGGCTCTTGACCTGTGTCTACCCATTGGCAGTTCTGGACTCTTCTTTCAGGCATGCACCCTGTTGCCTTGCGAAATTTCGTAAGGTTGGCCCTGTCTCTAAGTCCACACAGCTGTATCTCCAGCTGATTCTCTGGACCCCAGAAAAGGGTAATTATGGTGTCAAGTGGTGGGTGCTGTAATTGTTCTGTAGAGGAGGCAAATTACTGACAAAGGGACTGTTGGCTTCACATCCCAAAATGCTGCTCACACCTTGCCAGGCCTTGCAGTACCTGTTGTTGGGGCAAGCTCTCTGTCTGGTGATGGCCCTTGGTGGACTTCTGACATTTGTATGTAGGGTGAGAGGACACTTTGTAATCAAGACTTTGCCTTTCAACTGGGAGAGTGGGATGCTGGACAGTGGCTCATCCTGAGTCTGGGAGCCAACACTGTGGGCAGCATGGGACCTTTCTCACAGCCAACTGGCTGACCAACTGGCAGGAGCTGCTGAAGTATGAACAGCAGCCAAGTAAACATTAGAGAAAGTATCCCGGACTGGGAAGATGGCTCAGTTGCTAAAGTGCTTGTTGCATAAGCTTGGGGACCCAAGTTTGACCCCCAGCATCCACATAAAATGCTGGGTGTGGTGGCACACACTTGTAATTTCAGGGCTTGGAGGCTAGGGCAAGTAATTCTTTGCGGCACTCAGGCGAGTCCTCAGCCTAATCAGCAACCCACATCTAAGGTGTCTTGTTTTTAAAAATGAGATGGACAGTCCCTGAGGAACAATGACACCCAAAGTAATCTTCCATATGCACACGCACACACTTGCACACCCTCACCCATACATGTACACACACACACACACACACACAGAGAGAGAGAGAGAGAGAGAGAGAGAGAGAGAGAGAGAGAGAGAGAATGTAAACAGACTTGCTTTGACTTGAACTGCATGAGCTAGTATTGTGGATCCCTGTAAAGTGAGGCCTCAGAATCTTCTAATATCTTTGTGAGCTCTATTGGGTCTGGCTCCCATCCATCAGTCTCCTGTAGACATGGTCGCAGTGAGGAGACTTGGAAAATAAAAATAAAAATAAAAATAAATCTAACTGTTAGATTTAAATCCAAATAACAAACACTTTGTTCATGTGTATTGTAATGATTCACACAACATGGCTGACACTTCCCAGTTCCAGGGCCACGCCTGTGCAGACAAGCCCTCTGGTGGAAGTGCCTAATGGCCCCGGTAATCTTTAAGGACCCCGCGTGACCCTTGTGCAGCATAGTTACAGCTGCGTGAGCCCCTGCAAGCAAGCATGTGCTCCATCATCTACGTATGACGCAGCTACGTCATCCCTCTGTGCGCATGCGCTAGGCAGCCTTTAAAAGCTGGATGTGACAACTTCAAGCTCTCTCTCTCCCTCTCTCTGCACACAGATCTTCAGCAGGCCTGTATACCCCCTCCAATAAACTCCTAAACGGGTTTGTTGAGTGTTCCGTGTTTCCTTCTCAATCACGCCAGGTAATTTCATGTATGCCACTAGCGAAGTATATGCCACCTCATATTTGAGGCATACTTAAAAAGATATCATTAATTATATATATGAAAGTCATAGCTGGTTATCCTGAATTTTATCGGGAAACCCTTTGTCTCCACAGCACCCATAATTTTAGACTTGGTAAGAATCAATAGTCCTTGGGACTTTTGGGTCTTCCCCTTTCCCCAAGAGGGCGCTGTGGAAGAGAAACACCTTTCACTTGGCTTCCACCTCTAGACACTTTGTGAAGAATGCCTGCATCGTTTCCCTCCTTCCAGAACTGCGTTTCTCTGACAACCAAGCATCTGCTAGATCTGTCTATGTCCCTCTTACTTCTGGTCTACCTCGGTGTGTGTGTGGGGGGGGGCGGGGGCTTCCAAAAAATCTGATCTGTGTGCCCATACTTTACCTTCAATCAACTTCATTTGGAAAACGAAGAATAAAAACTGGCTAAGGAGTGTCAGTTTGCAGGAACCGTGATGATGCGGGCCTCTGGCATAGTACCACCTGACCTGACCATTATCCCACATGACTATCTGGGGAATGACCTTTGCCCTTCTTAAGCGATGTCCTACTATTCCGTTGAACACCTCCACAGCCACCCAGCCTAACTCTGCTTACACACTGCTTGTGGTGGCTTGAAGGGAAATGGCCCCCAAAGGGCGTGGCACTATTAGGAGGTGTGGCCTTCTTGGAGTAGGTGTGGTCTCGGAGAAAATGTGCCACTGTGGAGGCAGGTTTTGATATCTCATATATATCCAAGATACTGCCCAGTGTCTCAGATCACTTCCTGCTGCCTGCAAGATGTAGGAGTCTCAGTTATTTCTCCAGTACCGTGTCTGCCATGTCCCACCATGATGATTGGATCGAACCTCTGAGCTGTAAAGGAGCCACCCCATTAAATGTGTTCCTTTACAAGTGTTGCTGTGGTCATGGTGTCTCTTCACAGCAATGGACACCCTAATAAGACACAACTGCAGTACTGGCTGTCCTGAGATACCCAGAGCATCAGGACTTCTTTATTTTTTTTATTTTATTGATTTTTATTGAACTCTATGTTTTTCTCTGCTCCGCTCCTTGTCTCTTCCCTCCCCTTCATCCCTCTTCCAAAGTCCCCATGCTTCCAATTTACTCAGGAGATCTTGTCTATTTCTACTTCCCATGTTGATTAAATCCACATATGTCTCTCTTAGGGTCCTCATTGTTGTCTAGGTTCCCTGGGATTGTGATTTGTAGGTTGGTTTTCTTTGTTTTATGTTTAAAAACCCCTTATGAGTGAGTACATGTGATAATTGTCTTTCTGGGTCTGGTTTACCTCACTCAAAATGTTTTCTAGCTCCATCCATTTGGCTGCAAAATTCAAGATGTTAGTTTTTTCTGTTGTGTAGTACTCCATTGTGTAAATGTACCACATTTTCCTTATCCATTCTTTGGTCGAGGGGCATTTAGGTTGTTTCCAGGTTCTGTCTATGACAAACAATGCTACTATGAACATAGTTGAGCACATGTCCTTGCGGCACAATTGAGCATCTTTTGGATATACACCCAAAAGTGGTATTCCTGGGTCTTGAGGAAGGTTGTTTCCTAATTTTCTGAGAAGTCGCCACACTGACATCCAAATGGGCTGGACCAGCTTGCACTCCCACCAGCAATGCAGGAGTGTTCCCTTTACCCAACAACCTCTCCAGCATAAGTTGTCATCAGTGTTTTTGATCTTGGCCATTCTTATAGGTGTAAGATAGAATCTCAGATTGTTTTGATTTGCATTTCTCTGATGACTAAGGATGTTGAGCATTTTCTTAAGTGTCTCTCAGCCATTTTAGATTCCTCTGTTGAGAGTGCTCTGTTTAGGTCTGTACTCAATTTTTTAATTGGAATATTTGTTCTTTTGATGACCAATTTCTTGAGCTCTTTATATATTTTGGAGATCAGACCTCTGTCTGATGTGGTGAAGATCTTTTCTCATTCTGTAGGCTGTCGTTTTGTCTTGTTGACTGTGTCCTTTGCTTTACAGAAGCTTCTCAGTTTCAAGAGGTCCCATCTATTAATTGTTTCTCTCAGTGTCTGTGCTACTGGGGTTCTATTTAGGAAGTGGTCTCCTGTGCCAATGCGTTCGAGTGTACTTCCCACTTTCTCTTCTGTGAGGTTCAGTGTGGCTGGCTTTACGTTGAGGTCTTTGATCCATTTGGACTTGAGTTTGCATCAGATCCTCTTAAACAGTTTCTGAAAATGTGGTTTTGGAGTTTTTAAAGTTCATTGTACTCAAGTAGCCCTGGTCAGAATTTCAAAGTGGAAAATGGATAATCTAAGAGATATTTCTCTCTCTCTCTCTCTCTCTCTCTCTCTCTCTCTCTCTCTCTGTGTGTGTGTGTGTGTGTGTGTGTGTGTGTGTGTGTGTATGTGCATTAGCTGTCCTAATAATGACCTCTTAAAACAGAGAAGGAAACTGGCCATGACATGCTGAGGTTGGCACTATGTCCATGCAACTCAAAACTCCCCTCACCTCTGCTCCAGTAGAAGAGCTGCAACTCGGGCGCTGCTCTCAGAATGTGGCTGCTTTAACTAACTCAAACTTCTACAGTTGTAAGAAACATACAGTGTTATTATTGCTGTTTTACAGGCTAGGAGCCTGGAGACAGAGCCGTATGTTAGCTTCTTGTTCAGGTAACACAGATTTCAAAACTCACAAGAGATGAAAGTTGCGAGTTCCATCCAGGCAGCCCCACCCTGTTCTCCAGTGTGCCAACTCTGTACAACCAAACCCAGATTGTTTTTAGTCTGCACTATCGAGACAGACTGGTGCTGCCCTCATTGTGGAGAGGGCAGTCCTGACCCAGAAGGAACCCTACAGAGTCCTCCATGAATCGTAACTGCACATAGAAAAGAACGGGGCGGGAAAGAACACACCTTTAATCTCAGCACTTGGGACACAGAGAGCAGGGGATCTCTGTGAGTTCCGGGCCATCATAGTGAGATCCCATTTCCAAATACATACATAAATAAGTAAGCAAACAAACAAATAAAATAAAATAGAGAAGATTCTTCTCCCCAGGATGTCATCAAACACTTCTTGCAGTTTGGGTATGAAATAGCCTCCAAACACTGTAAGTTAAAGGATTAGTCATCAGCTATGGAGGTGCAGCCTTCAAGTGAGGAGGCCTAACGGAAGGAAAGGAGGTGGTCACTGTGGTTGTACGTGAAGGAGTCTTTGGGACTCCGGGGGACTCCGGCCCATCTTTTCTCGCCTCTTGACATTTTGGACACCACAGGTGAGCAGCTTTCTTCTGCCAGGAGCTTCTATCAAGAGGAAATCTCTCACCACAGGCCTGACAGCAGCCACGTCAGGTGACTGAGGTCATGACGTCTGTCATGAGACAAAATGACCCTTTTCCTCCTTCAAGTTGATTTACCTCAGATACTTTGTTACAGTGACAGAAAGCAAACCCAGCCCTGGGGGCTCTAGCTGATGACATGAAGACAGATGTCAGTTGTCGGCTACGTAATCAGGGACAGGAGTTACCGAGTAGATGCTCTACCCTGGAAGCCACAGAGTCACCCCTGGAAGAGTCACTTGAGTGTTTCTCGATTGTTCTCTTGGATGACAGATCTCTGCTTTTCCACGAGGTGCTTGCCCAGAGCCTCTGCTTCTGTGGAGGCAGTGGGGAGCAGTGTAAAGAGAAGGGCAGAGCTCCCCCATGTCAGAAAGGCCTGAGCCTCAGCTCGGCCACCTACTTGGGGAGCAGCACGCAAGGACTGTTCTGAGGCACTACCTCAGAACAACCAGCACCTGAAGCATGGGAAACCAGGCTTCCTGCAGAACAGTCATGATTTCGGACCCTAAGGCCTCCAGAGCTCCGCCTGTGGAATTTCCACCTCTGATTCCTCCTCTGGCTGAGCTGGGCCTGTGAGGTGTATCCTTCTGCCCACCACACGTGGACAGGTAAGACCGGGATGCAGAGAAGAGTGCTTCTTCCTTCCAGGACAGCTGGCCTATGTGACCGCGGTTTTCTCCCTAACCATGCGCTCACTCCTTTCCCCCAGTACTGTTCATACTTCCACAGGCAGGGAGTGCCTGAGAAGGTGTGCACCGAGCAGAAGGAAGCTTTATGTTTCAGATTCTGGCTGTTATTGGCCTTTGGAGAGAAGATTTGGGTATAGGATGCCACATAATTCTTGAAAAAAAAAAAAAAAAAAAAAAAAAAAAAAGCAGTGACAAGCGCGCTGTTTCGTCTTCTGCTCACAGCCGAGAGACTATGTCAAAGGCCAAAGGAGTAACCGGTAAAGCCAAGTTTTAAAATGAGCATTTGGTGACTCTCCTAATTCTCCAGCCACCAGCAATGTGAGCAGAACAGGACGTGGGCTCCAAAGAGGGAGTTGAATCACGATGACATCGTGATGGATCATGGAAAAGCTGAGGGTAGAAGAGATTTCCTCCACGGTGGTTTTCTCATTCACATTTTTCAGGCAGTGTCTTACTCTGGAGCTGTCCTTCCTCACTCTTTGAAGCCTTGGTTGCTCTCAAATCCACAGCAACTCTCTGTCCTTGGCCTCTCGAGTGCAGAGGTTATGGGTGCAAGCCATGGCGCCCAGCTAGGAGTTCTTGTAATTTGGTCCTTTGACACAGAGACCACACCTCCAGCAACAACGTGTTCTTCTGCAAGTCCTGCTTATGAGGTCTTCACTGATGGATCCCAACTACCTGGAACCATGTCTAGTTCACGGTCGGTGCTCAACATGTGGGAACTCGGCATAGTGGGAGGCGGCTTCAGGAAAGGCACGGGGTTTATTGAGGTGGGTGCATCCAGGTGACGGGAAAGAGGCTGTGACGGGGCCAGATGACAAGATCTTCAGGATAGAGGTGAGCCACCGCTCAGCCCCTTTTCTCAAATTTTCTCCCTTCCCGCTTTCCCCACTAACAGGATCTGTTGACACCCATTTTTTCTCTGCCTCATAATTACTGCTTCGTCATAAACCTGTTCATACCATACTGCTCTGCTTCCTCACAGATTTGGGTTGCTACCCCCTTCTAAGGCCTTACTCAGCTGTATGGCATCCTTTCAGCCGCATTTCCACAGACAAGTGCAGATTCTTCATCTCTTGCCTCCTGCCCCGTGTCTTGGAAGGACAGAATCGGATAGATGAAGCTTATCTTTTGCTCCTGGGGTTGGTGTTTGGGAAGGCGACTCTCAGATCACAGCCAATTTCTGGTCCAATCAAGAGCCATTCCTGGGTAAAGACCAACCCAGCTCAGCTGCTCAGAGCAGGGGGCTGTGGGTGGGGCAGTTTCACCTCAAAGAGGAAGTTGGGTGTGGCGGGCACTTTGTTGACTTATCCAATATAGGAGTGCCCCTGGGAGCCCATCTCTTGTCTTTGACAGAGATAACTGTGAGTTTGAACTTTTCACCAGACACTCCCAGGGAAAGCCAGCCTGTTGCACTGTGAGCTTTGTGAGTTCGGATTCTCCATCATTGGTTCCTTGTAGCGTTCCTCCTGGACTTCTGTTTCCTCAGCCTGACCCTGTTTGGAGTCCATTTGGGTCTGGATCTCGTCTTCTGTTTAGGTGAGTTGGCTGCTAACTGGCCTGCCTGACCCTTGGGAATGCTTGGCTTCAGACTTGGTTCCAGATCACTTGTTCACCTTGCAGACAATGACCTCACCTCTTGCCCCGTCCCATCTACTGTTACCCACTCTGCTCCAGGTTGTCATCCACCTCCGCGTACCTTCCCAGGCCCCCCAATCTTCATCTTAGGGAATGGTTAGCGACTTCAGGGAGAGCGATTTTCGAGGAATGGTTGGGGCTGTAACCAGACAGAGCCCAGTTGAGGAAGTGACTACAGTAAGTGAAAGACCTCTAACATAGCTACAGCCAAGAATTCTGTTGTTCTGTTAAGTAATTTTATTTCTGACTATTTATGACATTGTTTTGTACAATTTCAAAGAAAAATATGAATGACAAATTCATTTTTTAAAGATTCATTTTATTTTTACTTATGTGTACTTGTGTGGGGGGTTTAAGCACATGATTCCTGTGGAGACCAGGAGAGGGCTTCAGATTTCCAGGGGCTGAGGTGTCCCACCTGATGTGGGTGCTGAGAACCAAACTCGGGTCCCTTGGAAGAGCAGCAGTAGTGATCTTAAGTGCCAATCCATCTCTCTAGGCTGTAAAGATTTGCCTTTATTTTCTTAAATTATGTGTTTGTGTGTGTCTGTGTGAGCATATGCAACTTATGTGTGGGTGCATGCCAAGGCCAGAAGAAAACATGGGCTTCCCCAGAGACGAGTTATGGATGGCTGTGAGCCTATTGATATGGTGCTGGGAATGGAACTTGGGTTCATGGGAAGTCCATCATCTTAATGACTGAGCAAGCTATGCAGTCCTATCTGTCTGTCTATCTATCTATCTATCTATCTATCTATCTATCTATCTATCTATCTATCTATGTATCATCTATCTGTCATCTATCTATCTATCATATATATATACAGTAAATTTTTAATATCTCATTAAGGTATTAGCTAAATGATTATGGTAGTTTCTAATTTTGTACTTTGTAATATGAAGTTCTAGCTGAGCAGAATCTTGACAAATTGCCATACAGAGAAGGTCAACATCCCTTTTCCTTGTGCATCAATGGGTACCCACTGGTTTACAAGGGACTGAGGATTTCGCGGGAGGGGTAACCCCTAGATCTTTGCTTCACCAGGGATTTAGTCAGGAATAGACAAAAAGAAGTGTGTGAGACGGCCAAGACAGACTGATGGGAGTGGGGGGCCGGAGAAGGCACAGTCTAGAGGGAGGAATCCCAATGGCAAGGCTGGTCTTTAGCCTTAGGAGACCACAGTCAATCCACGTCATGAGAAAGCCCTGACCTAGAGAGAAACAAAAACATGCCTGTGTTACATGCACCATTTTCTGCAAGTCTGTAATACTCTAGGGCCAGCCACCCAGAGTACCTGAACATGACAAGAGGAAGATAGCTCTCTACTTCCTGCTTTGGAAGAGGATGCTGGCAGGCATCACAGGCTGTCATGGCCCTTGGTATCTATCCTATAGAACCAATACCATGGGTCAACTGTGACGGCAGGAAAAGCTTTCTTACAGCTTGTAGCAAGGCACTAGCAATGGTTTCCTTCAGTTTTATAGTAACACTTCACCCTAAGCCTTGATGCTGAACACACGGACTGGCTTACTTCCTGTTTTTCAAAGCATCTTTGACTGGATAGCCACCCAAGGCTCTCCACTCATGCACTGATCTGAGTTTCTAACTCATAGCTGAGCTGCCATCGTGGGTCCAGCCAAGCTCACCAATCCCGATGCTGGTGGCAGAGGGTTTAGAACACAGGTCTGGCCACACAGCACACAGGTATTCTTAAAGGGACCTCCCTGCCTGCCTCACCCTAGAACCTTCCACCAGAGTTTCCTGAAGCACTCACAGTCATTTTGTGTTCTTCAATCCTTCTGATTCCTTAGTTTTTATTCTTTTTCTTTTACAATTTTGTTATATTTTTATTTTTTTGTGTGGATGGGTGTTTGTGAATGAGTGTGCACATGCATGCCAAGGCACACGTGAGGTGGTCAGAGAAAAATCTTCAGGAATCCATTCTCTCCTTCCACCATACAGGACCTAGGGATGGAACTCAGATGGTCGGGCTTGGCGGCAGGCACTTTTACCCCTAAGCCATCTCACCAGGCCATGTGTGTCTTGGGGTTACTATTGCTGTGATGGAGCACCATGACCAAAGTCATTTGGGGAGGAAAGGGCTTATGTGGCTTATGCTTCTACATCACAGTCACCACTGAAGGAAGTCAGGACTGGAACTCAACCAGGGCAGGGACCTGGAGGCAGGAGCTGATGCAGAGGCCATGGAGGAGTGCTCCTTACTTGCTTGTTCCCCATGACTCACTCATCCTGATTTCTTATAGAACCCAGAACCACCAGTCCAGGGAGGCGAGGCCCTCCCCCATCAATCGCTAATTAAGAAAATGCCCTACTGGCTTGCTTACAGCCCAATCTTACAGAGGCATTTTCTCAGCTGAGGTTCCCTCTGCTCTGATGACTCTAGCTTGTGTCAAGTTGACATAAAACTAGCCAGGCTACTGTTGTTGTTCTTTTGCTTATCTTCCAGTGTAAACACCATAGAAGGGCTATCCTGGTCTGTTTATCTTTGTGTGCCCTGCCTGGATCAGTAACTGGTACAGAGTGTTCAATATACATTAAGTTAATCCACTTTGTGAGTTTCTCGGAAATATTTGGGGGAAGACAAAAACTGTCAAAATCTTTAATTACAGACTAGGGAAATCTAGGACTTTTCTTTATGTTGTAACAACCCTAAAATGGAAGTACTCTGACATGCTTAATTTTTTTTTATACAAGAAAACCAAGGGATTAGAGTAAAGGCAACTTGCCTCTGGCCCCATAGTAGACCCCAGCCAGTAAAACTGGTATAAGAAATTTAGAATTAAGAAAAAAAAGAAAGAAAGGAAGAAAGAAAGGAAGGAAGGAAGGAAGGAAGGAAGGAGGGAAGGAAAGAAGAAACTGTAGATGCATTTCTATAGTGAAGGTAGGAGGCAGGGAAAACCCTAACTAGTATTGTAGGACAGGGAAGAAGGGGTAGCAAGCAAAGCAGAGTGTTACACATATTGCAACCTCAGCATTTGGGATGCTGAGACCGTAAGATCATGAACGTGAGGCCAGTCCGCGCAACTTAGTGAGATCTCCTTTCAGAAAACAAAAGAGGAGCTCCTTTTTATGGTGCCTCCGAGGCAGTCTGCCATGTCGAGATGAAGCAGACTATCTCCATTCCACCCACTGGCTGTCAGAAACTCACTGGAGTGGGTGATGAATGCACACACTTTATCCGAGAAATGTGTGGTCACAGAAGCTGATGCTCTGGGTGAGGAGTGGAAGGGTTATGTGGTCCAAACAGTGGTGGGAATAACAAACAAGGTTTTCCCAGGAAACAAAACGTCTTGACTCGTGGATGAATGTGCGCTCACTGTTGAATCGGAGCATTTTTGTTCTAGAGGAAGGAGACCTGGAGAGAGGAAGGACATGGCTGTTTATGGATGCAGTGTGGATGTCAACCTGAGTGTTCTCAACTTGATTATTGTACAAAAAGGGGAGAAGGGTATTCCTGGACAGACAGATAGTACTGTGCCTTGGCAGTTGGGGACCAAGAAAGCTGGCAGAATCTGAAAGCTTTTCTGTCTCTCTAGAGAAAATGATGTCCTCCAAAATGCTGTCAGAAAGCCCCTAAACAAGGTCAGAAGCCCAGGACCAAAGCACCCAAGATTCAGCCTCCTGTTACTCCACGTGTCCTGCAACACAAATGCTGACATATTACTCTGAAGAAACAGCACACCAAGAAGGAGGAGTCTGCAGAATATGCTAAACTTTTAGCCAAGAGAATGAGGAAGCCAAAGAAAAATGTGAGGAACAGATTGCAGAGAGATGTAGGCTGTCCTTGCTGAGAGCTTCCACTTCTGTGTGGGGGTGGGGGGGCTTTTAGGAGTTACAAATAAAGCTAGACAGTGGTGGGGCACACCTCTTATCTCAGCACTTGTGAGACAGAGTCAGGCAGATCTCTGAGTTCGAGACCAGTCTGGTCTACAGAGTGAGTTCCAGGACAGTCAGGGTATACAGAGAAATATTGTCTTGAGGTGGGAGGGGGTAGTAACAAATAAGAGATCAGAACTTGAAAAAAGAATGAACGAAAGAAAGAAATAAAGAAAAAAGGAAATAAGGAAAGAAAGAAGGAAGGAAGGAAGGAAGGAAGGAAGGAAGGAAGGAAGGAAGAAGAATAAGGAGGGAAGACAGACACAAAAAGGAAAAGAAGATGAAGAAGATGGGGGGACTGGGGAAATGGATCATCAGGTAAAGTACTTGCTATTTAACTTGAGGAACTAAGTTCAAATACCCAGGGCCTGCATAAGCTGGGCACTGTAGCATATACCTATAATCCTAGCCCTCCTACGGCAGCAAGCAACAAAACTCTGATCCAAAATAAGTTGGAAGGCAAGGATCAATACTGGGTGTTGCCCTGAGAACTCTACACATACACATGGAGACACACACATCGTGCAAACACACACAAAAGAAGAAAAGCAAAAAACCATGAACACGGATTAAAAATGTGAGAGACAGAACTAAAAACATTAAACGTATTAAGAGAAGAAGTTCATGTAATCAAGTGAGAAGCAAAGGGAATCCTCAAAGAGAGGAAGCTAAGTAAACAGAAGGCTGGCTTGTTGAAAACCAAGGAAGAAATGGCCAAGGCCTTATAGCTTTTAGAAAACCTTTTGTCTTATTTATGTTTCTATTGAAGAGACACCATAACCATGGCAACTCTTATAAATTTAATTGGGACACATTTAATTGAGGGGGCACACTTACAGTTTTGGAGGTTCAATCCATCATCACCATGGCGGGGAGCCTGGCTGCACGCAGGCAGACACAGCAATGAAGTCGTCGCTGAAAGTTCTACATCTTGCAGGTGACAGGAAGTTGTCTGAGACACCGAACAGTATCCTGAGCCTAGGAAGCCTCAAAATCCTCTCCCACAGTACCATACTTCCTCCAACAAGGCCATTCACTCCAACAAAGGCACACCTTCTAATAATGCTACTCCCTATGAGATTATAGGGGCTGATTGCATTCAAACTACCACATTCCACACCCTGGCCCCTATAAGCTGGTGACAATATCATAGTGAAAAATGCATTTAGTTCAAAATTCAAAAGTCCCCATTATAGTTGGAATTTTCTTTAGGCCACCAACCAGCTCCCAAATAAAGACATTAAAACTTATTATTAATTATGAATGCTTGGCTTTAGTTTAGGCTTGTTCTACTAGCTCTTTTAACCTAATTTAACCTGTTTCTATTCATCTACATTTTACCTCAGGGCTTTTTTTAATTCTTTCTTCCATTCTCCATGTCCTATTTTTCTGCTTTCTACGTGTCTGTCTGTCTAGTTTCTGGCATTCCATGTTGTCTCCTTTTCTTTTTCCTTCCCTTTTAGAACCTAAGTTCCTCCTACGTATTCTTCCTGTCTGCAAGTTCTGCCTATACCTCCTTCTCTGCTTTTAGTCTTTCAGCTTTTTATTAGACCAATCAGGTGCCTTAGGCAGGCAAGGTAAAACAGCAACATCTCTTTACATAATTAAGCAAATGTAACATGTCTTTACACACTTAAACAAATGCTCTACAACAGAAACAAATGTAACGCATTGTTGCATAGTTAAGCAAATGCAGCACATCTTTACATAGTTAAACAAATATTCTGCAACATCCCATAGTCTATTAGTCTCAACAATGTTTAAAAGTCCAAAATTCAAAGTTTCTTCTGAGATTCATATAGTCTCTTAACTGCAATCCTCTGTAAAATTAAAACTAAAAAGCAGATCACATATTTTCAACATATAATGACACAGAATATGCATTACTATTCCAAATGTAGGGAGGGGTGAATAGTGAGGAAATACTGGACCATAATGAGACTGAAAACCAGCTGGGCAAACTTCAAACTCTGCGTCTCCATGTCTGATGTCAAAACACTCTCCACATCCCCACTTCTTTCTCTTGGGCTGCTTCTACTCCCTGTTAGCAGCTCTCCTCCACAGGTATCCCATGACTCTGGCATCTCTAACAACTTGGGTTCTCCAAGGCAATCCAGGCTTTAACTTCGTTGCTTCAGCAATGGCCTTTCTGCTAGGCTTCTATTCAGAGACACTTCTGACACATGCCTATATCCTCAACAGCTTTCTTTAGAAAAGAAGAAGCAAAAACCCATTTTTTTCTATCCTTAACTCTACAGCCAGAATTTGGCCTAAGCTGCCAAGTTCTGCGGCTTACTGGGGCTAAAACATGGCCCTCATTCAATTACATCTTCACTAGCTTTCTATTCTTCACTGCCTAGGCTTGGCTGTCTTGAAATTTGCTCTATAGACCAGACTGGCCTCATACTCAGAGATCCACCAGCCTCTGCCTTCCTAGTACTGGCATTAAAGGTGTACCCCACCACACCCAGCTCTAAGCCTTCCTTTAATTCCTTCTCATGAGTTGGAAACTTAACTGGGCAGGATCTTTCCTGAGGTCACCACTCCCTTTATTCCATTTCTTAATTTATTTCTCTCCTTGAATCCAGAACTTAGTTCCATTCTACTTCCTGGTGCTCCTTTTCTCCTCAAATACTTTTCCTTGCTTAGTTTGCTCCTTTTCATTATAAATTTTCCTCAGAGTTAACACTAATAACCACACTATACTAGAGTCTATACTAGGCTGTTTTGAGACTTCTGCTAATGGAGTTAATTCAAAACTCTTCACTTTAGCCTCAGGCAGACTCTTAGGACAAGAACAAAAAGCAGCCACTTTCTTCACCAAAATATCACAAGAACAATCTCTAGGCAACATACTAGAATTCTTCTCCTCTGAAACCTCTTGAGTAAGCCCCTCAGGGTTCAGATAACTCTTAGCACTGCTGCCTTCCATGCTTCTACTAGTATTGCCCATTAGGCAGTGCTTAAATAATTCTACTGCTTTCCAAACCCAAAGAATCAAAGTCCAAATTCTTCCAAACAAAAACATCACCAGGCCTATCACAGCAATACCCCAGTCCCTGGTATCAACTTCTGTCTTAGTTAGGGTTTCTATTATTGTGGAGAGACCATGGCAACTCTTATAAAGGGACAATAATTGAGTACTGCAAGATATTTGATTATGCTGTGTAAAAATATATCACTGTGATTGGTTTAATAAAAAGTTAAATAACCAATAGCTAGGCAGAAGGCATATGTGGGACTTCCAGACAGAGAGAGCCCAGGGAAGAAGAAAGAGGGAGTTGCCAGTCAGGTGCAGTAGAAGCAGAACATGCAGGAGGAGTGGTAAAAGCCTCCAGCCTTGTGACAGCACATAGATTAATAGAAATGGGTTAAGTTAAATTCTAAGAGCTAGTTAGTAATAAGACTAAGCTAAGGCTGAGCTTTCATAGTTAATAAGAAGTTTCTGTGTCATTATTTGGGAGTTGGGACAGAGAAAGACTTATTACAATTAAGGGGGCTTGCTTATAGTTTCAGAGGTTCAGTCCATTCTCATCATGGCGGGGATGCAGGGAGACATGGTCCTGGAGAGGTAGCTGAGAGTGTTATATCTTGCAGGCAGCAGGAAGTTGACTGAGACACTGGACAGTATCATGAGCATAGGAAACTTCAAAACCCTCTCCCACAGTGACACACTTTCTCCAACAAGGCCATCCACTCCAGCAAAGGCACACTCTCTGTAAGATTATGAGGGCCAATTACATTCAAACTACCACATCCATATTAAATTCATACCAATATTGGACTCATACTTTGATTTTTAACCGCAAAACATGATAGTAAAATGCCTTGTGGCAAGAAGGGCCAGTGATGAGTCGTAAAACAGAGAGGACTCTGGGCGAGGACTCTGGGCATGGACTTTGAAGAACAAGTAAAGGAGGCAAGCAAAGCCTTGGGAAGGGGAGTCTCACCCTTGGCCTCAAGGCTGTTGATGAGCATGTTGATGGGCAAGATAAAGGATCCTGGTAATGGGCCTATGCTGAGGGAAAAGGAATCTTTGGGTCCTGCAAGAAGGTCTGGCTCCCATGTGTGTCCATCACTGCTTGTCAGCTGCTATGGCGAGCTGTCTGCTGCTTTCTCAGGGTCACTGGATGAGTGGACATCATCAGGGACAGATGATGATCCAGATCAGAGGACCAGCCAGAGGGGTCATCTGGATGGAGTGAGAGGTAGGGAGGGAAACAGGACAGGTGCATGCAATGAGCCTCAGGAGGTTGAGTTCATCCCGAGTCATACTGGCTACAGGGATATGTGACAATGTAATTGTCCATTCAATCAATATTTACTGAACACTCTTTATATCCCAGGCGGAGTGCCAGACTTTGGGCTAGGTGCTGGCAATAGAAATAACAAACTATTTCCTGATTTCTCCCCTAGGGAAAGAATTCGAGATGTGACTCTCTTTGGCCCAGACCTGATGAGCACTGTGTGTGTGTATGAAAAGCAGGACTCCACGTGGATAGTAGGGTTAGGCTGAGACTGAACACCTCTGGAGGCCAGGAGTCTTCCTTGATTACTTGCCACTGTATTCTTTTTTTTTTTTTAAAGATTTATTTATTTATTATGTACACAACATTCCTTCCATGTATGCTTGCAGGCCAGAAGAGGGCACCAGATCTCATTACAGATGGTTGTGAGCCACCATGTGGTTGCTGGGAATTGAACTCAGGACCTCTGGAAGAACAGTCAGTGCTCTTAACCTCTGAGCCATCTCTCCAGCCCCGCCACTGTATTCTTTAAGACAGAGAGAGCATCTTGCTGACTCTGAAGCTTGCTGATTCTGCTAGACTAACTGACTTGTTAGCCCTGGGAAATTCCTGCCTCTGTTTCTCCAGAGCTGGGATTACAAGCGGACATCACGGCTCTGCTTTTTTCCTGGGGTTCTGGGCATCAAATTGAGGTCCTCATATTTGCATAATAACCACCAATTTGTTGTGTTTATTTTCTATTCTCAACTTAGCACCATTTATATTCGACAAATTATCTTTTTTGTGTTGGTTTATAAATATTTCCCTAGAAATGTAGTTATGACCTGGGGTGATGCAGAAATTTGATTTTCAACCCTCCCCAAAGTAACAGTGTATCCAGACTGTTGGATTTAAGAAGCACATTTCAAAACGCTCAAGAGAAGCAGCAAGCGACTGAGGGCAGAGATGGCCCATTGCTGCATTTTCACATGCATGGTCACCGCGGGGGTGGGGGGAGAGGACGCCACTTTGTAGCATGAGGACTCTGCACTGTTGCCAGGGAGGGGGTCAGGAGGCAGCAGCGACTGCAGGGGGATTCCATCCCTGATTCTCTAAGGTGCAGTGCTTGGCAGTCATCTCCATCAAAGTGCGTTTCCTTTCTAGGTCAAGGTGCGTGCCCTACTGGCCCAGCACAGGCAGGGCTGCAGGATCACTCCTGTTCTCCCTGGTGAAAAGATTCCTCTCCATTACTGAAAGTGAATCTAGGAAGCAGAGCTGACGTAACCAGCAGTCCTGAGCCCTTGACTTCTCTATATGGAACTGAGATGGAATCCTCTAAGGAGTGCTTGCCATTGGAAAATTGGTTTTTGTACTAACAACTCACAGTCATTAAGAGTCAGTCACATGCATCTCTCTTCAGTGCCTTGAGGGTAACTCAGGTTATTCTGATTGAAACCATGTCACTATAGAAAGAATGGGAGAATGAATGGTACCTGGAGGAAGAAGAAAAATTCACCTCGAAACATCCAAATTTTCCTACATGGTGACGAATATTGGTTCTCGTTAGAAAAATGTCAACTTCTGCCTTACTGTGGCCCGTGGTTTCCAGGAGATGGAGGCTTTTAGGAGTCCCTTAGAAACTTCCCAGATCTGCCCCCTCCCTTCAGGGTCAGCTCTGCACCCAGGAAGAATTCAGAGAATCTTGTTGCTACCAAGAATCTCACAGCAGCGCCTGTGTGAGCCAGTGTCAACGCTTCAGAACTGCTTCCTGGACGCCATCTTTTTGTAACCCCTGCACATGCATTAACCCCTCCCATGGCCAACCAAGTTCATGAAGCAGGTGTTGCCATTGTCTCTGTTTTACAGGGGAGGAAACTGAGGACACGGATTGTCTAGGAACTGACAGGTAACCAGTGACTACTGGGCTTCACACCCAGGTGGTGAGACTCCGGAGCTCAGGCTTGTCGGCATTCCCTGCAGGCTGAGCCCTGGCCTGGTGAGCTTGGTTTACATTCTCCAAGCAGATGGTTTACTATAAGAGCACTTAGGTCTGTTTACGTGTTTGGCACCCCTCTATTGGATGATTATGTATCGCCACTGGAAGTTGTTAGTTGTTATTTCTGAAGCTGACAAGTTTAGTTTTAACAATGATTTGTCTTCCTCTGCTCGCTTTCCCCCAGCTGCAGTTGTTTGGATAGTACCCTCTTCAGAACAAAAGCCAAGCAGAGATATGTTTCTAAGAGTGGATGGCAGAAGGTTCCTCATTCA
The DNA here is from genome assembly GCF_982192425.1 of Myodes glareolus. Taxonomy (NCBI): domain Eukaryota; kingdom Metazoa; phylum Chordata; class Mammalia; order Rodentia; family Cricetidae; genus Myodes; species Myodes glareolus. The sequence continues at coordinate 59,216,826 of NC_142042.1, read as the reverse complement.
AAAACTTGGTATATTTTTTTAAATTAAAAATAGTTATATTTATTTGTGTGTCTGTGTGTGTGTGCACGCGCGTGTCTGTGTATCCATGTACATCTTTGTATAACTACCAGCTGATCCCGGATAAGAACCCCAGATCCCCATGAGTTGTCTGACATGGGTACTGGCGTTAAAACTTGGGTCCTCTTCAAGAGCTGTAAGTGCTCTTGTCGGCTGAGCCGTCTCTCCAGCCTGCAGAACTCGTATTTAGCAAGTACGATTTGCCGTAGCACAAAGGCAATGCACAGCCTCTGCCATTGGGAGTCCACACTGATGCGTAAGCACCAGACCCTTCTAAATACCAAAAAAAGAGGGCATCTTTCCTTTTCCTCTTCTGTTATTTTTTAATTCGGTACACAATTTCCTTTATTTCTCCAAGGATTGATAAAGCAGTGGCCCTTTCACAATCAGTATCCCTAGGGGGAGATCAGACAAGAGAAGCTGGTAAGAGGACATTAAGACTTTAGTGAACATGGCGGCACGTGCCTACAAGGCCAGCACTCGAGAGGGAGGAGGTAGAATAAGAGGTTCAAGACCAGCCTCTCTGTACAGCGGGTTTGGAGCCAACCTATGTTACATGGGACCTTGTCTTGTCTTAGACGTACACACACACACACACACACACACACACACACACACACAAAATCTCTTATTAATTTGTGCTGCTTTACAACTCTTCCTCTAGTGATTCTTTGGCTTTTTACTCCCCCTCCCCCCCCTTTTTTTGCTCCTTCTTGGTCTAAAAGTGGGAAGAGAAACTCATTTCATTGTTATTATTTTCCTACCGTGCTCCTTTTCTGTGAGGTTGGGGATCACACCTGGGGTTTCCTGCGTCCTAGGCAAGTACTCTGTCAACAGAGCTCACTGTCAGTCTTTGCACACAGAAGACACAAGTGCTTTCTTGTAATCTTTAGCCTTTAGTGATCAGGAAGGGAGCACTACGCATCAGCCTGTGGGTGGAGAATTTTCCTGGGCATATTATTTTGGTTTTCCTTGTGAGATCACAGAGAAGCTAGAAGATACTGGGTTACGTTTCAGACAGCTGTGCTCGGCTAAAATGTTGTTGTGAGTTTTAGAACATATTATTTTACCGTTGTGTCTAGTTAGGAAACTCTTGATTCTTAACTATTGATCTTTAAAATATATTTCATTACATTTATTTTTTATTTTATTTTTTGTGTGAGTGGAGGTCGAGACAACTTGTGGGAGTCGATTCTCCCCTTCTACCCTGTAGGTTCCTGAAATAGAATTCTAGTGCTCAGGCTTGGCAGCAGTGGGGGGGGGGGCTTTTCTCCACCCCTCACCCCCAGACTCAGTGACCTTCTACCCAGCATTTCTTTCTTTTCTATTATTTTGTTTTGAGAGTCATAAGTAGGCCAGGATTCACCTTGTAGCTAAGGATAACCTGGGACTACTCAGCCTTCACCTCCCCAGATCTGTGAATGCAGGCTTGTGGCTTCCAGGCCTAGACTCACAGTTCTTGAATATGCAGTTTTGTAAGTGAACTCTAGGTGCCCCCGAAAGGGATTGGAGCTAATGGAGTGTGTAACAGCCAGGACTCGCCTTTTTCTCCAGGTCAGGATGCCGAAAGGTGGCAAAGGACCTCTACAGGACTCCTCTTGTTTATCGAGATGATCCCCTATACTCTCCAAAGTGAGAGACGTCTCTTCTGACACAGAGCTGAGGATCAGCTAAATCAAAGGCCAAGGGGCCTGAGAGAAGGAGGGGTGTGGAATGGAGGGAGTGGAGCGTGAGGCGTGGGGGTGACCTCCTCCTCCAAAGAAGTAAACAGGCCTCCCTCCCTCTTGAGTTAAAGGAAGTTCGTCCCAGTTGAAGTGTGTCCAGATCACTGCGGCGGGTTTACAAGTCATTTTAGAGAATTATACCCTGGCACAAATTTAGCAGCTTTGTTTTGCAGTAAAAAGAAATCCAGCAGCATAGTTTATTATGAAAATATGGTCCAAATGAGACTTTCCTTCATGGGTTCTTGAGTAAGTATAAATCTCATGTTAGGAAATGCGACAATTAGACACACAAGCTCAGCCATGGAGAGGGAATGGTGTTTCTTGACAAAGAGCTAGCAAATCGTGATGTGTTAGAAGTTGAAAAAGTCAGATGGCAGTGGTGGCACGCGCCTTTAATCCCAGCACTCAGGACACAGAGGCAAAGTGGATCTCTGTGAGTTCGAGGCCAGCCTGGTCTACAGAGTGAGTTCCAGGCCAGCCAAGGGTATATAATGAGATCGCCCCCACCCCATCCAACCAAAAAAAAAAAAAAGGGAAAAAAGATTTTCCTTACTTTTGTGCTTGCACTGTGTGTGTGTGTGTGTGTGTGTGTGTGTGTGTGTGTGTGTGTGTGCATGCACACCCAGTGCAAACACATGCATACACGGGGCTATAACAAGCAGAACAGAGTGCCAGTTTTCTAGGTGCTGGTGTTACAGGCACCTATGAGCTACCCAACACGGGTACGAGGAACTAAATTCTAATCCTCTACAAGAGCAGCAATAGCTCTTAAACACAAAGCCATCTGGTCAGCCCCCTTTTTAAAATTTTTTGATATGGGATCTCACATAGCCCAAGCTACGTAGCAGAGGATGGCCTTAAGTTTCCAATCCTCCTGCCTCTGCTCTGACTCCTATGATTACAGGGGCACGGAGTCACAGTGGGCTTGTGTAGTGTGGGGGCATGAAGACAGCATTGGCAAGCATTCTGCCAAGTGAGCCGCGCTATCTACAAAAGATGTTTTTTTGGGGAGTGGGGAGCGGGGGAGAGTGTCTCACTAATATAAAAGCCAAATACCTCAAAGTTAAGGGGAATATTTACCTGTTGCTGGCCATATCAGCGGCTCTCAGGTGAGATTTTATGATGTGATGGCCAGGCCAGTAACACGTCTGTGATATAGAAATATAAGAGCATATTTTCTCAATTGTGTGTGTGTGTGTGTGTGTGTGGCGGGCGAGGTGGGGGGAGAAACGCCTATGTACTTGCCAGAGCTTTATGTACTCCAGGGAGCTGGTGAAGACAGAAGTAAACTCAGGCGAACACAACCGCTGGCTTTCTCTCAAGATCCTGGAGTTCTCAAGATGCACAGGCTTTATCACTCACAGCCACACAGCAACAGTAACCAGCGTTCTATTTGTTCCTTTTAAAATGGAAGGAATCTCAGAGGGCAGAGCTCTTTACCCGACAGCCGAAAGACGCCATCCTTTGCTGTTTGATCAGCCAGGGTCGCTGCCCAGCACCCAGGAGACAGGTTCATGCCCGTGGTTCTCCCCCTTCTTTACGCTGCGGCCCTTTAATACTGTTTCTCACATTGTGGTGACCCCCAACCGTAGCACTGTTTTCATTGCTACTTCATAACTGTAATTTTGCTACTGTAATGAATTGTAATGTAAATATCTGTGTTTTTCGATGGTCTTAGGTGACCCCTGGGAGGGGTGGCGATCCACAGGTTGAGAACCACCAGTTCATGCGATGTTTTTGTCAATCTGTGTTCCATGGTACACTGATTTCTTGACACCTCTCTCAACGGTCATTTGTATTGCCAAATATTGACTGCAAACTTGAAAAAAAAAAAAATAGGGAACCTCCCTATAACAATCACAGAATGTTAGCGCAAAAGAGAACTGAAAGATGACTCTGTACGGACCACCATTTTGTAGAAGAAGAAACAGAAGCTCAGGGTAACACCCTGATGTTTCGTGGAGCAGGGGCACAGCAAGCCTGGGTGCTCTGGCCTCACTCAGCCCCACGCTCAGCATCAGCAGCACAAGGACTGCCTCTCACTGTCTGGCGAGTGAGCGTGTGAGGAGCTGGGGAGCTAGAAAGGAAAGTCACCCAGCACTTGACACCGAATCCAGAAGAGAAAGTAGAGTGAACACCGCCCTTTGAGTTGCTGGTGATGTCTATGCAGTGCGGTAAAATGATTTCTGTAAAAATACTGACCGCCCTGTATCAGCACTGGCTTAAAACCTGTCAGTGGCTCCATGAAGCCTATAAAGCCAAACGTCCTCACCAGCTTCCTCTCTGTGCTGATGCCCAAGACCTAGCCATGGGTGGCTTTTTCTTGGCATAGCACGCTGTGTCATTCCACCGGGCCTTCGCTCACACTGTCCTCTGCCTGTCATGGCCTCTTTGGTCACCCTCCAGGAAGATCGTGTCCTTTGTATTGGACTGTCTTGTATCTCCCTGTCCCCTCTCGAAAGCTGAATTGACATTCTCTCCCTTTTTCTATTCTTCACTGTATCCTGCCCACGCTTCTAGAGCCAGCAATGGTGGAGTTTTTGTAACATTGACTGTTTTCAAATACATAAGTAAGTCTGTTATTCATACTTCCATCTTTCTCTACCAACTGAATGTAAGTAAGACTTTTTTTTTTCACCACTAGAATCTGATTTACAGAATCTCTCTTGAATGAATTACGCCTAGAAGGCATTAGAAGGTTGCACGGATATTCTGGATGAAGCAGTCTGTTCTTGGAGTGCAGAAGTCATCCCAGAAGCATAAACATAGACACCAAGGAAAGGAACAGTAGTAGAGGGTGGATGGTAGGGACTGATTGCAAGAAAGGAGTGTCACAAAGGTTTAGGCTGAGAAATGGGGGCACGCTTGGGAAATATTGAGGTACCCAAGAGGATGTGTTTTGGTAATTTTTACTGTTGTTATTGTTAAACTGAAAGTAGTTTTATATATATATATATACTAATCAGGTTCTGTATGCCAAAAAAAGAGCCTGTTTTTAAAAAGAGAGTTGGGTTGGGAGAGAGAGAGAGAGAGAGAGAGATTTTGAAGATCAGTAGATTGTCTCTGAATGCTAGTGTGTATTAGGCAATGGGCAAGTTTGGAAGACTGGCAGCTGAATCCAGGTAAGACATTGCTGTAGTGAGGACCAGAGAACTAAGAACGGTCCAGGAGAGAAAGGATAAAGGCCTGAACAGGACAGTGGAGATGGAGAAAGAACAGTGGTGATGGAACAGCGAGTGGCGACTGGCTGAAGACGAGACAGGGTGGGAAACGAGGGGTCAAGGGTGACTCCAAGAGTTGATCTTGAGTGTTTACATAAATGGTGCTGTCCTGATATGGAATGCACGAAGAAAATTCCATGTGGAGCCGTGGAAGCCACAGGAAAGGGTTTGTTCAGAGAGGAGAGCTGGGTACTGGTGGTGAGGGCTGGCTGAGCTAACGTCCTGGAAGAGCCGCGATGGTACTCATCGAGGCCTGGAGGACGTCCAGCACAGGCAGCCCTGGAGTTAGCCAGTGAACCAGAGACAATGGCTCCTTTTCTCTCCTCATCCGTGCAGGACACAGCCCGAGGTTGAATTGAAACTATGATTTATGCTCAGTAGCTTCATCTAATTAGGACTGGCAAAACCGAGATGGCCGGACTGGCTCTTTCAAAAGAATTTGATAAAGAATTGAGCATCTAAAAAGAAAAGAACTGAGAGTCTCGCATTAATCTTAATCCTCATTTGTGTGAGTTGAGATGAGGAAAAGAAAGAAGTGGTTGATGAAAGAAAAGGAAGAACAGGAAGTGTTAATCCTTTAAAAAACCGATGATCTGTCAAGCATCCTCCTGCCCTGCACAGAGCCCAGGGGCTAGTTACAGGAACAATGTCAACTTACCAGGGCCAAACCCCCAAATCCAGCTAGCATGTAACGAGGCACACATATCCTCAACTTTCTTAAAACCACCCTGGCGAGAGAAAAAGTGTGGGTACTCAAAATGTGACCTGTGAAAGTTGCTTACATTGAGAGTAAACATTAAGAAACTTTAGAGCTTAAACCAAGATATTGTGTCAGACAAACACTAAGGGCTTATGTCACTGAGCTGGGTGTGGACCAGTTGGAGCACTGTGAAATTCACATGTGAGCCATGTGTGGTACGACCCGTGCACAAGCACCATGCAGAAGGGCACTTACTGAGTTTGAAAAGATTAAAAATCTATACATATTGTAAACTTAAGCCCCACAGCTAGTTGAAGCAATACTGCTTTGGTTCACACTTGTATGTTGAGAGTTCTTACTGCTAATCTGGGATGAGGAAGTGGACAGGGAGCCCGATGACACACCCAGAGCTGTACACATAAAGCGAAGAGAAACTGGATGTCGTTACAGATGATGTACACGCAAGATGGTGTGACCCCACGGTACCCTGGATGGGCAAAGTTGAATTTCAGCTGGGTTGTTTTTGCCATTGTTTTATTCTTTGCAATTGCTCGCTGACATCTCCCAGACTGTAAGCGCTAAAAAAAAAAATCTGTGAGCATTGAGCAAGTTGTCCTGACTACAAGTAAAGACTTTACTAAAGATGGGAAAGATGGGAGGCTTTAGCCAGCTAGGAGATCTAAAGGATGTCTAGTCAAAGACTGGTGGGGTTGCTGTACCTAGTGAATAGAGAAATAGAGAAAATAAGCATCCAGCTAACAATATTGGTGTTCGCCAGGAATTCCAGCACTGGGAAGCCCAATGCAGTGTGAGCACAAAGTTCTAGGCCAGTCCAAACTACCATAGCCAGGTTCTTGTCACAAACAAGCAGACAAAGGAGCCCGAGAGGGACTTGGAGGAATCTCTATGTTTTTCCACTCATATAGAAGGCAAGGCCATTCGAAGGTCCAACCAGAAATCTGGGGTCACATTGGACTCTTTTCTTTTTCTTTTCTTGCCCCTGTTATTCTGCCCCTCTCTAGGTCCCAAGTCTTCTTATTCTGACCTTTTCTCTGCTCATATTGTCTCCCTTTCACAGGACTTTTGCAATAGCTTCCGAAATAGTCACCCCACCCTGGGCTCTTCCCCATTCTCTGTCTTTCAAAATTGAAAAGCTAATAGTCTTACTTTTTTGTTTGGGCCGTAAAATGGCTCTCAGTTTCACTTCCAAACTGAAGCAATACCTTAGCCGTGTATGCGACGTGGCCGCTCCCGACTGCTCCTTATGCGGCTCCTGTATGGCCCAGGGTTTGCTTCCAGGCTAGTTTATTCCATGCTTGGTGACTCTTGAATTCGGCCACACTATAGTACTTCTGAAATCACCCCAGGGCTGGACCATGATATCCCATGCCTCTGTGCCTTGGTTTCTGCTATTCTGTATGCCCACAATGTCCTCCACTCCCACACCTGGCTGGCCTGGCCATCTGCATGAAATTTTTTATTGCTGCTATTATGGCTTGCCACAATCTCAGTGACTCAAAAGTATTTGAACATCTTATTATTTGGTGATTAGAAACATGAAATGAAACTGACCAGGCTGAAGTCCCAATGTCAGCATGATTGCTTGCCTTTCAGGACTCAGAGAAAAATCTACTGTTTGCCATTTTCTCATTCAAGCCAGAGTTCGCCAACACTCCCCTTTAATGGTTGTATAATGACTATACCCTGCTTCCACTTCCTGTCTCTTTCTCTCATGTTTCTTTTTCTTCTTCTTTTCTTCTTCTTCTTCTTCTTCTTCTTCGTCTTCTTCTTCTTCTTCTTCTTCTTCTTCTTCTTCTTCTTCTTCTTCTTCTTCTTCTTCTTCTTCTTCTTCTTCTCCTCCTCCTTCTCCTTCTCCTTCTTCCTCTTCTCCTTTTCCTCCTCCTCTCTTCCTCCTCCTCCTTCCCCCTCTTCTTCTTCTTTTTCTTCTTCTTTGTAGAAGACCCCATCAGGCCCTCCTGAGTAATCTAAGCTTCACATCTCCCTTGAATTTGCCATGTGTGAAACATCCCCTCTGCCAGGTAACCTCACCTTTACAGATTTAGAGCAGGGACATGTTTGGGAACTCACGACCCAAGCACCCAACCCTGTGGAATTCTGTTTGGAGCCTCCTCTTGAAGCTGTCACGTGCATGTGCATACCACCATGGTCGACTTGCCAAGCGTGTGTGTTTTCAAAGCCTATCTTGTTTCTCTATTGTGCTTTGGCTTCCTAAGGGACAACATACTTGTCCTCACCCCCCTACCCCATGCCTGGTTCACTACAGGGCATACACGATGTATGAGCTAATTTTATTTATCAAAAGCCAAAGTGCTGGGCACCATGATGATTCATTTTTTATGTTACTTGGGCATGAAGATTTAATTAATGATTAAAGCTGTAATACGACTTTATGTGGTAGTGCAGGCCTTTAATGAAGCATGCAGTGGTGGAGGCAGGTGCATCTCTGTGAGTTTAAGGCCATCCCGATGTATATAGGGAGTTCTAGGCCAATCAAGGCTATACAGTAAGACCCTGTCTCAAACAACGAAACAAATAAACAAAATATATAAGAACCGCAGGTAAGAATGTTTTTTCTCTTACATAGCTTTTGTGATTGTCTCGAGGCAGAATTAATCATTTCCTCATTTGAGTTGCAACGGTATCACGTCTGTGTCTACTTTGCACGCTTTATGCTGTGTTTTACTGTTACATCGTATGTGTTCTTAGTTTGATTATGCCAGTGCTAGGCATATGGCATGTGTGTAGCGCTGTTTATTAAATGACACTGAGAGTATAAACAGAGCGTGGAGGGCACTGGAAGCCAAAGATGAAAAGGGCGCCTTCGATGGCCGGTAAGGAAGTGGAGAAACTGAGGGGACCCTGCACACTGTTTGGAAGGCTCTAGGACACAGTGTGACGCTGGTTGGAGCTGGTTGTTTCCCTCTGGCCAACTAGTGAGCGGATCCAAACACACTGAGCTCTGGACCTGGGCAATCAACAAGAAAGGCCACTGGAGCTGACAGTTAAGCAATAATGGGAAGCATAGCTCTGTGAGGGTCCCCTCTGAGCCCTGGGTCTACTTCCATTTTTAAAAAACAGTATTCAAAGAAAAGGTAAACCAGAGCTCTCCTGAGATCATGCTGCTGGAGTGCCTGGTGACAATGACCCCAGCCAGATCTGTGTTGGTGTGGGAGTCCTGGTTCTCTTGTGTGGTACTGACAGGGGGGTTCCAGGTACGGGTGGTAGAAATTGCTCTTGGGGAACACAGTGTCCAACAGGGCATGCTCCCCCTTTTGTAAGAAGAGACTTCTTGTGGAGCACAATCTGACTCGCCCGGCTTTTTAGCGTTAACAATAAAAGTGCCAAAATCTGGTTTCAAAACTAAGAGCGGCTTCTCTTCCATGGGACTTCTTTTAGGATGATAGTATTTTGGGTGGGGGGAGAAGGCAGTCCTCCTCTGCCTGCCTTGAGCTTGAGTCTCCTGTCTTCCATCAACACTGCCTTCAGCCACATATTTAACTTGTGATCTGCCTGGCCAAGCTCTGCAGCCAGCTGCCTGCCATGACCCTCACAAAGTCTCACCCAGACAAACTCCTGTGTCTGCCACTCTCTTGGATTTCCGCCCCAAGAATTTTGCATATCATCTTATTTCTATCACTTGCACATGTAGCTTCCTAGATCAGGTGACAGACATCAGATACGTGAGATGTTCCCAAAAGGAGTAAGGTTGGATCTTAGGGAATAAAATAATTAATTAAAGATTGTATAAAGTTCATATATTCATACAGTCATTTAGGCTGTGGAAAGTTGATCTTTATGGTCCAGTCTGCCTCAGAGGTCCAAGACCTAGGAGCACTGCCACCCGAGGGTGGGGGAAGACATGTGCCCCAGCTCCAGAGGGAAATATTTATCCTTCCCCCACCTATGTATTTTACTAGAGTCTTCACTGGTTCTAATGACGCCCACCAGAACTGGTGGGTATGATCTGAGAGCACCAATAGCACTGCTCCTGTGTTCCCAAAACACAAACACACCCGAAATCAGTGTGTTACCAGCTTTCTGGGCAATTCTTAGCCTAGTACCACTGAAGTACAAAATCAAGCACCACAAAACAGTATTAAAATTTCATGGATTAGAGAAAAATAAATCCAAGAAGCCTCCTTAGGGGAGCAATAAAGAAAAGAGGACACTGTGGAAGTCAAGAGACTACAACCCAAGGAGGGAAGGGGGCGGCCGTGTTGGACCAGATGAGTGGGAAGCAGCTTGGGGAGAGATCCCAACCCAGCAAGTGACCGTGAGCACTTAGGTGCCGTAAGCTGCTCCTTAGTTTAGCCTCCGTGTCTGTGGTGCAGAAAGAACACAGCGTTTCCTCCTCCCCGTCCTTTCTTTTTTCTTTTGGCTTTGGCAGTCTTAATCCAGGCTGGCTTCTGATCTTTGGTAATCCCCTTGCCTCGGGCTCCCAAGTGTTGGGTAGCATGAAACCTCCGTAGCTGCGTTTTCTGTCCAGGCAGCTGCCCACTTTTCTCTCCTGCTTCAGCAGCTTTTCTGCTAATGACCCACCTGCAACTAACTCCTCCTCCCCATGTTGCAACACAAGACAAGACAAACACTGCCCAGATTGTGTTTGTGGAAGCTTCTTTCATGGCATCCTTTCAACGGGTTGGGCAATTTAAGTGATGCAGTCGTCATCATGACTAACTCATTACCACGCTTGAGAGAAACCTGAACATCCTTAACCTACTTATGAAAAGAGAGGCAGGAAAATTATAGAAGTGGGAATAATCAGAGGGCAACATATTATCTTTGAATGACAGACGCTACAAGTTTCTTAGCTCAGGCTAGGACAGCATAGTAGACAGCTCCCGGGAAACCCAGCAGTATCTCGTGTCTACTCAGTTCCTTTGGTCTGTGACTTCTTTGACGATTGAATCCTTATGTGTCGGCTCAGATAGCTCACCCATGGCGTGGGTTCATCCTCCACACTTGGCTCCTAGTCTCCTGCCCTCCCATCCTGAGTGCTGAAGTTGGGATGATGCTGAGTTGGACAACTGAGGGAGGAAGATGAACGAGCCACAGTGTCCACTAAGAAACCACAGCCAAGTCTTGGCAACTTATCCATGGCAAATCTTGCTTACTTTAAGCTTTCTGTTGACTTTATCACCCACTCTTGTGTGCTTAACTCTGTGACGGATGTTATTTTCAGCTCTGTGTACTCATAATGTCAAGACTAGGAGCCGAACAAAGAAATACTCAAGAAAAATCTACTTTTAGGTGCCATGTCAACTAGAAAAAAAAATGGTTGTTTTAGTGAATCTGACATTATTTTAAAAACAAGCAACATTTATATCTTGCTAAAGTAGTTGGACATGTAGACACAATTTCTTTCTTGCTTTCTGGCCATACTTGATACTCTAGAGCGAAGGGGAGAAAGAGGGGATATTTTAAAAGCACTGTTCTTAGGAGAGTGAATGTGAATGTTTGACTTTAAGAGTCAAGGAATTATCTCCACTCAGAAAGATCCGCTGACTATAGGGTGTAGAGACAGGACAGTTGGTGAATCATTAGACAGTCCTTCCAATACAGGTCATTTACACACTATAACATCATTTTAAAGTCTTATAGATAATTACAGCATTAAACATATCCTTCCAATTCTATCATATTCTTTCAATACAATGCCTATTTATAAGATGCCCTGGACAGGACATGTGGATTATAATCCTTGCTAACACATTGGTTGGTTTTGTAACTTTTAGTCTGTTTATTTCGCCAAGGTGTTCTGAATATTAGAAAGCAAGCAAGGTAATTGTAGAATTTCTGCAATGTAAGCTCAAGCCTCACCTTTATATGTTGGCGTGTAGGCCTTGAATAAGCTATTTAACTTCCGTAAGTCCCTGTGTCTTTATCTGTTGAAAGAAAAGGGATCTCTCTTTTGCAAAATTTGAAAGAACGTGATGAGATTATGCATTCGTGATATGTAGCACCTAGGGGTCGTTATGTAAATGTCTGCTCTGCAGCAAAGTCAGAAAACATGAGGCAAGCTCACTGGCTGACCATGCTTCCTAACCTCATGATATCACTAGAGAATGAGAACACAGGCCAGCCACATAGTAACTGCATTCCTTTGGTCTTTGTAGCATCCAGGCACTACCAAAGTCAGCATCGGCAGGGGTAGGGCAGGGAGAGAGAGAGAGAGAGAGTGAGAGAGAAGGAGAATACCAAGAAAGGCAGTGTACCAGCTCTGTCCATCCTCTGGGCAGAGAATCTCCTGGCACTGCTTCAGTGATGGAGAATGACGACTGCCTGCTGGAGGGTATAAACCAAGCCAGGCTACCAAAGTGCTTCCCAGCCAGTCTCTGCACATGTTGCTCCTTAGCTCTGGGTAACTGCCCCTGCAAGTATTTTACCAAAGCAAGAAAGGGAGCTGCATGACCAGCTGTTTAGTCCACAGGACTGACAAGCCACCGTGTCATCAAAGAAAGGGAGAATCATAAGAAGCAAAAGGCGGTGGCTCCACCTTTCAATCAGGGAGTCGGGTGGCTATGAGGTGGCAGACTGACTCTTGCTCATAGCCAGGTTTCCCTTTGTGGCCTCTTCCTCTCTTTGCCTGCCCACTGCTGGGATCCAGTAGATGGGCAGGGAGAACCTACTCACATCATTCTGTATTGGGCATGCACTAGGTTCTTACAGAAAGTCTTCTGCAAGGGTCGCAATGATAAAAAGGGAGAATGTAGACTTCTATGTAAGCACAACTTTTTTGGGGAGGGGGGCTACCAGCTCACGAAAAAAAAAATGACAAGGAGACTTATTATTAATTATGAAAGCTTGACCTCAGCTTAGACTTGTTTCTAACTAGCTCTTAAAACTTAAATTAACCCATATTTTTAAATCTGTGTTCTTCCATGTGCTTGTAATCTCATCTCCACTGTGCCCTTCCCGGTTATTCAGCATCTGGATGGCGACTCTGCCTCTCTTCTTCCCAAAAGTCTCAAGTCCCACTCTACCTCCTGCCTAGCTATTGGCCGGTTAGCTTTTTATTAAACCCATCACAGAGACACATCTTCACACAGTGTAATGGAATATTCCACAACACTTCTATAGCGGCCATGTTCTATCGCAGCAACACTTCCATAGCAGTTCATGGTATACAGCATGTAGAAGCTAGCTGTGAAGGAGCTCAGGAAGGGGAAGTCTTTGGAGATCAGACCAGGCCTTGAAATAGGACTCCACAGGTGAGGAAACAATGGGCAGGGAGAGGAAGGAGGAAAAACATTCTGGGCAAAGAAAGTACATATAGAGAGGTCAGGAGAAGGTCAGTCCACAGCCTGACTGGGGAGTGCCTGGTGATTTGATGGCACCAGAACACAGTTTGTGCAAGACAGCAACAAGAAAGGAGTGAATGCGAGAGGCCCAGGGATTGCTGTCAGTCCATGGAGCTGAGGCATGAAATAGTCGGAGGGGTGGGTTTTAAGTTTGGAGTCATAAAACATACACTTGTGTTTTGGAAAGTCTTGTGGGATTAGTGTTATCAATAGATTGACCAAATGTGACTATGAGGTTCAGTAAGGTTGTTGGTACTCTTGCGTGGTGATGTCACAAACAGGTCGGGAAGGATAAGGATAGAGAATTTGCCTGTTGGACTTGACAGTTGGAAGTCTGGTGACACTTAAAATTAATTTCATTAAAACAATATCAACAGAATGGAGATAGCCAAAGGTTCCAGACCAGCAACACCAGCAAACGCCAGTGAATCTGGTCAGTTTCAGGGACTTCCTGACACTATTTTGAGTTTACCTTCCTGCTTACTGGGCTTCCCTGAAGAATGGAATGCTTTGGTCTCAGAGGAAACTGTCACATAAGTCTGCCTCTTGTTATCTGGGTGCCCTCTGATTCAGCGTCCATGCATGTCTACCTGTAAACACTGAGATCGTGTGAAGTCACCCCCACAGAACTCCATGCACTCTCCTTTATGGCACCCCTTTTTGTTTTGTTGGGTTGATTTTGATGCACTGCCCATCTTCCTAACTAGAAGCTTCTGGGGAATAAAAGCTGCCTCATCCATCTCTATTTCAAAATTACTTTTATCTGGTAGATGCTCGCTACATGTAGGAAGGTGAAGTTGTCAGGGGTAAACTCTAGCAAGGGGTAGCAAGGGGTAAATGCCCCCTCTTGAGAGGGTTGGGTTGAGTGTAGTTCAAGGCTGAGGGGAGAGGCTGGGAAGTTCTTAGATGGCTGACTAGCGTAGACAGGAGGGCTAGGGCAGACTTTACACAGGAAGTGATGGTTGAATTGGGACATGTCTTTGATGAAGTAGGAAGTGAAGCCTTTTTGCTGGGAAGGAAACGAGGAACAGAAAGAAGGAAAGAACCCTATGGAAAAGCTTGTCTGCAACATGGAGCGGGGAGAGAGTGCACTGGGGGAGAGGCTGGCTCTTCTCACTGGTTTGAGATGAGAAAGGCCCACTGCTTCATTCTGCTGACGAGGGCAGTGAAAGCAGAGGGTAGGGTAGACACTGTTGTCAGGGTTCGTCCCTTCAGCAAAGTTGACAGCTTCTGAACATCCATCCCAAACTACAGAGAAAGTATTTGACGTTCACATACCAACTAACACCAGAATATTTTGTAGATGTTAATATTGCTGCATGTGGCGTTTATGAAGCCACAGAATAAATAGAATCTATGGGTTACCTAAGGAAGCAGGATGATGTGAAATTCCCCTTTGTATGCTGTGAATATGTTTTATTACCATTGGTTAATGAATAAAGCTGTTTCAGTCAATGGCTTAGCAGAGTGAAGCCAGGTAGGAAATCTGATCAGAGATAGATAGATAGATAGATAGATAGATAGATAGATAGATAGATAGATAAATGGAGAGAGAGAGAGAGAGAGAGAGAGAGAGAGAGAGAGAGAGAGAGAGAGAGCAGAGGACAGAGTCAGGGAGAAGCCTTGTAGCTGCCAAAGGAGACCTACACACCAGAACCTTAGGAAACTTACTGGTAGGCCACAACCTCATGGTGATACACAGATTGATAGAAATGGGTTAATTTAAGATGTAAGAGCTAGCTAGGAATATACTAGAGGAATTGGCCAAGCAGTGTCAGAATTAATATAGTTTCTGTGTGATTATTCAGGTCTGGGCAGCCGGGAATGAACATGTAGTCTCCATTTACAACAGGATAAAGACTAGAAAGTGTCTGGATTACCATTCCATAGAAACACACATACGAGTAGGGTGCAGAGGTGATTCAGTAGGTAAAAATACTTGCTATACAAGCATTCAGATCCGAGTACCAATCTCCAGTATTCGTGTGAAAAGCCGGGTGGAGTGACTGTGCACACCGGTCCACACCTGTCCTGCAGTGCTGGTAGGAGGAGCCTGGGGACTTCAGACCAGTTAGTCCACCTGAACCAGTGAGCTCTGGATCCAGTGAGAGGCTGCATCTCAAAAAATATGATGGAGAGTGATTGAGGAACACACGACATCATTCTGATCAAGGCACGCACATGTGCACACGCATTCCCATTTGCACACACACACACACACACACGATGGCGATGAAGAATAACTGGATAAACACCCCAAACTATCAGTGATAATATTATTATAGTACATTTTAAAATGGTCATTTTTGTGTCTATAATTAAAGTTATGGCAAGAAATAGAATTGATTCTTTATAGAATTTATCTCCTACTAGTCAGAAAATTTAAAAGAGACTATTTCAAAATTAAAAGTTGTAGCACAGCGTAGAACCAGTCACTCAAGTTGTCTGGGCTTTTCTGTGGCAGACATAGTGAGGAAGATGGCCAAGGCTTGCTTTAGCATTGAAGATTGAGGAACAGAGATTTGATTGCCCCACTTTGGGGGAGCGCAGAGGTCTGTGGTTCTCACAATGACCTTGGAAGCCAACATATTTAGGGCTCAAATGGATCCTCTAAGAAGGGGTACTCTTAGTTGGGATGAGTCGCCGTGGTCATAGTGTCTCTTCATAGCAGTAGAACACAGACTAAGACGGTGGCTTTGGCTCTCTGAGGTAGAGACCTGTGGTCATGTAGATGGGCGGGGCTTAAGCCTGTGCCATAGAGAAGCTGTATGATCCTTGGCCACTTCTCTGTGAAGTGAGAACAACACCACACTTGAAAGCTGGTTAGGGCATTACACATGAGATCCAAAGAACTTAGCGCGGCACTCGACAAGTGGTAGGCATGGCATCAACACTAGCTGCCCATGTCTTCAATATTGTTGGTGCTAAGATCTATGACTATTCACCATGTGGGGACCAATTTGGACTATGGGTACTTTGAATTCAGGGAGGTGACCTGAGGCCTGCCTCTCTTGCTTCTGGGATGCTGCTGTGGTCCCCTTTGGGAGGGGTATGGGGATGTGTGAGGGGGAACTCCATGTTGGTTCTTCTTTTGCTCCTGTTCATGCTACTTCCCCACATCTGAGCAGGTGCATGCCGCCCCAGAACACCCTTTCGCCTTCCTGTTCTTCCGTTCTGTGTTTCTTTTCTTCAACTTTTCTGACTTCCCTTTTCTCCTCAAAACCCAAACAGGATGGAGGACTAAGGAACAGTACTATCTTCTCCATGTTTACCTTGGTTTTGAAACTGGAAAGTTGGTTTCTTAATGCCAGCACTTGGAGCTTGCCTAAGTACATCCATATCCACCTTACTCTTTCTTATCTTCCTTTACTGATCCTGTTTTCCAGCTCTATGGGTAAATGTGCTGTTACCAAGTCTGAAGACCTGAGTTCCATCCCTAGGACTCACATGGATTCGTGTGTGTGTGTGTGTTTCAAGGCAGGGTTCTCTGTGTAACAGCTCTGGCTGTCCTGGAACTTGCTCTGTAGACCAGGCTGACCTTGGACTCAGAAGTACTGAGATTAAAGTGTGCATCACCACTGCCTGGCAACCCACATGGACTCTTAAAGGTTGTTCCCCAACACACACACACACAGACACACACACACACACACACACACACACACACCTGCTACTAGATAAACAAATCAATGAATATCTATTCTTGCAGGGGTGGTGGTGGTGCATCTTTTTAACCCCAGCATTTGGGAGGCAGAGGCAGGCAGATGGCTGTGAGTTCAATCTAGCCTGGTTTACAGATTGAGTTTCAGAACAGCCAGGGATACACAGAGAAACCCTGTCTTGAAAAACAAAAAAACAAAACAACAACAACAAAAAGTGTGTCTATTATCCCAACCATTGTTTTCAGTAAATCTCACAAAGGACAGTGGCAGCCATCAGAACAGACACAAGGATGGAGTCACTTCGGGCGTCTCTGTCTTGCACAGAGGTGTGGTTCACCCTCAGAGCTCTTCTGTGCTCTGGTTGCTCCTTCCTAAACTCAGACATAGATCTTAAGGTGGGAAACATTCTCTTTCTGGCCACCATTTGCTTTTTGATGTGTGCTTCAACTTCTAGCACCTATCATGGAAGGGAAAGATACACACAGGTCTGAAGGAAACATGATTGTGCTAGGGACCTCAGCAAGCTGAGAGGAGTCACACCTCAACGTCGCCAACAGAGTAAAATGATTAAAAGCAAAAGCAAGCTGATATTCAATTTCTGAGTGCAAACAGGCCTCACCTGCCAATATCCAATTACATATTCCACTCTGCATTCACCCAAAATACTGGTGCACCCATGGTTTATCCGAAATCCCATTTGCATGTTCACAAGCCCATTATCTTCAGTGGCAGATGCCCATCTGGGCCCTGCAATTACCATCCCCATCTCTTTGCATACATTAGCAGACATACACGCCACTGATTTGTACTTTCCTATAAAATTACTCTTTCCCTTTTTAATTAGGGTGTTTTCAGAGGTACCCCTATGGTTAGGGTTGTGTTCGCTTCCATTATAAATACCTGTTGCCAGCCAATAATTATCTCCTGATGAATTACTTACTCAGAGGGAGATTTTTAATGCTCACTTTTATAAAAAGGGATTCCCCTTCATTACTCCTGGTGCCTCCACCACCATACTTCACTCATCATCTTGGAATTCTGTTTGTTTCAGAGGATGCAGATGTGAATCTGCATCTGGATGGCACAATGATGTTCCACATTTGAGGTAGAACCTATCTGAGAGCCTGGACCTCACTATTCAAGAATTTCTTGGCTACCCATGAATGTAAAATGCAAGAATATGGGCAGAGACAATCGAATCATTTCTGTGAACAAATGCCATAACGTTTCATAAAGATTTGGAGTTGCATAACCATTTTGGTGACTGAAGCACCGAGACTCATCCAATAATATTGTGGTTTGGTAATTACATAGTTGTGGGTTTACGATGCTCTTCAATTGGGGAGCTGT
The DNA here is from genome assembly GCF_982192425.1 of Myodes glareolus. Taxonomy (NCBI): domain Eukaryota; kingdom Metazoa; phylum Chordata; class Mammalia; order Rodentia; family Cricetidae; genus Myodes; species Myodes glareolus. The sequence goes on along the minus strand of NC_142042.1, from coordinate 59,198,790 downwards.
CTTGGCACATTCAGGTCAGCCATGTCTGTACATTTGTATTTTGTATTTATGAAATGTGTGCACCTTCTTAGGAAGTGAAGTGCAGTATTTCTCCGTATAAAATAGGGAAGAGGAGCTTTAAAGCTGACTGGTACTCCTTTGCCAACATGTTCATTTTCCTCACCTCTTCAACAGCACAGCGTCCCTAGTTACAAAGTTAAAGGTCCCATTTGTTTGTCATATAGCACATGGTTGTGAGGGAAAGGTTTCCTTAGAGCAATGGTTCTCAACCTGTGGGTGGTGAACCCTTGAGGGGAGGTTCACAGGGGTCACCCAAAACCCAAACTACCAGAAAACATGAATATTTACATTATGATTCACAACAGCAGCAAATTATGAAGTAGCAACAAAAAAATAATGTTATGGTTGGGATCACCACAACGTGAAGAGTTGTATTCCAAGTTCCCAGTGGTAGGAGGGTTGAGAATCACCATCTTAAAGACAACTTCAAACTTCCTTTCTTTAGTAGTGACCAAGAAACTTACATTTGTAAAAGGGAAAAATACATCAAGATACCAAATTACAGCAGCCTATATTATTTATATGCTTCATTAAAGCAGGGCAGTTGGGTCTATATTAAGAGCGGGGTCTGATTGATTGATTGATTGATTGACTGATTGATTGATGTGATTGACAGCCAGTTTGAAGCTTGAGGTTAATTCTTGCCTCCTGAAATCTGTCATCTGTGTAGTTGAACTTCACAGAGCATTCAGAGGGTGGAGTGTTTTGGTTTTGTTTTGTTTCACTTTTTAAAAAAATAATAATTTATTTTTATTTTATGTGCATTGGTGTTTTCCTTCATGCATGTCTGTGTGAGGGTGCCAGATCCCCTGGAACTGGAGCTACAGACGGTTTTGAGCTGCCACGTGGGTGCTGGGGATTGAACCCAGGTCCTTTGGAAGAGCAGCCGATTCTCTGAACTACCGAGCCATCTTCAGAGTCCTCATGTTTGTTTCTAAGACAAGGTTTTGCCTCATAGTTCATGCCACAGTTGAACTTACTTTGAACCTTGCTCCTTCTTGCTTCAGCCTACTGAATGCTGGGATCACAGGCCTGGAGAATGACGGTCTTTGCTGAGAACTTTGTTGAAGAGGGGGAAATCCATTTCTGGGGGGCTGCAAACCTGAAGAGATAAGTAAGAGGTGGCCCCTGTCTTCAAACTGTTTTTAATTAGTTATGCCAGCCACCTTGATCACATCATTCAGGATGAGACCTTGAAATTAATCTCCCGCGCTGTCTCTGTTGGCAGGACCCCGCATCTATCTCTGCGGCGGTTGTGGTGTTGGCCTGTGATCTCCAGGGAGCAGGAGGGGCTGTAGCTCATTATTATTTGTATTCTCGCAGAGTCAAGGCCTTGCTCTGCCGAGTGCAAACTCTCAAAATGGCTTTAAAACAGGACGGTTCACGTACTTGGTTAGCTTTCTCAGTTGTGGTGGGTCAGCTTGCCCTGTACCCACACAAGGGGGTCAAGAAGTTGGTGCCCTGTGCCTGCAGGCCCCTGCGCCGAGTAGCCACCTTGAAAATACTTGCACTGCTGTGCCCCGTGCAATGAGACCGAACAAGTCGGCAGAAACCAAGGGATTTTTGTCCTAGCTCTGTCGCTAATTACTTATTTAACCTTGGGCAAGTTACGTTATCTTCCTTTTTATTTTTCCCATCTGTGACGTGGAGATAATAGTGACTGGCCTGTCTATTTCCCACGCTGCTTTGAGGGCTGAGAGAGATAATGAACCTTAAAGTGTTGGGGAAAGTATAAAGCACCTTCCAAATAGAAGGCGTTGTTAAAAGACATCTCACTTGTAATTCCCGCTTCCGCTACATTTGCCCCGCCTCCTTAGACGCCTGCGTTAGGTGGTGAGTTACACACTGTCGCACTGTCGCACTGTCGGTCAGCTCAGGTTTGATCCCCGCTGAGACTCAAGTCCTTCAGTAGCTCCAATATCTGGCTGATTCTGCCTGGAATTCTCTGAGATACAGTCTCACGCCTGCTCTCAATTCACATGCCATTTAAACACATAGGGGCATATGCACATACCGACATGCACACACACACACACAGACACACACAGACACACACACACACACGCTCATTCACAAACATGCACCTGGGCTCAATGGCTTCGGGAGGAAAGAAAACTCCTGTGTTTAGCTGGCTGTGCCGGCACGATTGCAATCACAGCACTGGGAAGGCAGAGAGAGGTAGGAGGACCAGGGGTTCAAAGTTCCCATCCTTGGCGACATAGCATGTTTATGGCTATCCTGCTTCAGAAGAAAAACCCAAACCAAACCCAAATAAAACAAAGCCTAAGTCAAAGCACAACAACCTCCCTATCACCCACTATTGAGCATTTCTGTATATACATGCCCTAGAGCCCAGGACAAAATAGACTCGTGAGACAATCTCTGTCCTTGAGTGTTTTATGGCCTGTTGGTTCGGAGACGACAGACTGGAGAACCAACAAGCACTCACTTCTGTTCTTTGGGAAGAAATTTTATGTGTGGGTTTTAAATAATGAGGGCATATCCGTCTATTTCAAGTTTTGAGTAAAACCGAAGCCATTGGCAGCCCTTGTTCATATTTCTGTACCAACGGACTATGAATTTTGGTGGGGCCCAGGAGGGAGTGTGTTTTCCGATGAAAGTTTGTGGGATTCCATTTCTCTTTGTGAAAGTGATGCCTTGGATCACCATAGACTTGCAGCTGCTCTGATTGGCTACAGGACTCCCTCAAAGTGTCCCAGCCAATCTCTCCTATAAGGAGGATTTGCTTTGATTAGGAGCTGTGTCCTCAGGAGAAGAACGATGCCCAGTCTGGCTACACTGCTCAGCATATTTGGGGCTGAGCTTGGAGGCAGGTTTGAGCCTTGCACATCTTCAGGCTGCTGTTCAGGTTTTGGGATGCTATCACAAGCTCCCCTGGGTTCTGATAGGCAGGCAGCAGGACAGCAGAAGCATACAAGGACATTTAGATTTCACCCAGAGGAGGGGCCGACAGCAAGAGCCCAAGGAAGTACTGTGAATGGCCAGGCTACCCCAGCTTTCCCAAAGGCAGACAACTGTTTTTCAATCCTGAGCATAGCATCCCCTTCCAGCTATGCTGATTTCTCACCCGCCTATCCCCTCTATCAAACCACCTTTCTCTTCCTTTTGCTAGCCTTTATCTGGGGATGGCATCTTCCTGCCCCAAGGTGTTGAGGTCATGGCTGACTCTTGCTCTCTCATTCAGGCCTGGTTACTAATCCCAGAGACCAAGCCCATCCTTCCGCATTCTCACGGCTCCTGCTTAGATTCTTGTCTCCCCGGTCCAGGTACAAACTCTGATTTCCCCTGCTTCTCTGCTCTTACAGACACTGTCCTGTGCCTGGGACAGATGCAAGCCTCTATATGTGAGAAGCCCCTGCTCAGCTGATGGGTTATTTCTTGATCTGATTGCTCGTTTGATCCTCCAAGTCTTAATTTATTTATTATTGGCTTCCTCTTGAAGCTTTCCCTGACTACTTCCAGGCTCTTGGCAGGAATATATATATATACATATATACATATATATACATAAAATATATATATATATTTAATTGTCCCTTTCTAGTTCTTCTTTCATTTATACTATTTGAACATTATTTATTTAGTGCTTACAGGAATGTATGCAATAAGTTTAACAGTCAACAATTCAACAGAAGTCATGTAATACTTTCCATTTATTTATTTATTTATTTATTTATTTATTTATTTATCTTATGAGACAGGGTTTCTTTGGGTAGCCCTGGCTGATTTTCCCCTCTTTTTTTTAATGCACATGTGTGTGTGCGCACGCACACACACAGAAGGGAGTGCATGTATCTACAGGCATGCATGCATACGTGTATGGAGGTCAGAACTGGGTATTATTATCATGAGTTCCACCCACCTCTTTTGAGACAGGGTCTCTCATTGGCCTAGAGTTCATCAGTTGTGCTATACTGGCTCCCGGGATCTTCCTGCCTCTGCCTTCCTCTGCTGGGATTAGAAGCCTGTACCATCACACTTGGTTTTCATTTGGTTTTCAGATGTAGTTTTCAGGACATACACAATAGGGATTATGCACATATGTTTGGGTACCCAAGAGGCCAGAAGTATTAATATTCCCTTGATACTGGAACTATATGGGATTGTGAGTCACTTGACATGCGTGCTGGGAACCAAACTCTGGTCCTGAGGAAAAGTAGACCGGGCTCTTAACCACGAAGCCATTTTCCACAACCCTTCCTCTTTTGCAGTAGGAGGCATCAAACCCAGGTCCCCATGCTTGTGAGGCAATTATTTAACCTGCTGAACTGTTTCCCCAGCCCTGGGGGTGACTTTCTGTAAAGCTGTTACCGTGAGGAACACATCTAGTTTAATAATTGTCATAGCTCCAGTCATTTCTGGAGCTGCCATTCAGGAGGAGTATCTTGACTTTCTTTGTGCATACTTTGGCTGTGGCCTGTGATCTCTGCAGGTCAATTTAAAATTTATATGCAGCAACTTACTATTTACTCTCTTTGTGAGTAAAGTGGATGTTCAGACTGGTCAAACGGTGCGCCAACAGAGGAAAGTTCATGTTATTATTTCTCTTTAAACACACTGCACAAGCAGAAGTTGTATAGTAGATTTTATAACTATGCTGTTTAAATTCAGTTTAATTTATGTGTGTGGATGATTTGCCTACCTGTATCTCTTTGCAGCATGTGGATATCTGGTACCTGTGGACACAGGAGAAGGAACTGGATCCTCTGGAACAGGAGTTACTGACAATTGTGAGCCACTATATGGGTGTTGGGAAATGAACCCAGGTCCTTTGCAAGAGCAGCAACTGCTCTTAACCACTGAGCCCTCTCTCTAGCCCTCAGTTATGCTATTTTCAAAAGGAGGTTCTAGGATCCCGATGTGACTGCAGTAAGTAGCAAATGCTTGCTTATCTCTCCTAAAGTAATATGCATGTGTATATGAATGCATGTATGTGGCATAGGTATACGTGTGCATGGTGTATTATAGGTGTGCGGTATATGGTGAGTGTGATATATGGTGTATGTGTGTATGGTGTATATGTACTGTGTGTGCAGGCCAGAGGATGTCAGGTATATGGCTCTATAACTCTCCACCTTGTTTCTTTGAGAAGGGGTTTTCTTACTGAACCTGGAACTAGGCAGCAAGCCCCAGAGCACCTCTTAATCCCATCCCCTATAGCTGTTTCAGGCATGTGCATAGTCAAACCTGGCTTTTAATGTGAGCGTTGGAATTTGAGCTCAGGGCTCAGGTCCCATTAAGCCATTTCCCCAGCCCCTATAGGTGTTTTTTTTTTTTTTTCTGTATAACAGCTCTAGCTGTCCTGGAACTTGCTTTGTAGACCAGGCTGGCCTCAAACTCATAGAGATCTGCCTGCCTCTGCCTCCTGCCTCCTGCTGGGATTAAAGGCATGTGCAACCATGCTCGGCTATATAGTATTTAAAATGCAGTTTTACCGTTCACACTGACTTGCAAATGTTGGGTGGTATTCTGCATTTTATAGTTTATCAACTACTGCGTGGTAGATACTGGTGATGACAGACACGGTCCCTGACTTTTCAATGTAGCTAGGAAGACAGAAATACGAAGAGTCATGTGTGCTTCATGCAGTTTGGTGTAGTTGTTAATTTCATATGTTCTATAAACACATTTATACCCAGGTCGGATCACACCCTCTGCTCTCACTTTGAACATAACCACTTTTAGGGTAATAGCTTTTTCTTTCTTTTTAAAACTATGTACACAAACATCCGTAAGAAATGAATAGCGTTGTTTTGAAAATTTTACATATAAGTGGTATTCTTAGAGTGTCCCCTGCAATTTGTGTTTTCATCATCATTTTGGTTTTAGGGTTGACGTATTTGAAGATGGTGTTTTCAATTGTTGTATTGCACTTCACTTATAATTATGCATTATTCATCTAGTCCCCAAGGGTGGGGCATTTAGGTTGCTCTCAACTCTCAGCTATTAATAGGTTACAGAGAGTATACCTGAAAACGTACTTACTATTTTCTACATCTTTAACTCGCCCTTTGAACTCCTGCTGTCATGATACCTGTCCATGGAAGCCTCCCCTAAATTCTCCTTGACCCCCAGAGGGGATGATTCCAGTGTCTCAAGCACTTTGCCACAAGAAGTTCACTAAACGAACTAAAGACGGATAGATGGATAGATGGATGGGCGGACAGACTGATGGAGGAACGAACCAGACTGAGCATCTCCGGGAAGGTCCTCTAAAGTGAACTTTGGCGCCTTTGCCCCCTGCCCTCCTTTGACAGCCCTGTCTCTGCTCTTCCTCATTCCTGTAACCAGACAAAGAGTGTGTAGGTGTGTGGAGCATGAAGTCTGCCTCTCCTTACAAGTTCAGGATCCCGGCAAACATCAACATTTGATGTTGGGCGCTTCAGCCATCCCCTTCCCCGAGCTCAGCCTGGCGGGCCGGGAGGACCGGGTGCCGAGTGCTGCTCGCGCAGATCCCTCCGCGCTCAGCAGGCCGGCGCTTCTTTCTGCGGGAAACCCCTGAGCGCGCGGCCGCGGCGGCGACGGGGGCGGAGCCTCGCGGTGGGAGGAGGCCGAGGCGGAAGGACACGCGAGCCGCCCAGCCGCGCCGCGCAGCCAGAAACTTTCAGCCAAACTTCGGGCGGCGGCCTGGCTGCGCGGAGTGCAGGGGCGGCGCAGCGGGAGCTCGGAGACTCGGCGAGCCGCGGGGGCAGGGTAGCGCACGAGAGAGCGGGACTCCTGGTCGGGACCCGCTCCCCATGCGGATCTGCGCGGGCGGCGGCCACGAAGATGCCCTCTTTGCGTCCCGTCGCGTTGCGGGCGCTGCTGTGGCTCTGGCTGTGCGGCGCGGGCCCCGCGCGCGGTGAGTACCGGACACCCGGGACACCATCCCTCTGCCTCCGCGCTCCACGGGCTGCGCCTTCTAAGCTGCCTCGTCCGGGCCTCGAATCTCGGCGCCGCGTAGCGTCTCCGGTTCCGCGTTTGCGGGGTCCCGGGCGAGCAGCGAGCGGGCCGAGGTGCGAGTGTGGCCGGGAGGGCGGCAGGGGCTTGTGGCGCCCGGCTTCTGACACCCGGATCGGTCCGTCTGTCCCGAGGAGGAGTTGGGCGTGGGGCTCCGGTCTTGGAGAGGTGGAGGCAGCAGTGGGGGAACTGGTGTGGCAGCGTGCTGAGCCACATGATTGAAAATCTCAACTGCTGCTATTCTTTCCGAGGCGCGGAGTTCTTGCTGCGGTTCCAGTGTGCGTCCAACCCCAGGAATGTGGTGTGACAATCCCCAACTCCTCCAACCTGGCAGCAGCTTGTTGCTCTTTTGGCACCGTTGGGGGTAGGGCAGGGGCAGGCAAGGAAAAGTGGAGACGTTGATCCAAAGTGCTTGCTTAGAAAGACTGGTTATAGTTGGTTATCCCATGCAGCCTCTCTAACACGGTGGGAGCCGGGAAAGGAAATCGAATCATGCTTTACCCCACCCCACCCACATCTTTAGATTTTACATTTCTTTGGAATGTTGTATGGAAAGAACTTGGGCTTTGGAGCCCAGCTCTGTAATCCTGGATTCAAATGTGCTGTATTAACTCACCAATAAAATGGGGATGAAATTACCCAGCTAATAGGATTAATTAAAAGAATGTATATTAAACCTGTAGCGCTTAAAAGATGTTCAGAAAGCCCTTTCGGGGCAGCGTGTTAGTCTTTCTGAATGAAGTCTGCGCTTCCAGTACGTGTTTGCTGAACTGGAAGGGCTTGCTTTGCTCAAGAAGAGTTAACTTTTACCGAAAAAAAAAAAAAAAAAACCCCAAAAAACAAAAAACCCTAGTACATCTTTTCAGAGAAAGGGCGAGTTTCAGAAAAATACGGTCTTTGTTCATTGTAACAGGCAGCTGACATGCCAATCGCAGATGTTTTGAGCAGGACTTGATTATTTATCACCTGCAGACAGTGCTGGGTTGTTCAGCACCAACCAGATACTTTTGGGGAAGTTCAAATGTCGTGCAGTGCTGGCTCCAGAGGTTTTCAGAAGCCGAACAGGAGGCTGTGTGAGGATGAACCATTTCTGAGACTTTGGCTGGCTCCATCTCAGTGGTGGCATTTTTGCTTTGCCCTTTTCTTTGAGTGATGCTGTTGGCCCTAAGCGTGGATTTAGGACACAGAGGTGTCTAACTAGTGTGATTTTTTTCTTAGGATTATAATCCTCGGTGCACTATGACTTCTTTTACTTAATAAATAACTTGAGTGTTTGTGATCTCTGTCTCTTCCCTTATGAAACAGAATTAAAAGCATAACTTTTTTTTATATATAGAATATTGCAGGGACTAATAAATAGGACTGTAAAGTGGTCTGCAAACGTAAGCGCCAGGATGGATGACAGAAATGGGATGATGCTGGGATGTGGGTGGGCTTTCCTACCTTGTTGAACCCCGGCGCATTGAACTGATGTCCCCAACTTCTGCTCCTGTGAGCCACTGCTAAGACTGATTACCACTTAGTGGGGGTCAAGTTGAGTGTTAGTCCAGTTGGCTCAAATGATAGGATTTAGGTATTTCGGATTTTAGGTGTTCTTTAGATGCTAAACTATCGTCATAGAAGAGATTCAAGAGCCCATTGTTGGTACAGATCTTAACTCTTCCCAGAGTCTAGCAGTGAGTCTTCCTGATCTATTATGGTCTGTTTTGCCAAAGTACCAATTATAACTCTTGCTCCCTAACTTTTGAGTGTTCCCATGTTTGGTTTGTGGCCAGTTGTTAATTTAATCATCACTGGTTCCTCCGGCAAGGAACTGTCAACCCATCTGTCTGATTGTCTGAACAGCTCGCTATCAGGGACCACCTGGGTTTCTTTCTGCTCTTCAGTGGGAGTGACTCTCGGTTCTACTGTCACCTGGACCTGTTCTCAGTTGACTCCCTACCACGAGAGAGCAAGGTTTTTCCTAAAGGGCGGAGGTGAAATTTACCCTGTAACTGTTTCCTATCTTTTTCTCGTGGGGGGAGGGGAGATGGATTGTTTGCAGGATCTCTTGTTTTATGATACTTAAAAAAATATTTACCAGTATTTTGATGGCATCTTTTTTCCTCCTTCTCCGTGGATTTGTTCTTTCTCAGAGAAGCATCCTGGGCTCACCTGGGTTGTCACTGGTCTCAGGACTTTTAAAGAATGTCTAAACGCAGTGGGATATGCTTGGATGCTTGAGAGCAGCCTTACAATACATTTTAAAAATATCATACCCACAGAAATTTTATTTTGCCCACAGAATTTGCATTGATCTGGTTCCCACTCTCTGCCATTCCTGGTGACCCTCCTCCCTGCCCCTTCCATTGTGGTGGAACAGAGCCCCTTGTCCTGCCTGTAACAGACCCACTGGAGTGGCTTTCACACTCAGCACCCTGGGATTCTAACACAGTAGGCCTGAGAATCTGTAATGAAAAAAAAAAAAAAAAGAAAGGAAGAAAAAGAAAAAGGTTTACAGTTGATTCTGGCATAGTGACCCGGTGAGGCAATCACTGATTAATTCCACTTTATCTGCCTTCAGGATGTATATGGGATCTTGCCTTCTAGATTTTAATAATTTCCACATTGAACCTCGCTTTAGCCAGCCATTCCAGAGATTAACCCTTCTGACTCTCGAGGAATTCAGAAATTGCTAACGTGAAAGCTGTAGACTATAATTCGTTCCTTCTTGGGCACAACTGCCTGCCTCTTTAAAAAGACTTCACATGTTTGGATGCTGTCACACCCTGTCCCCCTCTCTGCTACAGATTCTTCTTAACATATCATACACCATATCATTTTTGAATTTTTTATAGTTTTTCTCCAGAAAATAATACTCCCTCTAAGGCACAACTTGGATGAGAATGTATTATGTTGTATTTGCAATCCATATGCAATTGTTTCCTTTCTTGTCAGCTCTTTCTAGATGTCTCAAATTAATCTGTCTCCTCTCCTGAACTTTCTGGATTCTCTTGCTCCTGTCTTCTCTCTTTTTCCAAACTACTTGAGACCGAAAGGTCCCCCATCTTTCACTTTCTGCACCAGTCCACCGTATGTGTCTGTTTTAGTCAGGCCATTAAACCGGGAGCCAGGAGACCAGAAGGCTCCTTCAGGCCTGTTATTAATTGATTTGGTGACCTTGCAGGGGAGCCCGTGTTTTGGTCATCCTCTTTCTCATGGACTTCATCACTGATCACAGGGCTGATTACAGAGCTGTGACTGTAGTTCCTTCATGGCTTCAGGTCTAGGACCTTGTTCATCCTCCATTCTGCTTCCATCTCTTGCTCCATGAACTTTTGCACACAGAAACACACCCCCAAGCACTTGTTTTAAGTGTGTGCTTGAGGGGTAGGATTGTGCCTTTGCATTTTGTGTGTGTTCTAATGTCCACGCCCCTGTCTATGTCTGTCCACATGTCTACCTGTCGTGGTGCTTTGGCATCTCATTGGCAGCCAGCAAAGACTTGCTCGTTTGAGCAAATAACTTTCAGTCTCTTTTTTATTGTCGACTACTGCAATGCCCCTGGGTGACTTGTAAGTGGCATTTGCAAGAGTCTTTGGTTACCTTACATCTGGGGAAAAACACCAAAGTTTTCACTTTCCCAGATGTTTTATTTAGCCTGCCATTTTGACTGTGTGTGTGTGTGTGTGTGTGTGTGTGTGTGTGTGTGTGTGATTTTTTTCTTTCCTGATCATTTCTGCTGTTGAAAAGGTCATTTTGAGTTTGGAATCTCACTTGGAGGCTGTGACATCCACTCTTGCCTCAACCTCTCCTGGCCCTTCATTGCGACCAGCACTTGCTGTGGCTTTGTTCAAATTTATCCTACTATTTGGGGGACCACTTGAGCTCTTTTTGGGGGATAGTATATTTTTCTTTGGGATTAGATTTGTTTTGATATTTTTGAGTCTTTTCATTCTAAACTTGATATTATTGCAATTCTGTACCATTCTGATAACATTATACTTTTAGTGGTACACACACACACACACACACACACACACACACACACACACATTTATGGAATGTCACTACCAAATCAAATCAAACTAAATAATAACAACAACAAAATAAGCCACCCCCAAAGGATAAGACATAATGAATGAGAATTTTAGACAAGCACATGTGATTGGTCTCTGACACAGATCCTGTTCCTTGAGGGAGGAGGTGCTCTGCCACACACAACCCTGTTCTGTCCCACGGGACATTCACAGCATGTGCCCAGCATGCAGAGGCACCTGAGCAGAAGGCCTTGCTTGAGCACCTGTGACTTGCTTGGCTTCTCTGGGGCTTTTTGTGGGAGAGCAGATTGTGAGTCTGGTGTCGTCACACCTTCTCCCTTGAAGACTGAGCATCACTTGAAAGCTCATTGGGCCTACAGACTTATACTAACTCCTGCCTTTTGACACGGGGCTGGCTTTGAACTCTTGGTCGTCCTGTGTCGGCCTTGGGAGTGCTGGGTTACAGTGTGCACCATCACCCCATACCTGTTAGCTTTGTGCTAACTCCTGTTTTTACTTAAGGGGTGGGTCAGGTTTTCCTCTTTGTACTGATGGGGACTTTAAAGCTCTCCACGCTCTGTTTATCTCCTGCTGGATCTGATCTCTTGGGACATCCTGGTAAAGGCGCAGCACACTCGTGTCTACTGTCAAGAGGCAGGGCGGTCATTCTCTGACCTCTCATTCCTGTCCAACAGGTTGCTGCCCTTTTTGGATCTCCACTCAGTATTATCATCTCTGTAATTTATCCCTCACAGTCCAGAGCTTTGTGTGGGTGATAGAGGTATAAAGGGTGGCTATATACCCTTCACTGAAGTGACACTCGCTTGTCCATAAAAGGAGTAGGACCTGTGAAGAACATTGAGTATGGTCCTGAGCAGGACCGCCATTCAGGTGAACTGCCTTAGCCCTATATGTTCTACCCCCTTCCCAGATAGGCCCTTGGCAGAGGAAAGAATTTGTCCAGCAGTTTCTCTGCCTCCTCTTATGAAACCAGCAAACAACCATGATTGTCTTGGGTAGTCTGACTCCGTGGGTCTAGAGTTATGTCTGGAAATGTGTATATCCAAGTGATTGCCAAGTTAGGGACCGGGAGATGGCTCAGCGGGCAGAGCATCTGCTGTACGAGCAAGAGGACCCGAGTTTAGATCCCCAGCCCTCACGTAGTAAGCCGCTGTGGCAATGTATATTTGTAGTTCCAGAGCTGGGGGCAGAGACAGGAACATCCTGAGGGTTGGTTGGCCAATTGGTCCAGCTGAAACAGTGAACTCTAGGTTTAGTGAGAGCTCCTTTCTCAAAGAATAAGGTAGATGGGTCTGCAGAGATAGATCGGAGTTGAGGGTGCTTGCTGCTCTTCCAAAGGACGCAAGTTTGGTTCCCAGCACCTGTCTTGACTATCTGGCACTTCAGCTCCAGGGGGGACCTGACACCCTTTGACATGGGCACTGTCACATACATGATATATAGTCATACAAACATACATATAAACATACCCATATTTCCATAACTTGAAAGGAAGGGTACCCCAGTTGCCTGGTTTCTTTTTTTTAAAGCCAATCCGTGAAGTATCATATGTCTTCAGACTGATGCATGTGTAATATATGTCTCTGGTGGCAGCTTCCCTCCCCCCATCAGTGTTCCTCGGGTACCAGAATGCATAGAGCTTTCACAGTCAGTACCGTCTTTAGACCAGCGTGTGATTGATGCTTCCTGGGAGGCTCTCTGTTTTGTTAACCTGTGAACGCGTAGCTGGTAGCAGCAATTTCCCTTGAATGCATCAGCATAGAGCGAGACAAAGACACCCATTTCAGGCCACCCTGATTTTTTTTGAGAGAGGGTCTTATTCTGTAGCCCAGTTTGGCCTGGAATTCACTGTGTATTCCAGGCTGGCCTTGAACTTACAGTTCCTTGGGCTTACTTTCCCAAGTGTGGGAGTTAGAGGAACAAGCCACCATTCTGCTGGAAGTACTGATCTGGGGCAGGTTGGGATATGCTAACACATGAGCGAGGAAGGAAATAATGGAAGAAGCAGAGGCCCTTGGACAGAGCATTCTGCAGGAGGGGCCCAGGATTGTTCTCGTACCATGGCACTTCTTGTCACCGCCTTCGATGGAAAGAAGGAAGTGACATTAGCAGTAGAAGGTTGCCTTTGGGCTCCGATAGGTCAGGCTGCCCAGTGTTCCCTGGCAGTGGCAGGAGGTTTGCTCTGTCCCCCTCCTACTTTTTGAAGGGATTGTTACCTATATGGCGCTTAGCATTGTGGAAGGAAGAGTGGAGAAACACAGGGGTTTTGAGAGCTACAGTGAGCAGAGCTGTGAGGGTGTCCGTTTTTATTATTGTGTTTGGCCGCTGTGTTCAAAGAACTCAGAGCTGCTACATTGCCAACAACCTGTAGAAGGAACTGACTTGGAGACCAGAAACTGCCCTAGGAAGACCTCTGGGGAATTGGGCTTCAGTGCCCTGGAAGAGGGACCCAGACCCTCAACATCTGGCTGGAAGACTAAAGGCATCAATTCAACCATTGTAATTGGCCTGTGGTTCATGGGGGCCAGGGACATTTGTATAAAGCCCTGATGACTGTGGGTGCTGAGATCGGTGCTATGTTAGGGATTTGGGTGTGTTGTTAGGCTTAATTTGTGTTTCCCTTGGCGTCCTGGAGCAAGCAGTGCGGGAAAGTTGGTCTTCGGATATGTGGGAATGGCCCCCAGGACTGATACCATCACAGGGAAGAGACAGATGGGTCCGTGATGATAGTGTGAAAGCCTCCTAGCCATTTATCTGCCCTCTCTGGAAGCAGTTTTTTGCAGTCTGGGTGACTAAGAGCAGTGGGGTCTGGGGAGTCCACTTCAGGACTGGATACTTAACTAGAGAACAGCAGCCCCAGCTCCCCACACCCCCCAGGGTTGTGGGGGACTTCTCTGCTGTTCTGTACCGTCTGCTGTTTTCCTTTCTCTGTTGTAACATAGTGGGGGAAAAACTTGGGGAGAAGACAAAGACCCCCTTGTCTGGTGTGGGGTGTGACTATGAAATTGGCGCACGTTGTGGTGGCTGCTAGTGGGTTTGCGGTGGGAAAGCACTGTGTCCTCAGCCTTGCATGGCAGGCTCGCTACAGGACTCGTTAGGGTGGAGGCTGTCTTCCTTGGAAGATCCAGTTCTCAGTGGCAGGGACTGAAAGAGTTTCCCATCACAGGCACGGGGAGTGTGTGATGTGGACACACCCTGAGTCGCCGCTGCAGGTGGCATTGATTAATTGCGCTGACATAGCCCTCACCCTGTTTTACTTGTCTTGGCAAAACCCTGTTCTTCCAGCTCCGCAAACACTTATGTGGTATCAGAGGAGGTTGAACAAGGTCTTGGAAATTGCAGGTGGTCTGTTGTTTCGCTGGCCTCTGGCCTCTGAAACTAGGTGGATGCGTTTTGATTTTCAGCCAGGCACGAAGGTCCTGGACCCATCTTCCAGTGGACTGAAGCCCAGTTCCCTGGAGGCCTGCTTAGGGAGGTTTCTGGTCTCAAAGTCAGTTCCTTCTACAGGTTGTTGGCAATGAGTAGTAACTCTGGGTTCTTTGACTATATCGGACAAACATCATGCCAGGATGGACTCATTGCCACACAAAGACAGGTTGGGCGTGTGGTGTTGCAGAACCTGTTTCTGGGGTAAGAGTAACTCTGCCACTCATAGGCATGTTTATTCATATGAAGAAAGTATGTGTGTTTTGTGAGGCAAGGAAAACATGATGAGAATATTTTGATTGGAGTCAGATATTGTCTCCTTAATGATATGTCTTCATTTAACAAATAGCACCCCCTTTAAATACAGTTTTGCTTGCCAGATAAGGTGTTGGACACACAGCTGCGGTTGTCTTCTAAAGAGTAAGGCCTTTTTCGGAGGCAGGTGTATTTTTAAATTGTGTGGTTTGCTTCCTTTTCATTTTGTGTTCTCCTCCCCCTCCCTTCTCTCTGTGAGAAGATTCTGGGTAGCATTTAGGTCACAAACATTTCCAGCCACCTTCCTAGCAGGAGAACTCTTGTCTGTCAGCAGACTTTGGTGTCCTGGTATTGAATGTTCTCTACTGTTGGTGGTGTTGATGGGTCAGCTCCTCTGAGGTGACCGTGCTTCAGGGAGCCTTGGGTTTTTCTCTGCTTTCAGATGCATTTGTTTGGAAAATACCAAGTCTCATTGAGGTTTCAAGACATGCTTTCTTGCTTATTAATTTTCATATGTTTTTCTTTGCAGTGAACATGGCTGTTCTTTCGCTAGCTCTCTAAGTGGGGCATGTGAAAGAGATTTACTTTCTTGTAACAGTTAAAACATTTCCAAATCTTTATGAAGATTTGAAGGAAAAAGACCATATCCTGTCTCAGTCCAAGTTTTGGTCATTAAGTTACTATTTAAAGCAAGTGCCAATTGAAGACACATAGCCACATAGGAAGACCCTGTCTCACTCCCTGTCCTCCCCAGTAAAGCAAGTAACCACTTAAAGTCCTTCCTTGTGACACACTTCCTAACTATTAAGGAAAATGGTTGTAACTAAAAACAAACATTGTAACAGTTTCATTCAGGTAGGTTTACATAGCAACAGAATTATTCCTTATGTTTACACATAATTAACTCATATTTATACTATGTTGATTTTTCCTGGCACCTTTACAAGATTTTGTGTGTATATGTGATTTTAAAAGTAGTTACATTGAGAACTCTTTAGGTATGTTTGAGCAATCAGGAAAATGCCGTCATCACATACTGATTCTGTGTCGGCATGGGTACCATACATGTATTTTGTTACCCTTAGATTTCAGAAGCTACGATACATTTGAAAGTTACTAGACTTTATATTTTAAAACTTATATACATTCACTATAAAAGCAGTTTCCTGTTCAAAGTGTTTTTAGACATTTGATTCTAATGGTTAAATAATAGGTTCATGTGTTTTGACCTTTCCCCTTTGCCTGCAAATTTGGCTGGATCCATCCTCTCCCATCTCATCCCATGTACAGGTAAAGATCATCCGCACGCAGGAGGCAGCTTTGCTCTTTGGGATTCCAGCGATTCTATATCTAAGAGAGTGGTATCTAAAATGTAAGGGGAAAGATCGTTAAAAATTAGGGACACATGAGAAAATGAACATCTTTAGTAATGCCACCATTCTAAGCCAATGACTCACAGATACTTTTCTCATCTTCAGTGTTTATTAAAAAATTTTTAATTGTGATTTTAACATGCATATAGTTTTATCATCACCTGTACCGATAAAATTAATGTGAACATTTCCCCATGTTTGTAAGTGTCCTTTAAGGAAATGGCTCCAAAGGCTACATACTGTACTGTCATAAGGGTCTACTATTCGTCATTCTTGTGAAAATCCATCGTTAGTTTCCAGGTACAGGTATCATAATTATCAGGTATGTAATATACATTCTTGTAGGGACTGGGGATGACTCGGGTTGAGAGCACTGGATGCTTTCCCAGGATTCGTGGGTCCGATTCCCAGCACCCACATCAAGTGGCTCTCAACCAACTAGAGCTCTAGTTCCAAGGGGTCCAATACCTTCTTCTGACCCCTGTGGGCCCTGCACATACACGCTGTATAGACATACGTGGAGGTACAACACCCACACACATAAAATAAAAGCAAATCGTAAAAAAAACCAGTTATTTTTTATACTGAAATCTAGAAGATTTTAAGACATGCTGCTGTATTTTCATAGAGTTTGACCCAGTTATACTTTTCTTAGCTGAATATGAGGCTGCTAGTGTTCCCAGCCATTGCCAACACTAGGTTTCGCTTAAATAATTCTTTATTACCTGGTAAATGCTGAATCCTCCCTTATTTCTTGTGTGAATAGTGGAATTTTAAACAGTATCTTAGTGAACACTTATAGTGCCTTTTCTTCCTTTCTGTGTATTTCTTTATGAATGTTTTCCATATATCTGATCGGTAAAAGCTCTTTAAGTATTAAGGGTGCTGGCCCTTCAGCTGCTTTAAAAATGTTAACAGTGCACCTAGCAATGCCCAGCACGTAAGGGCTGGGGCTGCAGTGTGGTGGACACACGCTTAGCATGCTCGAGGTCCTGGCTTCCATATCCAACACCAAAGCCGGTCAACCAATCCCAAACCCACAACATCCCTTTCTGCTTCCCTCAGTGCAGCATGCGACCCAACGAAGTAGCAAAACAAGCAAACAAGAAAAGTATACAGTATCACATTTGGAATAAGTAATTGTCCTTTGATAAGTTAGTTGTTTTTCATCTTCAGAATTCTAAAGGCTTGGTCAAGCTTCTTACTGTGTAGCCCTGGCTGGCCTGGAATTCAGAGATCCTCTTGCCTCTGCTGGGGTTAAAGGTGTGTGCATGGCCTTGGCCAATTTTTGAAATATGTATTTTTCTATAACTTTTTTTTATTTTTTGTTTTTTTGAGACAGGGTTTCTCTGTATAACAGCTCTGGCTGTCCTGGAACTTACTCTGTAGACCAGGCTGGCCTCAACTCACAGAGGTCCGCCTGCCTCTGCCTGCTGGGACGGAAGGCCTCTGCCACCATACCTGGCTTCTTCTGTAGCTACTTTAAAGTTCAGTTTTTGGTGATGTTGTTTAATTCTGATTATTGAGACAGTCTCATGCAGCCAGACTGGCCTCAAACTCACTAGGTAGTGGAGGCTAGCTTTGAACTCTCGAGCCTCCTGCCACCATTTTCTTAGAGGTGGGGTTATAAGCATGCACTACCTGCTTGGTGTTTTAAATTCGGATCTGAGTTTATATAACAACATGTTGTTAATTATATGCACCAAGGAAACCTACATTTACTGTAATGTGGGATTAAACAAAAAGCGATCTTGGAGGCAAATGGTATGTTCCCCTACTACCGTCCTGTCTTTCCAACTGCCCAACAATTTGAAGCATATAACACTCTGGAAGGCCTAGAGCTAGCATCCTGTCTGCCACTCACTGCTAATTCTGATACTTTGACCTAACTGGTAAGCCTGGACAGTGGTCAGGGCAGTCAGTTCAGCCAGACAACAGGATGACTAAGATTCCCTCCCCTCCACCCTCACCAAATTGATTAGTTGTGGGACGGAATTGACTGAAGCAACCTGTTGTTTTGGCTCCCCGTGGACACCACCTGTTTCTTCCATTTCTCCTTCCAGCCTCCCGCTGCCCTGGTGCGGAGCTGTATGCACAGCGGGTAAGCGGTCAGTGTTGTTGCTGAAGAATGTTGCAATAAAGAGGAGTAGATTGCTTTTTGCAAGCTTGTGTGTTCCTGAGACACCCCGCTGCTTTTGACATGGAGTGCTGCAGTTGAACAGCTCTGTGCTGAAGCCTGGCAGGTCTCAAGTGCTTGCTTCAGAGTAATTCCAGGCTGTATGAATGCCTAAGTGTCCCTGGAATTTAATTACCATATTTAGCATGAGGAGACCTGGGGAATGAGGACATTTCTGACCAACCGGAGAAGGAAACTGAAGGACGGCAACATTTTTCTTTCTTTTCTTCTTTTCTTTTTAATGAGATGGTTAGGAGAAGGCTGGCCAGGCTGGGACTCTAATTTGTGACAACTGGTCTTTGTTTTTGTGCCCCTTCCACATAATTGATTTATGGATGGGCAAAGAGATTTCATAGTGAAATTCTTTCTCACCCTGAAGTTCAGTTCTGTCTTTGGGAGGAAGTAGGGAATTATCACGCCTGATTCCTCCCTGAAAGGCTCAGCCAGCAGGTGAGGCTGTGGACTGAACAGCCTGGTGAATATGTGTCCCCACCTTTCTCCTTTAGAGGTGAATATGTGTCCCCACCTTTCTCCTTTAGAGGTGAATATGTGTCCCCACCTTTCTCCTTTAGAGGTGCTAGTTTTCAGCTCTGTCCTGGCCTGGATTTATTTTGGCCTAGCCCTTGTCTCCACCCTGTGTTTGGAACCGTCAGCCTTCCCGCTGCGGCTTAACATTACCCTGCCTCAGTTTTTCCATTTAAAGCATGAGCCAGTGATGGGATGACCAGCAAATATAATTAACATAAACATTATTTTTATACAGGAAAACAACCTCCAATATCAATACAGCCCCGTGTAGTTCAAAGGAGGGCTCACAGCGGTTGCTCCTTTAATCCCCACCAAACTTTGCAGGAGCTGAGCTGCCCAGGGGTCAGGTGGCTGCCCTTGGTCCTGCTCCTCGGTGATGGAGAGCAGGGCAGGCTCTGAAACTCACGTCTTGATTGCTTTTTTTTAATGTTAGTTTTCTTTCTGAAAAGAAGTTCCTCGAGCTTTTGCTGTGTAAGTATCGCCCCTCATTGCGCTCAAACGGCTGTCCTCTGGGTGGACAGTATTTACTTGCGTCGTGGGGTGATGTGTTTGGAGCTCGGGATGTTATTGAGAGCCAGAGTCAGCGAGGCATCAGGCTGCATCCGAAGCCCCATCAGGGCGGCCTTTGTAGCCACTGTACTTAATGCACACTTCATAGCTTCCACAGAAGATAGGAGGATGGATGGGGAAACTGAGGCTCAGGGTGCTGCAGTTAGTAATTGACGTACTTTAGATTCAGAAATAGGTCCGATCCCAATATTCTTCCACGTTCAAAGACATTGCACACATGTTTTATGATACATTCATTACTAGACATTAACTCACAAAATACCTGTTTTTGAAGAGCCAGCCGGGAACCCGATGTGTCTTATGTTCTGTAAGAATCGGATGGGTGTTGGCTGGCAGTTGCATCTTTGGCTCTGGCCTCTTCTAGGCTGCCTCCACCACCAGGGCAAGCAAATAGGATTCAGGGAGATTGGCAGGAGTTTCCATTAGGCCCACGTGAGCCTCAGCCCTGAGCTCTCTGGAGGGCTGGTCTTAGAAGCACCCAGACTCTGGCTCTCCTTGAGACACTCCTGTGTGTGTAGAGCCTTCGATAGGAAGTCGTCAGCTTTGTGGGGAGAAGGTGGGGATAATGACGAGTGGGGCTCCCATCTGCTAGCTCCTATCTTTGCACAGGTTTCTTAAGTTCTTTGTGCCTTAGTCTTTTGTCTGCAGTGAGGAGAGAGTAGCAGGGTTTCTTGGGAGCGTTTAATAAGCCTGTGTTAGATTCACAGGTCACTGTCTGGAACAAAGTGAGTGTGGTAAGGGCTTGGCAGTGCTGTTGCTTCAGGTCCACTGCTGTGGAATGGAATGCACCATCCATCTTCTGCAATCAAGTGTGAAGGAGTGACTGTGGCCTGGGTGGAGAGCCAGGACCTTCTTCAGCTTAGCAGGTCGGGTCCCTGGTTCCCTCTGGGGACTGTGAAAAACACCGCATTCAAGTCTGTTCCCTTCATGCTGTGTAATTCCAAATTGGGGGACGTTTTGTGTACTGCTTGGTAGGTAGTAAATGATTTTGCTGTTACTTTTTAACCAGGCATTGTGGTTGTATGTACTGTGTTTTTTTCCCCCAAGGCATAGATCTGGGAATAGCTTTATGTTCAGAACTCTTTTTTACTTTTTTAAGTTTAATGTTTTATGTTTTTTTTTTTTTTGTGTGTATGTGTGTGTGTACATGCATGTGGGTGCCCTCAGAGGTCAGAAGAAGATGTCAGATCCCCTTGGAGTTACACATGGTAATGAGCTACCTGAAGTGCATGCTGGGAACCGAACCTGCTCCTTCTGAAAGAGCACTAAGTGCTCTTAAGCACTGAGCCATCTCTCTAGCCCCAAGGTCCATGCTCACTCTAGACTTCCTTTGATAGCACAGATGTTCCTGTGAGGAACATCACTAAGGCCAGGATGCTCAATCCATTATCTCTGTTAGACATTACAGAATAATACAAATATCCCACATCTCTCATTGCAGCCTCAGAGGCTGCTCAAGACTTTGATATTTCAGGCTGGGGGCCACCTACCTACTCCACTCCTAGTTTAAAGATGGAGAAACTACTAAAGCCCGTAGAAGTAGAGTGGCTGCCCAAGGAATGGGAGGCAGACCAGGGTCAGCCAGAACTCCTGCTCCTGCTCCTCACAGGTGTGTCACTGTTCTGAAGGTTAATTTCAGAGCCAGCAGCAGTGAAGGAATACTATGGGTGTGGGGAGGGCAGAGGTGTAGCCATTTCAAAGCTGCCTCTGAAGCGGGGAATACACATCCCAGGACCCCTGCTTGTCCCTTTGGACTTGTCATAATGAGGATAACCCTGTGGGTCCTGGTGTCACTGGTGGTTCCGAGTGGGTCAGCCAGGACTGGGGAGCTGCTGCCTCAGACGAACTTAACGTTTGTTTCCCATGACAGCTTGTTTGTCTCGAGTCTTGGCAGCCTTGGACAAATGGTTGTCAGGTTTTTTGTTTTGTTTTGTTTTAAGACAAAATTCCAAATTCTACTTGGCAGATTTTGTAAGCCACCTTCTAGCTACCACTCCCTTCTGCTCCCTCTATAATTACTTTTAAGAGTTTTGTTTTTTCCATTGTGGGAGTACTGTAAAGGTTTCCTTTTGTAGTCTGAGGTATTTATAATTATTGGTAAGCACACAGCTGACAGAAAATGCTAAGTGTGTTCTTGTTAACTTAGATATCTTAAAACACTTAAAATAGGTTTCCTATAATTTGGATCTTTCTGAAAAACAGTTGAAGCTACTTATTAAGAAGGACTGTACTAAGGGAAGGGGCATTTGGATCTATCATAGGTACATACAAACATAAGAGAGGGGCATTTGGATGTAGCATAGGTACACACGGACATAAGGAAGGAGCATTTGGATGGAGATAGGTATATACGAACACAAGGGAGGGGCATTTGGATGTAGCATAGGTACACGCGGACATAAGGAAGGAGCATTTGGATGGAGATAGGTATATACGAACACAAGGGAGGGGCATTTGGATGTAGCATAGGTACACGCGGACATAAGGAAGGAGCATTTGGATGGAGATAGGTATATACAAACACAAGGGAGGGGCGTTTGGATGTAGCATAGGTACACGCGGACATAAGGAAGGAGCATTTGGATGGAGATAGGTATATACGAACACAAGGGAGGGGCATTTGGATGTAGCATAGGTACACGCGGACATAAGGAAGGAGCATTTGGATGGAGATAGGTATATACAAACACAAGGGAGGGGCGTTTGGATGTAGCATAGGTACACGCGGACATAAGGAAGGAGCATTTGGATGGAGATAGGTATATACAAACACAAGGGAGGGGCATTTGGATGTAGCATAGGTACACGCGGACATAAGGAAGGAGCATTTGGATGGAGATAGGTATATACGAACACAAGGGAGGGGCATTTGGATGTAGCATAGGTACACGCGGACATAAGGAAGGAGCATTTGGATGGAGATAGGTATATACAAACACAAGGGAGGGGCATTTGGATGTAGCATAGGTACACGCGGACATAAGGAAGGAGCATTTGGATGGAGATAGGTATATATGAACACAAGGGAGGGGCATTTGGATGTAGCATAGGTACACGCGGACATAAGGAAGGAGCATTTGGATGGAGATAGGTATATACGAACACAAGGGAGGGGCATTTGGATGTAGCATAGGTACACGCGGACATAAGGAAGGAGCATTTGGATGGAGATAGGTATATACGAACACAAGGGAGGGGCATTTGGATGTAGCATAGGTACACGCGGACATAAGGAAGGAGCATTTGGATGGAGATAGGTATATACGAACACAAGGGAGGGGCATTTGGATGTAGCATAGGTACACGCGGACATAAGGAAGGAGCATTTGGATGGAGATAGGTATATATGAACACAAGGGAGGGGCATTTGGATGTAGCATAGGTACACGCGGACATAAGGAAGGAGCATTTGGATGGAGATAGGTATATACGAACACAAGGGAGGGCATTTGGATGTAGCACAGGCACATTTGGACATAAGGGAGGGCATTTGGATGGAGATAGGCACATGCGAATCCACTCTGGAGAAACTGCAGAGCCTGTGTGAAAGCTGCCCCAGCTCTTGTCTTCTTGTTAATAAAGTAAGCCAGACTTCTGTGGAGCTTGTATAACTTGCAGTAGCCTCCATGTACTGAGGGTTTATGAGGTGACAGATGCTTGGGAAGACCATACTCATTTCTTTCAGTCCTGAGAGTAAACATTATGATTTCCTGTCACAGAAAGGCCAGGGAATGGCTGTGCATGTGGCCCTCCTCGCCTGTGGGTCAGAGCAGCAACTGAGCCCACTGGCCTGACTCCAGAGCTGACTCCCACCTCCAGGGCAGTCAGGTGGGATCCTGTATTCCCACTAATGACGTAGCGTTGAGCTGCATAATTTGTGTGCTGAGTTGATGCTTTATCCTTATTCACAGTATCCTAACTCTGAGTGAATATCTGTATAATATTGTGGAAATTATGAAAACTACCTACTTTCATTTGGAAGAATTCTAGTTCCTTCTAAAACTTTTTCTAACTAGGATGTATTTATATAGATAAACAAAAATGAAAAAAAATTGTTTAGTTGTCTTTTTCCATGTTGTTTCCTGACCCCTTCCAAAGAAATCGTCAGTAGATTGAGATCAGGAATGGATATGTATAGAAATCTTCAGTAGATTGAGATCAGGAATGGATATCTATAGCTTTTTTTGTGTGTGTCTAATAACAAGGTGAGAAACATTGAAAATGGTAACCTAGAGTCCTATTTGTGCTCAGAATGTTTTCTGGCAGGCTCTTTGGTTCTAAATAGCTTTCTCTGGACTGTGCAGTTGTATCCTTCAAAAGGAGACGTGAGACACAGGGTAAAATGATTGGAATGCTTCAGTCTCTCAACGATGGACACAGCCTGCTGTTAAAGTTACCCAGTTCTAATCCGCCTGACCAGATAATAAACTACCCAGTTCTAACCTGCCTGACCAGATACTATACTACCCAGTTCTAACCCACCTGACCAGATACTAAACTACTCAGTTCTAACCCGCCTAACCAGATACTAAACTACCCAGTTCTAATCTGCCTGACCAGATACTAAACTACCCAGTTCTAACCCACCTGACCAGATACTAAACTACCCAGTTCTAACCCGCCTAACCAGTACTGAACTTCCCAATTCTAACCCGCCTGATTAGATACTAAACTACCTAGTTCTAATCTGCCTGACCAGATACTAAACTACCCAGTTCTAATCCACCTGACCAGATACTAAACTACCTAGTTCTAACCCACCTGACCAGATCTAAACTACCTAGTTCTAACCCACCTGACCAGATCTAAACTACCCAGTTCTAACCCACCTAACCAGTACTGAACTTGCCAATTCTAACCTGCCTGATGAGATACTAAACTATCCAGTTCTAACCCGCCTAACCGGGTACTAAACTACCCAGTTCCAATCTGCCTGACCAGATACTGAACTACCCAGTTCCAACCTGCCTAAGAACTTTCCCCTTCTGGCCATCTCCTGACCCTGGAAACTGGTGCTCCTCTGCACTACTGTGTATGAGTAGGATCCAGACTATATCTTCTCTGTTCTGCTGTCCCGGGCATGCAAACATGGGAATCTTCTCAAATACACCTGACTTTCTTGCAAGGGTTGTTTACCACTGGTTGAACAGTAAGGGGGAGAATGGTTGAGAGTCGCTTAATGAAAGGTAGACACTGATTTTGTCTAAGCACCCATCAGCGCTACTGCAGATACCCTTCCTGGGGCACCCGGGTTGTCGTTGTAGCTAGACAGACTTGACTTTGGTTTTTATCAGTTGAGAACATCAGAGAAGCCCTTAAAATCTTCAGACCTCAGTTCTCTCATCTGTGTAATGAAAATAATAGTAATAACTAACCTGTAGCATGCTTTTAAAGACTAGAAACAACATTTAATTATGCCTGCCTGGCTCTGGGCACAAAGTTGGCACTCAACTGCGGGGTCCCTGAACTTTCCAAGGCAGTACTCTCATGGTAATTCCACACTGGGAACTTCTCCGCTGGACTCTAATGAAGCTCTCCGCCACCAAGGCTAGATTATGGATTGCTAGACATGCAGGCTGGAAGCCTCGCTGTCTGGTTCTCTCGCTTGTTGGTTAGTTCAGTGTGGCTTAACGCTCGTTTCCAGTTGCTTTCTTTGCAGTTTGCAGCCTCTTGCCCCTGTCTCCTCAGAAGAGTTAATTCATAGAAACAGTGTTCAGGGAAAGCCAAGCTGAGGAACCCGTTCCATGCGAAGCTACGTTGGTGGGATTGCTTCTGTCTTTAACCCCCAGAGCCATGGAGATCAGGTTTGAGCTGCTCAGAAGCTGTTGGTGTGTGAAGACGCCTCCACTGAAGTTTGCTACAGAGAAGGCTGGGTGGCTTGGTGCCTGCTCCCATGTCTGATCCCGAGTGTGGCTGAGACAGCTGGGGACAGTGGCTGATGCTTCATTGCCCAGTGCTGTCCACGCTCTGTGCCATGTGGCTGGGGAAGGGGCTTTCCTGGTTGGAACCCTGCTGCTGTTCGTCATTTCTGCCCTAAGCTGAGGGAGGACTTTTTGTTTTTGTTTTTGTTTTTTTTTTTTGCTGTGTAGAACTTCAGGCTGGGAATTTTATTCTTATGAAATAATTACATTAATGTTTCCCAGTTTATACTCAAGTCCTATCTTATTTGAGCCTCAAATCAATCCTGCCAAGGAAAGAAGGCTAATGATGCCAGTTTTATCGATGAGAATAGTGACTCTCAAGTATCTTCAGGGAATTCTTCGAAGTCACATGGTCAGTATCTGACAGAGCCAGGCCTGGAGCCCAGGTTCTTACACATATGGTCGCTCATTTCCCTGTACTGTATGCTTCCTCCATAGAACCCCTCAATCTGAATTCTGTTCCCCATGATATGGAAGGCTTTCCTTCCGTTTGATCGACTCTGTTGATTAGAATGCAATGATTCTTCCCCCAGAAAGTACCCAGCCTTCCCCGACGCTGTGCCCTCCAAGTGTCGCTCTGGCCACTTGTCCCTGTCCTAACAGGGGTGTGGACCCAAAGCAAAGTGGCGGGAAGTGTCGCTGACACAGCCGGAGCCTGCTCGCTCGCTTGCTCGCTTTCCTTTTGTTTGCTCTCCTCATCCTCTTTCCTTGTTTATCATCCAGTCTTCATATGTCAGACTCTGTTTCTTTCCATGTGGGCCAGAGCGACTGTTCCTTAAAGCTCCCCGAGGTTAAACTGGGCAGGGTTGCTTCCTCCAGCACCCCAGCACTCAGTAGGCCGAGGCAGGGTGATCTCAGCTAGTTCAAGGCCAGCCTGGACTACATAGTTCCAAGTCAGCCTGGGCTATGGGGAGACCCTGTTTCAAAAACCCTAACCAAAGACCCCTGAGCTGGCTCAGTAGATAAAGGTGCTTGCTGCTAAGCCTGCAAGCCTGAGTTTATTTAATTTCTGGAAGCCACGTGGTAGAAGAATCAATTTCTGAAAGTTGCCCTCTGACCTTCACATGTGTGCTATTGCACATTCTTCATGCATGTGTGCACACACACGTGCACACAGTCCACCCCTTCCCCCCATAAAAATTGCCTAAGGTTTGTCAAGAATACACTATGGGGAGCCACTCCTTAATGCGATTTTAAGCTGTAGCTGGCGGCATCTCTTTCCTTCATCATTATAGCAGTACATCCAAATAGAGGACGTGTTGCATATGTGTATGGGTGTGTCTGCATTGTACTGTCACTTATGCAAGTGCACTTCACGTTTCTTCTTTTCATCAAAACGAGGAAACAGAACATGTTTTACATGCACACCCACAAGGAAGTGTGCCTCTAAGCTCTGTGGGAGTGCTAAGTGCTGGAGTTCATGGGAGAAAATGCACAGTGGCTAAAATGTTAGCTGCTGGATATTCAGGAGAGAGGAAAACCCACACACTCGTGCAGTGTGTCCAGGTCGGGCTGGAGGTAATGGTGGTGTGACAGCTCTTGTCTCCATCCATAGTGTGTGCACCTTTTATTCAAGGAAACCCTCTTAAAGTGCCCCAGTTGTCACATGGGAGCGGGGTTAGTTAAAAGTGTGACACCCACAGAACACCAAAGGACCATCGTTGGACTCCTGCCGGACATTGTGCTGGGTCAGTGGTGCTCCTCTGTGACGGCTGCTGTCACCCGGCTGCCCCAGGACGGTGCCGCACTCTGCTCTCTAGGAAGAAGGCGACAGCTGAGTCTCTGTTGCTGTGATCTCTAGACCTCCGATAGCAGGATTGCTTCTGTGGCAAAGAAGGCCCTCCAACATTTGTATAACCTTTGTGTAGGAACCTGGTACTCAGGAAGTCAAGGCGGGAGGATTGTAAGTTCAAGGCCCAGCGAGGCTAGGTAACAGGACTCAAAGGAAGAAGTGGCAGAGGTAAATTAGTAGGTAAATTTGTTATATTCTACACAGGGGTGAAGTTGTAAATTTGGGAATTTGGATATCTGCATTAGAAATTAGTCATGCCTATTGGGAAGATAGGTGTGTATGTGCATGTGTGTATGTGTGTGTGTAGGGAGGAACAGTAGACTTTGGAACTTTTTTTTTTAATTTTTTCAGAAAAGATGTTTATCTCTGTGCCTCTTCTCAGTTGGCAGAGAATAGCTGTCCAGAGTACTGCTCAGGCCTCATGAAAGATAGATTTAGGGAAGTTGTAACGAGCTTAATAACCATCTGCAGAGTGACATAGATTGGCACACCCAGTTACACAAGCCCGGAGTCTGAGAACAGGCGATGTGCAATAGTCTCATCCGAATCTGCTGGTCATTATCAACAGTGATAATAGCTCAGCTATTACTTCAGGGCCACATGAAGAGACAGTTGCCCTATCAAAGCTAAGGCAGCCCTGCTGAGAACAGTCTTTCCCACCCCCTTCTCTCCAAACTTCTGTTTAAACACTTTCTTTTGAGAGATTTTGAAAGAATTCATTTTGTTTCTTGTTTTTCATTGACTTATTTTTGAATGCCGTGCCTTCCTAACCCAGCAGGATGGGCCAGTGCTTTGTAGGGCACTTTCTGAAAATGCATCTCTTTGCTGTCTTCGAGCCTTCTGTGCCACCGCGCTGCTTTGTCTGTGTGACGATGCCCAGCACTGTTTCTAGTTTACTAAGTCACCTGCGGGCACTTTCCAATGCAGTGCGTTTGGGTCGCCGTGCGTAGGAGGGAGGGAGAGGTCACAGGGATAATTTGCATGTTAAGAACATGACCTGTACTAGTTTGTCATCACTTAGAGAGGAGCGTCCGTGCCTTCTATGGAGACCTGGCCACGCATTTGCGGATGCTGAGGCAGGGACCTGTGAGATCTCAGGCCAACTTGCTCTATGGGTGCCGGGGTGAGTTTGGGACAGCAAAGCCTGTTCCTCTGCCTGTCCCTCTGTGTAGAACTGGATGGTTACTTTATTGGCAGAAGCGTGGAATCTTCTCGTTTTTAAACATGCACCATTGACTTTAGGAAGGTCTTTAGACCCTTTCCACTGTGGAAAGACTGCAGTCTGTCTTTTCGCAAACACCGCCATTGTCCGGGAGTCCTGGCTCTGACTGGAGTCTGCCGGTGCTGCGGGGCCTCTGACTGAGATGGAAATCTGGACTTTCATAGAAATTCTTGAGCTTCTCCATGGTTTTCTGTGAGGGGAGGTTTGATGTGGTATATGTCCTCTGATTTGTTCACACGTCGCCAGCTGTAGGTTTGGGGTTTTAACGTGCGGGTGCCTTGTTTTTGGAACACGTGTCTTTGTACAACACAAATGAGGCCTGGTTGTTTGACAAATGGCCACACATACGCTGAGTCTGGGGGAGCAGTGCCATCATAGCTGGGACTAAGAGTGTCACGCAGACAGTGGCTGTGGGCTCATTTGGTGTTTGAGAACTGTAGAATTTTAGTTTCTAGAAATCCAGGTAAGGACAGTAGGAGCTCTGGGCATGTGTCAGATAAAAATCTGTCTTAACAAATGTATTTGCTGTTTTATTGAGGAGTTTCTTCCTCTGTTGAATAATGGGAGTAGTGGCTTATGCTTCTTCATAAGCACCCATTTCATGCATGCATGCATTCAACAAATATTAAAGTGCCGCCAGGTGCTGGGCACTGGTAGAATCGCTGTGGAGTTTTGAAGAAAATGTTAGACACCTCCTTGAGGTCTGGGGCTGCCGTGAGCATAGGCCAGCGTTGACTTGTCCCTGCTGGTTGGTGATGTGTACAGGTAAGCCAGCTTTTTTCTCCATGTGGCTAGTAAGGCCTTACTAGTCGTCAGCACAGCTTCATTGATTATGTGCTCTTTGCTAGACACAGTACCGGTGATGCATCTACTCCTTTGAAAAACCTCAGAATTTAAAAGATGATGAACTTTGAGAAGGTTGGTAACTTGGGGCTGGAGAGTTATTTGGCAGTTAAGAGCACCGGCTGCTCTTCCAGAGGACCCAAGTTTGATTCCCAGCACCCTTATAGCAGCTCACAACTGATGTAGCTGCAGTTCAAAGGAATCCGACACCCTCTTTTGGATGCTGTGGGCATTGCATGCTTGTGGTACAAAGGCATGCATGTAGGCAAAACACCCATACACTAAATATTTTTTTTTAAATGAAGAAAAAGTGGAGAACTTATCTAAGTTCATATAGCTAGTTATTGTCCCTGCTACTCCTGACTGCGGCGTCACACTCTCTACTCTCAGCTTCAGACTGGTGGCCTGAACTGTGGGTTGTGTGGAGCAGGTTTGATAGGTATCCGACAGCACATTCTAGGGAAAGCATCCCATTTAGGGCTGATGTTGTTTGGGGCATGTACACATATATGTGGCTGTTGAGTTCCAAAGTAAAGAGTGTTTCTTCCCCTTGTAACAATAAAATGCTTGCAAGTAAGGAAGCTCCAGCTTCCTTAGCTGTGGGCTCACAGGCTATGAGGATTCCTTTGAACGGACTGGCATCTTGGCCTTAGAAAAGCTAGCTCTTCAAGAGCATGAGAGTAGTGGCCACACAACACCCAGCCCCCACTCCCTTCACCAAGCTGCTCCCCTAGCCATGCTGGGAGTGCCTGGGCATTGAGTCTTACCTGCCACGTGCTGGGAAGTATGTCGTGGAAGTTTTAGAGATGTTGACCGAGACTGAAAAGGGAACTTGAACCTCAGCCCTCTCTGAGCAGGTGAAAATCCGGCCACAGAGCCCCACTGTTGCAGATAAAGACAGAACATCTCTCCAGGGAATTCTGGCGTGCGTGTTGGAATGAACGTGATAGCATTAATGAATGGCGCAGGCTGTGCAGCGTGTTCCTGTGTTAACTCATGTAACTGCTAATTATTTTGGCAGAGTGGCTATAGCTGTTTTGAGTGAGAACGGTGACCGACCAGCAAGTTCATATTTTTGTACTTCATCTTCGGTTCCTTCTTTGGTTTCTGCTGAGTTCAGAGCCATTTTCCTCATAACCTGGCTTCCCTGGCATGCGTTCAGCCTCCTTTTTCTTTTGCTGCATTATATATCGCTTTGGTAGCAGGTAGTTTGGGTTCCTGTTACCCTCCCCCTGAAGTTAATTGTTGCTGATGTCGGTCAGGAGCAGGACAGTGATGTGTTGGCTAGATCGGGTGACGGCTGTATTGGTTCTCGATACAGCCTGCCCCTCGGTCATCGGAAGCACTCACAGTCTGCCCAGAAGTGTCCTGATGAGGACCTCCGAACTTACTTGGGTGCTTCCAGACCCTTCTGGCAAGTGCTCATTAGTGTCTTACAGTCTCTCCAGATGCCGAGAGATGCAGTCATGGCCTCACCCGGGAAGGTGGCAGGCACCTGTAACGGGTGCTGAGGTATAGCTAGGACACTGGTTAGAGTAACGTGCTGTGGTGTGAAACAGGAACATGATACCAGAGTAATAAGAAAACTAAGAGAAAAGTAAGAATGGAGCCCTTGCTAGTTGGCGACAGAGCCAAGCATGGAACCAAAGTCATCACCCCTTAACATTTCTGCCCAGAAATGTTATTTTAACTCATTTTAACTGAGCCCCTGATTACAGGGAAGCCTGACTGTCCTGCAGGTGCCTCTGTCCCCCAGCTCGCGTCTGCGACAATGAGATGCTGGGAAGGTGAGCCCAGTGTGTCCTCTGAAGGGCATATATTTCCTACTGTGTGGAATGTGGGGTAAAGCAAGCACCTCAGACTTTTAAATACTATGCTCTAAGAAAAATGCTGTTTTGACCATAGACTTTTCTTAAGTAAATATTTATAAATTATATAAATGTACAGCCAGTAGCCTGCCCCCATTCCTGTGTGTGTACACTCTTAGTAAAGCTTAATCATGTGTTTTTCGATGGTTCTAAAGTTCCCTCCAGCACCCCAGTGGAGGGTCTTGCACCTCCCCCGCATCTAGGATACACAGACCTCATTTTGCAGACCACTGATCCAGAATGTAAATGGAAGAGTTTAATGCCAAAGCTATTGGCTCTTTCATTAAATAGATTATCTTTTACTCCAGTGTTTCTAATGCCCCTCTGCAAAGTAGCTTTTGTGAATTCGTGTTCAAATGAAAAGACTGTGCTTCTGGGGTGGAAAAGATGAGATGGAATGTGTGTGTGAATTAAGCCGAATCTGTCACTGAGAGAATACTGGTTTTCATTTGGAAAGAGGAGAACTAACAACCCGCCTTCGACCGGTCTGGCTGGTATTTGATGTGATTAAGTCTTCCCTTCTCATCATTGTGGTGACTAGCCTGGTTCAGAATCTAGACTTAGGGCTTGGTAAATGTTTACTTAAAAAAAAAAAATCAGCCTACTTGAGAGTAAGCTTGAAGTGACAGAGTAAGGTGATGTATCATACGTGGGGGGAGGGTGCCCCACTGAAGGTGACTGACATCCTGTAAGGGTTGTGGATTTTTTTTTTTTTTTGTGGATAATTTTGCAGGGCCAAGCTGAGCAGGACAAATAGCCAAACATGAGAAAAATAGATATCTAATTGCATTTCAGAGTTTGGAACTTCAGCCTTGTGTGGATTAACTGAGGCAGTGGGGCACCGAGCAGATGCAGCAAAAGATTGCTTTGGCTAGTAGAAGAATTTCCATTCTGTGGTAAACCAGTAATAATACTGGATACCATTTGAGATATAAACAGCGGAACAGAGCTGGCTAGCTGCAGCCTAGCAGACAGACTCATGGACATGGGTGCTGTGTGTGTAGACGTTTCTAGACGTTTCTGCAGCTGTGGATATGCCAGTCATTCCGGGGCTTGAGCTCGTTACTCTCACTGGAAAAACGGGTTGAACCAAGTGTCCTGCCGAGGGTGAGTCAGCAGTGTCCGGCTCGCCTAGGACAGTACACGGAGTGAGGTATTCCCAGTCCTGTGGTTTTCCTCCAGCTGAGTAAAGACAGCTGTTGTTCCTCATGGGCTTGGGTGCGGGAGGCGATGCCTGTTTGCTCTTACTCGTTGTAGCCTTCCCCTGCTCTGATAGTTTTCAGAACTTAGTTTTGCTCTCCCTCAGATTTTTTTGTCATTGGATTTCTTAAATTTGGTAGAGTATAGTATTTAGTGTACACATACACACACACATACA
This sequence comes from Myodes glareolus, assembly GCF_982192425.1. Lineage (NCBI taxonomy): Eukaryota > Metazoa > Chordata > Mammalia > Rodentia > Cricetidae > Myodes > Myodes glareolus. Next base: position 59,166,378 of record NC_142042.1, on the reverse strand, counting down.
TGCATATCTATTATTTTTTTTAACAAAGGTACTGTAGTCTAAAACTTTATTTTAATTAATCTACCAATCCAAAGTCCTGGGTTGGTGCATGGTGTCTGATATCCTTAAAGACGTCGTAGCGATGGGCAGGAGAGATGGTTCAGGGGCTATGAGCACGCACTGCTCTTAATAGAGCAGTTTCAGGTCTCACATCTGACTCTCACAACCACCGTAACTCCAGGTCCAGGGGATCTGATGCTATTTTCTTGCCTACAAACCTGCACTTAAACACATATACACAGGAGTGAAAAGTCTTTAAAAACAATAAGACCTGCAGTCGCAGGGAAGTGATCTGTTTCTAAACATCATTTTTTTCATTAAATAAACTCTATATGTATTGATGTTTTGCCTTCATGCATATCTACGAGCCATGTATGTGCAGTGTGGTGCCCACAGAGCCCAAAAGATCTCCTAGGACTGGAGTTACAGATGGTTGTGAGCAGCCATATGGGTGCTGGGAATTGAACCTGTGTCTGTTGGAAGAACAGCCAGTTCTCTTAACCATTGAGCCATCTCTCCAGCCCCTTAACATTACAGTTTTTAGAATTACTAATTTTTTATGGGTATGGATGTTTTGCTTGCTTGTATGTCTGTCTGTGCATCTCATGCATGCTGTGCTTATGGAGGATCAAAAAGGGTGACAGTGCTCTTAATCCCTGAGCCATCTCCCAGCCCCTGTTCTGTACAGTTTGTAAGCAGTGCAGACATGAAGCAGAGTGGCACTCTTGGGACAATGCCAAACTGCAGTAATGAAATTTATACTTTTTCTTTGGAAAGCAAGAGTCTGGGTGTCTGGGCCTTGTGGAGAGAAATGAGCTAAGATTTCTGGGATCCAGCAACATTAAGGGTGAGTGTCAGAGTAGTTTATTTCTTATTTTAGGAAGGTAGACTTGTCTCTTTTCTGTCTTTGTTGATTCTTTTAACTGGACAGAAGCTGTCCAGATGAGGAAAATCCTCCGTCTCCTATGGCATTTCTGGTTTACCACATTAGTCAGTTCCTGCCTCCTCTGAGTAGCAGGCCACGCTTTTCCTGTTTAGTGGTTCAGTTTTCATTAGCTCAGTTTGCAGATGTGTGTTTTATTTTGGAGGTATTTATAGTTAACTGTCTGAACTACGGATTCTTTGATCCAGTGATGGTGACTGCTTATTGATAATGGGCTTGTCATTTGTCAGAGTCAAATCTCATCACAGTGAGGTGCAGTCATTCCTGGGGTCTGGTTCTAGTGCTAACTCCTGCAGTTTCTCTTCCTTCCTTAATGCTGTTTTGTTATTGAAGAAGAAATGGTGTTTAGTTGCAATGCCTTTTTTTTTTTTAAAGGAAAAACTCTCAACAGTTTCAGCCTCTCCCTGCCCCTTCTAACCACATAAAGTAACTTATTTTGTTTCCCAGAGTTGCTCTACTTTCCAAAGTGGGATTCTCTTGTTGAGGAGGTGGGTGATAGTAGGGAATGCAGGTCTTCTTAGGGCATGGGTGTCTAGGGTGGGTCTGGAATATAATATTAACAGCCACTCTTGTACGGGGAATTTAGTCCTGGCTTCCACAAGCATGTGGTCTTTGGCATAGCATGGTTAATATGTACTTGGGTGTCTATTTGATGAGACCGTTTTTAGTCACAGATGTGAATTATGCAAGTTTACAGGATTTTTTTTAACCTAATGCAGGATCAGTAGATCAACAACAATAACAACAACAACAAAACCAAACTGCTCTTGCTGGTTGGTGGTGGTGCATGCCTTTAATCCCAGCACTTGGAAGGCAGTGACAGGTGGATCTCTGTGAGTTCAAGGCCAGCCTGATCTACAGAGTGAGTTCCAGGACAGCTAGGGCTATACTACATCAAAAAACCCATCTCAAAAAAACAAAAACAAAAAACCAACCAACTAGCCAACCAAACAAACAAAAAACCTGCGCATTCTAGCCCTGGCTTGGATCCCTCATCTTTATGGCTGTAGGCAAGTTTCTTAGATTTTAAAATGGAGTTTCCTCTTTTGCAAAATGGTGCTAATGACAATTTGCATGCCTCACAGGGTCATGGGGATTACTGGAGATCATTTGTATGAAAACATCTGGTTGGCCTGTAAGTGTAGTAGTTTATTTTTGCATTGTCTTTGGCCAGTTGGGATGTGTACAGTTATGGGGAGAGAGCTGACCAGTGTTCTGGTTTACTTCCTGGCCACCAAATATTTATAGACCTGGGTGGAGGGGTGGAGGCAGAAATCAGGCGAGAGTCCCTATCCACTAGGAGCAGGGGTGTCAGTCTTCAATACATACTGTAGAGTGCTGTCTGTGGTCTTTGCTGCTTAGTCAACAGCAGCTTCATCTGTGGTTGGCGTAGGTGCCTTTGACCCACTAGCTATATGGCCTGGGATGTGGCTAGCTAATTTCTGAAACTCACGTCCTCAGAGTTCCTCCGTGAGGTCACCAGTGGCAGGTTTGGGGTTCTCTGTGCAGACATGGGCCTGTGCTGGAGCTCACTGTGCTCAGAATCACTATCGTGCCTAAACTATAAATGCAGCAGCTTGAACGTCAGATTGCATTGCAGCGGCAGGCTAGAGCTAAGTACTTGGTTTGTTTGTTTTTTAATTTAAGCTATAAAACCTAGAGTATTTGAGACTTTCCGTGGAGACATATTTGGGCCTATAGCCAAGGTGATTACAATGTCCTGGTTTTAATATTTTCGATGAGGTCATTGTGTGTTGGGGGAAGGGTGGGTGTTTACTCTCCAGCTCTGTACCATCAACCCTGTCTCTGACTCCTTTCTCCCTTTGTTTGAACCCTGGCTCACTGGCACCAATACTGGTTGTTCCTAAGGACTTAACCCCATAATGTGGTGAGGTGATGGTGGAAAGGCCTTTCCCACTGGGCGTGGAGTGGTGTGACTGGTAAACTCCTCTGTAAATCCCTCTTGTTCAGAGGCCTCTCACTCCAGTGTCCCCAGAGTGGCATGCACTGTTATTGAGGAGAGAATCTTAGTGCTGAACGAAGGGGATTAAGGTACCTCCTCTCCCAGGTCTCTGTGTCCTTAGAAGGCTCTAATAAACTGCCATTTTGTGGGTTTTCCTTGTGTTTTGTGGGAAATTAAGGCCTTGTTTATCATCCTCTTGGTGGGAGATAGAAAATTACTGGTCTCCATCCCATGGGCAGTTCAGCTTGGCAGTCACTGCCCAGGCGTTGACCATGGGCCTGCCCTCACAGCTGGGTTGACCTAGGTGGAGCAGAAATGGCTAGCATTACCTTAGTCTAGCACCCGCATGCTTTGCTTCTGGAACTGTTAGGCAGAGAGGGAACAACAGAAAGGAAGACGAAGTGGGAGTAGGCCGCGGCATTCACTCTTCCAGATCCTTCTCAATCAGGGAATTTATTACTTGTTCATGATGAGGGGCAGATGAAGTGGGCAGCACCTTGTTCAGACATTACCCTAAAATTTTAATTTAGTATTTTAGAGTTCACATTAGCCCTTGTGGCCTTTCTGAGACCACCGGACGGAAGGTGGCACGAAGCCATCTCGTGGCCTCTCTAGACCTGAGGAGAACTTTCCCAAGGGGTCCATAACCCTGGGGTTTCTGAGTTGACTTAACTGGGGGACTGGGGTTTGGCAGCAGTGCTCCCTGGGTATGCGATTCTACAGCGCTTGTCAGCTCAGCTTCATGTGGCTGCCGCCTCTTCTGTTGTCTTCATGCTGATATGAGTTAACTTAAATGTCTGTGCGAGGAAATAAGTGGAGACACTGAAAAGTAAGACTAAAGACTGACGTGTGTTCTCGTCACGGGTACCGTAGTGGGGATGCAGAACACCCTGCTGGCTCCCTCTGGTCCCAGGACCTGGGCGCTGGGTATGATATTAATCCAATATCTCCAAATCTCAAGATTCACTTTTCTCACAGCGTGTTTCTGTGCTGATTTGGAGTATCAGATATAGACCAGGGATTTAGGATCTTTTGAGGCTCTTGGATTTAGATGATTCTCAGTGACATGTGCAGGAATGCAAGGTTGAATGCCATGCACGGGTGAGTGGGGTTTGTTTGGGGCTGTGGTATAGAGTGTCTGTGACCCGGATAATCTAGAAGCCACCCTCTGCAGACATGTACACTTCAAAACACATGGCTGCATTCTGTGCCTAGTCACCATCTGCACATTGGCATGGTGTGATGGTGGCTCTTGTGAACAGCCTCCTTTCCCATTGCACACGGGTATTTTTGAAAAAAAAAAAACCACGAGGATGGATGCTGGTGAGGAAATCTGAGACTCATCTCTGGATTTTCCCTGCTTGGTTTTGGGAAGTAGCCACAGTGTTTTGCGATAGCATTTAACAATCACAGTTTTTTTTTCCCCCTTTTTAGTATAACTCTGTGTCTAAGCCTTTTTTGTGAAATCTACTTCTGGATGAACAAACACTAGACATTGTCTTCTCCATTTAAAACCACTCGGAGCAATTTAAGCTAAAAGGATACTTTACTGCTGTTTGGGGGAGGGGAGCAAGAAAATTATATATACTTATACATTTTTTTTCCAGTAAAGGCACTTAAAAGCTTCTGTTTAAAATTATGGGGTTTTAAAAATATAAAGTTGTGCTTACCAAAATAGTTTTTTTTTAAACCCTTACAATAGGGAGGGCTACTAAACCCTTATAATGGGGGGGTTACTAAAAGTGCAGGGGTTTGGTGGCAGGCAAGCTTTGTTTTGATCAGAGGACACAGATAGAGATGGTTCAGCAGATCAGGTAGAAGATGACAGTTCAGCTCGGGCTGGCCTCGAGAGCACTTTCTGTTTAGCCTCTGGGGATGGTGCTTCTTCCCCTCTGGAGATATTAGTGCAGTTGTGAGCTTTGTGGGCTTGTGAACCTTGTGTCTGTTTTGGTTAGTGTCATTTCTTCCCTGGCGGATGTCTATGCTGAGCAAATACCCTAGGGCTTCTGGGACCGTGTGGGGCTTACTGATCAATGGACTGATCAATGGATGTGCCAGGAGCAAGACACTCGCCACTGTGAAAGGATAGCAGGCGTCCTCACTTGCATTTCCTGTGTTTTTTATTGTTTGAGGTGTGTTTTGTTTTGGTTTTTGTTTTATTTTTTCTTATGTGTCAGTTAGTTGTAGATTTTGCTTCTGTTCAGCTTCTTCAGTTGGTATCCCTTCCTTGGTACACATGGCTAAAAGTGCAGGGGGTTGGGTCAGAGGGAATATCATCACCCATGCAAATTTTACTTTAAAGGCTTATTTTAGTTATACATATATTCGTGTGTGTGTGTGTGTGTGTGTGTGTGTGTGTGTGTGTGTGTGTTCACTTGAGTGCAGGTGCTCACCAAAGCCAGAAGAGGGCGTCCTCGGATCCTGGTGAACCTTTTGATGTGGGTG